>NC_041392.1:591539467-591549480 GCF_002162155.2 Triticum dicoccoides | reverse complement strand
AACCCACACACTATATCTCTCTAGGTTTGTATCTCTCTCACACAACCCCATGTAGGTGGTGTACGTATACAAGAAGAGAATAGGTGCACCGTGCATGTACTCACGCTTCGTGCCCAGCCACACCCGCGCAGGTACACGGCGGAGCTCATTTCTCCGCATAAGCTGAATTTGTTTTTGAAACATCAAGTGGCCAGAGACTCGAAAACTTATTTGCCCATTAGTGACTTGTCAGGGCGGTGGATTTTAGTTTGTAAAATAATGCTGCATCCACCTAAAGTAACAAAAGTTCTTACGTAAACTTCCTAGTAATTCCCTCTTCATAGGTGCATCATTACTCCTAACATTTGTAATATCAGTTTGAAACTTGTAATATTGCTGTGTCCTATTCCTGCATTTTCAAAATCATGCGAATCAAACAGTTCCTGAGTTGGTGACGATGTTGTGCCTCCCATCTTTCACCAATAGCCGTCGGATCTAGATCTGACGCATACAAACCAAGCTTCTCCATTTTTGCAAAAGATGCCCGCACTTGTTCCCTATTTACAAACAACTCCTTGTCTCTCACAATCAGCCTCATCTCCTCCCCACCACATCTAGGAGTAGAAGGCCGTGGAAAAATCTGGCGCGATGGCCGCTACCGGAGCCGTCCACCCCCAATCTTGGTGTTCCGTGCAATGCATGGGCATCTACGCATGGGAAATTATGTCGAACAGGCCATGATGATAGTGACTGCAGACGGTGAGGCTGACTATGGTATGCCGAACACGGCGCCTATACTCAGGTGTCATCTCCGGCGGAGGGTCTTGTCACTTCACTGTGAGGAGCAGCACGTAATAATTTGACCAACGGGTAGTACAGTGCTAGTACTCCCACTACTACATTGGTAGTACTACTACTAGTACTAGTAGCACCACCGTCTGGATTTAGGAGTACTAGCTACCACGTCCATCTGGATTTTATTATTTGACTAGCAATATCTAGTAATGCATGTCACCAAAAATGTACTACTCCCTCTGTAAATAAATACATGGTGTTTTATTCCTATCGGCGAGAGAACTTAATGTTTTTTTGCTACTCCTAACTAGAGTACTAATAGGATTACATGCAATGAACTAAACACTGCATGTCATGTTTGGTAGTCTCAAGTCATTGAAAGCATGCACGGCCCACATCTCTCATTGGTTGATATGTCACGAACTAAGAAACAAGGAGGGAGTTAATGCACCGTGCCTAAGTATTTTGGGATTATTTGGTTTTCGTAAGGTGACTTACACAACATTTTTGTTTACATGCATTAACATTTTATTAGTTAAATCAAAGGTCAAAACTTGGCGCAAAATGCAAATGGGACCAATAAACCAGTAAACATCAAACTTCTCTCGTTTGGCCCCAACTAGAGGTCCGGTGAGATGACTATACTGCGCCGGCACAGAGGGGGACGCAGCTTCATTGACTTACGGCAACTGCCTTTGGGTGAATGACCACGTGGCCCCAGGGGGTGGCTGGCCCACCTATCATACAGCCAAAGGCAAGTGCATTAGAGGGCCGAGGAGTAGCACGAAATCATACGCACCTACGCACGCTAACCAAGGGCTGAGTGATCACTCGAATCGCAAGATCAGTTGACTAGAAGCTACGCTAGAACCATGGAGGCGATGAGCGCGAGCATCAGCTGGCTGTGCCAGATGGTCCATGACGCTGGCCTGCAGCCCGGCACCGAGGAATGTCTCCAGGTAGTATTGCTTGAGGCCGCCAAGGCGAGGGGCCGCTTGGACGACAGCTTCGTCTCCTTGTTCGACGAGGTCCTCGTTGGTTTCCTCGACAAGTTCACCATCGTCAAGAAGCTTGCGGACGACTTTGACGTAAGCCTGCAGCCGACGCGCCCAGGCTCTGCGATGCCCACCACCCTCACCCGCCGTCGCACCGGAGAATGTCCACCTCGAGGTCGCGCTCGCCACACAGCGCCTAGTGCAGCAAGACACCATCGACATAATCATCCACGTCTATGCGCAAATCGTCCACAAGGACTACTACATGCAAGAGGAGGACGATAGGGCGCTGACCTTCTTGGAGCGCAGGGCAACCTTGGACGGCACTGTTCAGAAGCACGTTGAGCTCTCTGCCAACGCCGCTGCTCCTCACATGTCGGTTGGTGACCCGGCGCACTAGGGCGTGAGGATGTCGTTGAACGTTGATGGATCCGTATGTATTTTTATCTCTCCGTCAAATCCATGTAGTAGTATATGATACTACAGTAATTATCTTACCTTTCACATCAACTTCATTATTTTCGTACGTACTCCATGCATGAACGGCGCCAGAACCAAACTTCTCATTACTCTAGGCAAAATCGTTATTTTCTATCTATCGGTCGCGCCATGGAGCAGAACCAAATTTTACAAGTTACGAGTTCAAAAGGAAAAGCCTGCTGTGTTCGTGTCGCACCCCCACACGGTTGGTCCAGCACGCCGCTCAAGCGGGAATGCGTGCGGTGTTGCATTTTCACTTACAAGTGGGACCGCAGTTGAGCAAACCGACTATCGGCAAACCCCCACCCCGCCCACTGCGCGATGGCTGAGAAAACAGGAGGGAGAAGAGATGGCTGTAGCATGGACTCCAAGAAAATTGGTGTCGGATGGGACTCGTGTGGGTGGCGTGTGCCGTACTGCTAGACGTGAAGGCTAGTTATGGCCCATGCCACCCCACTCTATCGAGCCTATATCGAGGTACATAGAACAAATTTCCTGCAGTCCGTGCTCAGCCCTCCTCTATCTCTCTTCTCAGCCAGCCAGCGAACGCGCGGAGCCCATCGTCTGTTTGCTCACATGCGGCCCCACATGTCAGTGAAAACACAAGAGGACCCACTGAACCTGCACATCTTTCACCTCGACGTGCTGGTGATGAAAAACAAATCCAATAAAGATCTTCGGTGGCCGCTTTTGGAGTTACTCAAGAGTAGTAAGATTCTATTTACAGTTTAACCCAAGATGCACATCTCGTGGCTTCAACTACCACTCTATTTTCTTTCATGACACGACCTGGATGCTAGATGTCCCACGTGTCGGCAAAAGGAGGAAGAACCCGACCAAATCTTCGGTTCTGCTCTCGGATTAGACTAGTTGTGCTAACTTAAATTTTTTATTGTGTACTCCCTCCGTTCCAAAATACTTGACTTCCATTTGTCCAAAAATGGATGTACCTATATACTAAGACATGTCTAGATACATATATATTTTGACAAATAGAAGGCATGTATTGTGCAACGGAGGGAGTAGAATGGATACAAGTTTTTGTATTGGCAAGAAGAGTACATCCATATATTGATAGAGCGCAATTTAGTAGATGTTCTATCACTTTTAGCTAGCACAGACGCAAGATCGAGCCTCCGCACATCAACAATGAATGCATCAAGAAGGCACTAATCCTACTTACAGGAGTAGTAAAATGTATTCTTGTGGTTCTTGTTTTCTTTGGTCTTGCTTTTCTAGTCAAAATTATCATTGGAGTTCGTGCAAAATGGAGGTGCGTTTGGGGTCATGCGTTGGAGTTGGCCTTACAAGTGGGGCCGTAGTTAACGAAACCGACTATCGGCAAACCCCCACCTTGCCCGTCATGCGATGGCTGAAGTTAGAGAAACGACGAGGTTGAAGAGATTTCTCTAGCACGGACTCCAAGAAATAATATGGTGTCAGATGGATGTCGTAGTGGTGGCGTGTGCAGTACTCCTGGACGTGAATGCTTGTTCTGGCCCATGCCACCCTACTACTCCTACTACTTACTCCTACTATATAGTACTAGTATCGAGGATTCGAGGTGCTGGTTACGTACATCGAACACATTAACATATGGCTACAGTAAAAACACCCGCCCGACGCGCGAAGCATGTGAAGCTAGTACAAATAGTGTACTACTATTGTTGATTGGCCTCATTCGATAACATGTTGCAATGCACGTACAATTATGTATTCGGAAAATATTTTTTTGCCTCGTCGCACCACTCACTCAGAGAAGCGACTCGAAAGCCATTCATAAATTTAGTAAGTTTATCACAGGCATATCATTTTATTCATACAACAGGTCATCAACCCACATCGACAACAAGGATACATTATAAATACTAAAGTTTTCACCACACAACAAATAACAAGCCATGAAATGAACTTCAACTCAACCATTCTGCGGCGTTGGAAACGCTTGCTTTGAACCACAAGTGATTCTCTGGGACGGGCCATCCGTTGTTGATCTGGAGACCAACGCAGGACCGATCATCCAGGCTGAAGCAGCCTACTATATCAGTACCAGGGTAGGAAACCACCCAAATGTCCGAGGTATAGACACAGTTGCTTCTCATAAATGTGTCAACAGCAGTTGGATCGCCTTTCACCATCATCGGATAGTTTTGTTCAAGGAAGAGCGAGTTTTCTCCAAGACTATCAATTCTGTGCCAGGAAGAAGGAGTTGGCGCTAGCACACTAGTATCCATCCCGAATACCATGCAACGGGTGTTGGAATAGGTCCAGAGAGTGCGACCATGGGAGACACCTGCTTCCTTAGCAGTAACATCATCAGTGGGCTGTATACACATAAGAAGAGGTGATCCATCCGAATTAGTTGCCAGGCGCCACAGAGTATATGGGCGCTGCTCGTGATCATCACCATCGGCATCTCCCCCTTGGTTATAAAAATTTTCAAGTATAGGTGGTGGGATGTTCACAGGACCTTGGAAAGACAAGAAGAAGGTTAATTAGTAAAGGGAAACTTGCTAACCCGCATGCATGTGGATGAAACAATTATAGTTACGGTGGAAGACAAACATACCGAAACTACTAGGATGCCATGCAAAAACAGTGCCACGAGTGGTGGCAGCAAACACAAGGCCCTCGTATTGAATTGCATCACAGTACTCACCCATGTACAGAAACTATTTTTTGAGCAATATCCATTGAGTCGAACCACGAAGGACGGCAACAAGCTTGTCGAAGATAGCAACAACTTGATGGTTGTTGTAATTCCAAGAGCGGTTGGGAACTCAACAAATTGCTATCTTCCGTAGAAGATAGCCACCATGATCGTATTTGAATGTGCGTACATTATCGGTGTGCTCAACCTCTAGGCAGTGTGCTGAGATTTTTGGAAGCGGAACCCGGTGACGAGTGTACACATTCACAAGTTCCCACTCGCAGTTGGGCCCAATGTAAACAACGCAATCTCCATTTGCGCCCGCCCAAGCCTTGCCCTCAAGCGATGGCATCTTAACATCATACATATCATTATCAAGCGGCATCAACTGGCACAGGGCGAGGCCTCCGTCGTGCCGATGCCAGTCATCAGGGTCATGGTGAAGAAGATAGGGAGATCAAACCGCTCCTTGACTCTTGGGTTCTTTGTAATGATGTTATTAGTTGAGTCGAGAATGGGCTTGAACGAACCTGCCATGCTAGCCGAGGTGATGACATCGCATCGATCAATGAGTTCCTCCACCACGTCATCTTTCAGATCGGGGCAAGAATAACGGGGTCGTTTCCGGCCTGTTCCCTCCATGGAGAAGACGATCGAACAATGGCACAAGAAAGGGTGAAGGGCTGAAGGAAAATGGAGGAGGGAGAGGAAGAGCATGTGACAGCAGTTCCAAATCGAGAGGGAAAGGCGAAGAGTCGGTGGACGGTTGCGAGTTTGCCACGGTTCACGAAGAGGCGCCCCGACCTACACGTCCGTTCGGAAATACTCCTACTACTCACCGTCGTCTCACTGATATGTTGGAACGGGACCACATGTCAACGAAACATGGTGTGTAATTTCTCGTGCAAAATGTGATCTAGCCGCGTTGGCCCGAGGTGCCGCATTAGTTATGGACCTTTATTTTTTTAATGGCGTGCCGATCAATTTTGAAGCATGACTAACTAGTACTATACGTGGAGAGGATGACAGCAGGGACTCGCCAAGGTCATGGCAGTACGCAAGCAAGTGCCTCCTTATTTCAAGCCAATAAAAAAAATGGCTCCTCCTAGTGGATTTCTGACATCTGGGTCCCATGCCATTGTCAACGTAGTCAATAAACGATAGAATTGCACAACGAGCGGCTGACACCAGGGAACCAGCAACTCACCCAGTTATTTTTGTTTTGGGTCAATTTGATAAATGCCACTCCAAATCTGGTGTATCCGAGAAATGCCACTGCAATTTCCAAACTTTGAAAAATGCCATTTCATGCCATTTCTAGTGGCATTTTTCGAAGTCTGGAGTGGCGTTTTTCAAAGTTTGCAAACTGCAGTGGCGTTTTTCAAAGTTTGCAAAAATTGCAGTGGCATTTTTAATAGTTTGGAAATTGCAGTGACATTTTTATGAATCGCCATAATTGGAGTGACATTTATCTAATTTGTTTTTGAGACGGAAGCAGGGTGTCAACTGGGCTGTGCGGGACACTCTGGCCTATCTAGACAGCCTTTTCTTTTATGTTTACCACAGACCAGCCCAGTAGTTTTTTCTTTCTGAAAATGGCTAGCCCAGTTCTTTTGTGATTTGTCAAGTAAGTCGCTTTATCAGACCTGTTGGGCTGCAAATCTTTCAAGACGAGGAGAGCTTCATTGGGCTGGCCGAGAAAATGGCCTATCAGTAATGAGAAATGGGCTATACATTTTTAAAACACATCAAACCGGCAATTATTTTCAAATATCTTTTTTCATTTTGAGATTTTAAATTGCATTGATTTTTAGCGTGGACAATTTATTGGATTTTATATTGATATACATTTATTTTTAAAATCAATGTGAGTCGAAATTTCGGGATTAAAAACAGTTCAGACCGCACCGACATATGCAAAATTTCATATAATTTTCTAACCGTGGCCACAATATGGGCTGTAATGCTAACATAAAGAATATGGGCTCCAAAAAACTCGTAAGAATTAGCAAATGGGCTATAAATTATTTGAAATAATGGCAGATGGGTTGTATGCTGTTTTCCACAGATTTGAGGCTTACCACAGATGGCCTGTATACTGTTGGATGTCCATCCAACGGCCGTCGTGCTTCTTCAATCTCTGCTCTTCCTGCTCCAGCCGCTCAAACAAGCGCCGGCGGGACTGCCTGCTCCCTCCTCACCGCGGCCGACTGTGCTGCCGCATAGGCCTCACCGCCCCACCATACTCCCATCGCTGGCCTAGCCATCCCTCTACTCACCCACACCTGCTGTTATTCTCCGGCGATGGCAGACAAACCAGTAAACCCTCGTATAGTCGTACTCACCTCTGCGTGGGAAACAAAAACAATGGCCGAGTCTTCCCTGCCTCCATGTCGTTCCCTTCCTAGGCCTCGCCATCGTCCACCGCCCTAGTGCTCTGAGCGTGGCGTGGTCAGCGTGGTCAACGACTGACATGCATCTAAAGTGGACTGTACGTGGAGAGGCTGACAGCTGGGTCCATGGCCACACGCAAGGAAATGCCTCCTTATTACGTGCAAAATAATGATTTCCTCCACCTGACATCTGGGACCCACCGAAACGGCCTCTGTATTTTGCGAAAAAACGTTATCGACGCTGACAGCTCGGACCCACCAGCTATATCTTCGCACGCAAGGAAGTGCCTCCTTATTACGCAAAAAAAATGAATACTCCCCCTGCTAGCTGGGACCCAGTATAGTGGGCCTACTAAGTTGATAGGGACGAAGGGCTTTGTCAACTTAGTCAATATGCATGATTCTAGCTCGACTAAACGTACGATGTCCATCCAACGGCCGTAGTGCTTCTTCAACCTCTGGTCTTCTTGCTCCAACCACCCAAAGCAGCGCCGGTCGTGCCGCCTGCTCCTGCCTCCTGTGGTCGGCTATGCTGCCATGGAGGCCTCACCGCCCCCATACTACTCCCACCGCTGGCCAGGCCATCCCTCCACTCCACTCACCCACACCCCCTGTTATTCTGCGGCGACGGCAGCGCAGCCGAACCAGTGAACCCTCGTACTCCTCTCCGCGTGGGCATCCACTACCGTGTCTTCCCCGGCTCTGCGTCGTCCCCTTCCTAGGCCTCATCATCGTCCACCGCCGTGGTGCTGTCGGCGCGGTGTGGTTAATGTGGTCAACGACCGAATTCCATTGAAAGAATACTGTGCGTGGAGAGTCTGACAGCTGGGTCCACGGCAGCCGCAAGGAAGTGCCTCCTTATTACGCGGAAAATAATTATTCATCCACCTGACAGTAGGGACCCACCAGACGCCCACCAGTATATCACGAAAAAACGTTTGCCCCTGACTGCTGGGACCCACCTAACGGACCACCGTATTTCATGAAAAAAACGTTCCCCCTGCTGTTAGCTCAGACCCGCCGGAAGTGCCTCCTTATTACGCACAAAAAATGAATACCCCCCTGCTAGCTGGGACCCACCTTGGTGGGAGGCTGACTTGTGGGCCTACTTAGTTGACGGGGACGGAGGGATTTGTCAACTTAGTCAATATGCACGATTCTAGCTCCAGTGACCGTACGATGTCCATCCAACGGCCGTAGTGCTTCTTCAACCTCTGGTCTTCTTGCTCCAGCCGCCCAAACCAGCGCCGGTCGTGCCTCATGCTCCTGCCTCCCGTGGCCGGCTGCGATGCGGCGGAGGCCTCACCGCCCCCTACTACTCCCACCGCTGGCCAGGCCATCTCTCTACTCACCCACACCCCCTGTTATTCTGCGGCGACGGCAGCCTCACACCACAGCGAACCAGTGAGCCCTCGTACTCCTCTACGCATGGGCATCCAGTGCCGCGTCTTCCCCGGCTCCGCGTCTTCCCCTTCCTAGGCCTCCCCGTCGTCCACCGCCCTGGTGCTCTCGGCGCGGCATGGTCAACGTGGTCAAGGAATGCCTTCCATCGGACATGGACTGTACATGGAGAGGCTGACAGCCGGGTCCACGGCCGCAGCAAGGAAGTGCCTCCTTATTATGTGCAAAATAATTATTCCTCCACCTGACAGCGGGGACCCATCGGACGGGCCACCGTATTTTGCGAAAAAAAGTTTGCCCCTGACTGCTGGGACCCACCAGCTACATCTTCGCACGCAAGGAAGTGCCTGACAGTCGGAATCCACCTGGTCGAAGCGTACGTAGCGTTGTCATTCTGGTCGCGAACGTGTACGTACATATATACTGGTGGATGTAGAGGCGTGCACGTGTCGTAGTAGAGGCGCGCACATAGCATGTACACGTATGTACAACGGCCAGGGTGCAAGAAAGAAAATACGGCCACGTATGTGTACATACGGGCAAGGTCTTGAACGCCTACTCGCGCATACGTACGGCCAGGGCTCGTGTACATGGCTGGTTCGAACGGAGAAACATCGTCGTCATTGTGTTCATGGGGAGGCAATGGAATGCGTCGTGTTCATGGGGAGGCAATGGAATACGTTGTGTTCATCGGGAGGGCTTGGACAGAACAGGTGATGGAAACGAGGCCTGGCGTACCACAGAACGGAGGAAACGGCCTTGTGTTCGACCGGCCATGTTCGAAATGGGATCCTGTTGATCGGGAGGGGTCCGGCGTACCACAAAATGGAGGAAACGGACGTCCTACGGTCGAAACAGGGGTCCTGTTCATCGGGAGGGGTGTAGCATACCGCAAAACGAAGGAAACGGACTTGTGTTGGAGCGCTATGGTCGAAACGGGGGTCCTGTTCATCGAGAGGGGTGTGGCGTACCGCAAAACGGGACTCCACGGGATACTGTTCATCTCCACCGTCGACCCCCTCCATCCTCCACGAGCTACTGTTCATCCACCGTCGACCTCCTCCAGCCTCCACCTGCGACTATTCATCCATGGGCTCCTGTTCATCCAGCCTCCACCGCGCGCTACTCCACCGGCTACTGTTCAACCAGCCCTCTCCACGGGCTCCTGTTCAACCACCCCTCCACGGGCTACTGTTCATCCTGCCCTACACCGTCTACTGTTCATCCTGCCCTCCACGGGGTGGTCCTGTTCATCCAGCCCTCCACAGGGTCCTGTTCATCCAGCCCCAACCGGCTCGGTCGATCGGGGTCCTGTTCATC
>NC_041392.1:591425218-591539308 GCF_002162155.2 Triticum dicoccoides | reverse complement strand
ATCCAGAGGCAGCATCGATCGGCTTCAGTTAGCAGCAGTAGCGAAGGAATTGCTTGATCGGGTTCAGTTAACAGCCATCGATCGCTCGGGTTCAGTAACGTGTAGCCTGCAGTGCAATCGCTCGGGTTCAGTTAGAGCCCAACGCCTCGCTCGGGTTCAGTTAGATCCAACGCCTCGCACACGCGCGTACGTGTATGAGAGAAGCGCGCATCGCTCGGCCCCCGACCTCCCACCGTAACCGGGAACTCCCCGAAATTTTCCTCCCTCTCGCTTCTACCACGGTTTTTTCCGTCATGGACGGCCCAAAGAATGTCATGCAGCTGCGTCTCCGGCCCGCCTAGGACGAAAAGCCCATTTTCTGTCATGATTTTTTGTCATAGAAGTAGGAGCCCACCACATCTGTGATGATACCAGGTTTTGTCACAATTATCGTCATAGAAGTGTCATATGTATGACATAAATTTTTTTCGTTCGGCCCAAAATGTCACGGATGTGTCTTTTTTTGTAGTGGGGCCTTGGGTTAGTAGATTAGTCCCAAAAGTAATATAAAAGTGTATAAATAAGCCCATTAACATCCAAAACAGATAATATAATAGCATGGAACAATCAAAAATTATAGATACGTTGGAGACGTATCAAACATCCCCAAGCTTAATTCCGGCTCGTCCTCGAGTAGGTAAATGATAAAAACGGAATTTTTGATGTGGAATGCTACCTAGAATAATTCTCAATGTAATTTTATTTATTGTAGCATGAATGTTCAGATCCGAAAGATTCAAGACAGAATTTTAATATTGACATAAAAATAATAATACTTCAAGCATACTAACTAAGCAATCATGTCTTCTCAAAATAACATGGCAAAAGAAAGTTCATCCCTACAAAATCATATAGTTTGGGCATGCTCCATTTTCATCACACAAGAATGCTGTCATCATGCACAACCCCGATGACAAGTCAAGAAATTGTTTCATACTTTAGTTATCTCAAACTTTTTCAACTTTCGCGCAATACATGAGCGTGAGCCATGGATATAACACTATGGGTGGAATAGAATATGATGATGGAGGTTATGTGGAAAAGACAAAAAAGGAGAAAGTCTCACATCGACGCGGCTAATCAACGGGCTAGGGATATGCCCATCAATTGATGTCGATGCAAGGAGTAGGGATTGCCATGCAATGGATGCACTAGAGCTATAAATGTATGAAAGCTCTACAAAAGAAACTAAGTGGGTGTGCATCCAACTTGCTTGCTCACGAAGACCTAGGGCATTTGAGGAAGCCCATTGTTGGAATATACAAGCCAAGTTCTATAATGAAAAATTCCTACTAGTAAATGAAAGTGACAAAACAAGAGACTCTCTATCATAAAGATCATGGTGCTACTTTGAAGCACAAGTGTGGAAAAAGAGGATAGTAGCATTGTCTCTTTTTTTCTTCTTTTTTCTTCTTTTTTTGGGCCTTTATTTTTTTATTTGGGACAATGCTCTATTAATGATGATCATCACACTTCTATTTATTTACAACTCAATGATTACAACTCGATACTGGAACAAAATATGACTCTATATGAATGCCTCCGGCGGTGTACCGGGAAGGGCAATGAATCAAGAGTGACATGTATGATAAATTATGCATGGTGGCTTTGCCACAAATACGATGTCAACTACATGATCATGCAAAGCAATATGACAATGATGAAGCATGTCATGAATGAAACGGTGGAAAGTTGCATGGCAATGTATCTCGGAATGGCTATGAAAATGCCATAATAGGTAGGTATGATGGCTGTTTTGAGGGAGATATAAGGAGGTTTATGTGTCACAGAGTGTATCATATGACAGGGTTTGGATGCACCGGCGAAGTTTGCACCAACTCTCAAGGTAAGAAAGGGCAATGCACGGTACCGAAGAGGCTAGCAATGATGGAATGGTGAGAGTGTGTATAATCCATGGACTCAACATTAGTCATAAAGAACTGAAATACTTATTGCAAAAATCTACAAGTCATCAAAAACCAAGCATTATGCGCATGCTCCTAGGGGGATAGATTGGTAGGAAAAGACCATCTCTCGTCCCCGACTGCCACTCATAAGGAAGACAATCAAATAACACCTCATGTTTCAAATTTGTTACACAACGGTTACCATACGTGCATACTACGGGAGTTGCAATCTTCAACACAAGTATTTCTCAAATTCACAACTACTCAACTAGCACACTCTAATATCACCATCCTCATATCTCAAAACAATTATCAAGTATCAAACTTCTCATAGTATTGAATGCACTTTCTATAATAGTTTTTATTATACCCATCTTGGATGCCTATCATATTAGGACTAATTTCATAACCAAAGAAAATTACCATGCTGTTCTAAAGGACTCTAAAAATAATATAAGTGAAGCATGAGAGATCAATAATTTCTATAAAATAAAACCACCACCGTGCTCTAAAAGATATAAGTGAAGTACTAGAGCAAAATTACCTAGCTCAAAAGATATAAGTGAAGCACATAGAGTATTCTAATAAATTCCAATTCTTGTGTGTCTCTCCCAAAAGGTGTGTACAGCAAGGATGATTGTGGTAAACTAAAAAGAAAAGACTCAAATCATACAATACGCTCCAAGCAAAACACATATCATGTGGTGAATAAAAATATAGCCTCAAGTAAAGTTACCGATGGAAGAAGACGAAAGAGGGGATGCCTTCCGGGGCATCCCCAAGCTTAGGCTTTTGGTTGTCCTTGAATTTTAGCTTGGAATGCCTTGGTAATCCCCAAGTTTAGGCTCTTTCCACTCCTTATTCCATAATCCATCAAATCTTTACCCAAAACTTGAAAACTTCACAACACAAAACTCAACAGAAAATCTCATGAGCTCCGTTAGTATAAGAAAACAAACCACCACTTAAGGTATTGTAATGAAATCATTCTTTATTTATATTGGTGTTAAACCTACTGTATTCCAACTTCTCTATGGTTCATACCCTCTGATACTAGCCAAAGATGCATCAAAATAAGCAAACAACACACAAAAAACAGAATCTGTCAAAAACAGAATAGTCTGTAGTAATCTGTAGGTTTCGAATACTTCTGTAATCCCAACAATTCTGAAATAAATTGGTGGACGTGAGTAATTTGTCTATTAATCATCTGCAAAAATAATCATCCTAATATCACTTTCCAGTAAAAAATGGCAGCAAATCTCGTGAGCGCTAAAGTTTCTGTTTTTTACAGCAAGATCGCTAAAACTTCCCCCAAGTCTTCCCAAAGGTTCTACTTGGCACAAACACTAATTAAAAGCATAAAACCACATCTAAACAGAGGCTAGATAAATTATTTATTACTAAACAGAACCAAAAAGCAAGAAACAAAAATAAAATTGGGTTGCCTCCCAACAAGCGCTATCGTTTAACGCCCCTAGCTAGCCATAAAAGCAAGAATAGATATAGATATTATCATCTTTGGTTTAAATTTTTTTAGCGGAGTCATGCTCGAATCCGGGAGGTTCTTTACATTTCCCTTCATATTAGGAAATGTTTAGATCTAAAGAATCCAACCGCTTATTGCAAAGGGTAATCAACATATTCATGCAGTGAAGGTTTCCGCTAACACTCTTAAGAGGTTGAAGAGACTTTGGTAAAATTTTTGTTACTTCACAAATCTTTTCAAGAATTTGTGTCTCTTCCTGGGTATGATGTGACCCCTTTTGTTGAGGTAGTGCTCCCACTATTCCCTCTATGATTTCATGAGCAATACCGGGATCAATTTCGATAAAATTCCCTTTGGCAACACAATCCAAGAGTTGTCTATGTGACATATTTAGCCCAACATAAAAATTGCGAAGTAAAATTCTAAAATTCACTTCTAGGGTGCCATTACGATAAGATTCCATCATCCTAAACCAAGCATCTTTTAAATTTTCTCCTTGTCTTTGTTTGAAGTGAAGAACTTCAAACTCGGGAGACAAAGGGGCAGA
Source organism: Triticum dicoccoides (assembly GCF_002162155.2). Lineage (NCBI taxonomy): Eukaryota > Viridiplantae > Streptophyta > Magnoliopsida > Poales > Poaceae > Triticum > Triticum dicoccoides. The sequence continues at coordinate 591,535,326 of NC_041392.1, read as the reverse complement.
TAAGGGACTAACCATGAAGAAACACGGCGACACAAGAAGCAAGCGAAAAAGAGGCGAACGGAAAAAGAGGGCGAATAAAATGACAAGGGTGAAGCGGGGGAGAGGAAAACAATAGGCAAATGGCAAATAATGTAATGCGAGGGATAAGAGTTTTTGATGGGTACTTGGTATGTCTTGACTTGTGAGTAGATCTCCCCGGCAACGCCGCCAGAAATCCTTCTTGCTACCTCTTGAGCACTGTCTTGGTTTTCCCTTGATGAGGAAAGGGTGATACAGTAAAGTAGCGTAAGTATTTCCCTCGGTTTTTGAGAACCAAGGTATCAATCCAGTAGGAGACTACAGGCAAGTCCCTCGTACCTACACAAACAAATAAGAACCTCGCAACCAACACGATAAAGGGGTTGTCAATCCCTTCATGGTCACTTACGAGAGTGAGATCTGATAGAGATAATAATAATGAGATAAATATTTTTTGTATTTTTATGATATAGATTGAAAGTAAAGATTGCAAAATAAAATAGATTGGAAACTTATATGATAAAAGATAGACCCGGGGGCCATAGGTTTCACTAATGGCTTCTCTCAAGATAGCATAAGTATTACGGTGGGTGAACAAATTACTATCGAGCGATTGATAGAAAAGTGCATAATTATGAGAATATCTAGGCATGATCATGTATATAGGCATCACGTCCGCGACAAGTAGACCGAAACGATTCTGGATCTACTAGGTAACATACTACTATTACTCCACACATCGACCGCTATCCAGCATGCATCTAGAGTATTAAGTTCATAAGAACAGAGTAACGCCTTAGGCAACATGACATGATGTAGAGGGATAAACTCAAGCAATATGATATAAACCCCATCTTTTTATCCTCGATGGCAACAATACAATACGTGCCTTGCTGCCCCTGCTGTCACTGGGAAAGGACACCGCAAGATTGAACCCAAAGCTAAGCCCTTCTCCCATTGCAAGAAAGATCAATCTAGTAGGCCAAACCAAACTGATAATTCGAAGAGACTTGCAAAGATAACCAATCATACATAAAAGATTTCAGAGAAGAATCAATTTTTGTTTATAGATAAACTTGATCATAAACCCACAATGCATCGGATCTCGACAAACACACGGCAAAAAGAGTTACATCAAATAGATCTCCAAGAAGGTCGATAAGAACATTGTATTGAGATCCAAAGAGAGAGAAGAAGCCATCTAGCTAATAACTATGGACCCGAAGGTCTGTGGTAAACTACTCACATATCATCAAAGAGGCTATGGTGTTGATGTAGAAGCCCTCCGTGATCGATTCCCCCTCCGGCGGAGCTCCAAAAAGGCCCCGAGATGAGATCTCTTGGGTACAGAAGGTTGCGACGGTGGAAATAGGGTTTCGTGGTGCTCCTGGATGTTTTCGGGGTATATGGATATATATATATAGGAGGAAGAAGTAGGTCGGTGGAGTTACGAGGGCCCCACGAGGGTGGGGGCGCGCCCAGGGGGGCAGGCGCGCCTCCCTGCCTTGTGGCCACCTCGTTTCTTTCTTGACGTCTACTCCAAGTCCCCTGGATCACGTTTGTTTCAAAAATAACTCTCACGAAGGTTTCATTCCGTTTGGATTCCGTTTGATATCCCTTTTCTGCGAAACACTAAAATAGGCAAAAAAACAACAATTTGCACTGGGCATTGGGTTAGTAGGTTAGTCCCAAGAATAATATAAAAGTGTATAAATAAGCCCATTAACATTCAAAACAGATAATATAATAGCATGGAATAATCAAAAATTATAGATACGTTGAAGACGTATCAGTAGCTAACAAAATTCAAGCATGAGGACATCATGTGTGCAACAAGCATAAACAACCATTAATTAGGTGAACCTGCCGAGTGCCATAGACCTAACCTGCCATATGGACAACCCGCCAATGGTTGGTGACTAACATAAATCATGAGCTATGATCTAGTACATTGGAGCATTATTGTGATCTCGTTGTGAGAGTGGTTTTCTAGCTGGTGACTTCCACGATAAATAGTAGTATGTTACCTGGAGCAAGCCAACATGACCAAATCCATCTAACTATGCGAGAAGTGTAGCAACAGAAATAGAGGGAGCTCAAAAGACAGGTTTCACGGGTAAGCTGTGTGTCAGTCGGAGAGGAGACGGGGGCATCTGGAGTCAATGGCCCACCGGCTGGCTTGCATCACCACGGGGCACGCTTCACAAAAGTGAACCATAGGTCAAGAGCACTAACATTCAAGAGAACAAAGCATGTGGTGCCCATCATTCATTATCTACGTTGCAACCTCACTAGTACATTATACCATGAGAACATGGGCAAGGCCACTACAATCGTAGGCAGCTGCTCAGTTTCAGCAGGGAGCTAGTGATAGTGCTGGATCGGCCTCTATCATTTGTAGAGCAAGGAGCCACCGGATCTGGATAGCTGCTAAAACTATGTGTCATCGCAACCCTCGAGGAAGGGCTTCCATTTCTGGGAACCTCAACATTGTACCTTGTCTTTCTCATGCATTAGCATGAACCCATTTCCCTTTTTATCGACAAAGGGTGGATTTTATTAGCTTAATATGGAGTATTAAGAGGATACAAACATAAAGAGCACACACCCGACCTCTGCATAGCTAAGATGCACATCGCCAACACGAACACATAAAAAAATCACACCACCGACTAGCAAAGTCATACAAGACCGAAGCTACATCAAGGCGGATAGAAAAAAAGGAGCAATGATAATCCATGCCGAGCAAGTGTTCAGCCATAATGTAGCCGCACATGATCCGGACGTGGACACGTCCATGCCGACTAAACACGCACACATATGCAAGTGGCCTAGCCTACAAAGATCTTCCACGGAACTAGAACCTCCGTTGACGCATGAGTGACGTCACTCGCAGCTCAAATGGCGAGAAGAGATGGTACCACCAAAATCTCATTGAGACACTTCGGTGATCCCATGCCTTCGATGCAAGTGTTTATCAATGGTAAATCTTGACATGACCACTGGCCGCAGAAAATACACCATAAGCCTACACTGCACCTTCATGGCTACAACAAGCCGTCAATATCATCGAACATGACCCGGCCATCTGCACCGCTGATCAGCATCCCTGGCACTGCCACCTCGCACCATGTCTACAAGGCCATACTGCAACAACGGATCATTGCTACCTGCCGGCACAAAAGCAACCGGCGAACCACCACCAACAACTAGTCTCGGCAGCCAGGCCCAACTTCAAGATGATGCCCCCAATAGGGAACACGACGCCGAGCGCCGCCATCATCCGATCCGGGAAGACCTGGACCTAGGGTTTCCACAGAAGTATTCCGGGAGGGAAGCCGGGGACTACTATCGACGCCTTCAGCAAGGTAGGGACATCCGCAGGCGCCACCGTCGTTGGCTCCGACAATAGTCGAAGTCTGGCTCTCACTGGCAGTCTCCGTCCCTCTAGAAAAAGAGCCTAACTGCACCACCATGTCCACCTTCAACACCACAGGACCATAACGACAGGAAGATTGGATCCATCCAGTCATACAAGCCCGAGGCATGCCCCGATGAGATATGCATCAGATCGGGACCGCGCCGCCCGAAGAAGACGCCACGCCGGAGCATCGGAGCACCGCCGCCTCGAGCACGCCATTCAGCTGCCGCCACGCCACGCATCTGGGCGTCTCAGCGCCACAACCCCGCCACCATCTCCCTGCAGATCCAGCCAAGACAACCCATGGGGCAGCCGCCGCTAGGATCAACCATCCCATGGGTTCGCTAGGATCCAGGTTGGGGGAGGGAGGTAAGCTCAGGGGAACGCCCCTCCGCCGCCGTCCCCGGACCCGCCCGGACTTTGCCAGCAGGTCCTCAGGCAGCGGCGAGACAAGTTGGAGGGAGGAAGAGTGCGGTGGTCGTGCGATTGGATCGCCCCTGAGTTGCGAGAGTCGTCGCCCAGGAGGAGAGGCTCTGGACGGGAGGAGGGGCGGTTCCCTAGTGTCTGCCCTTTAATTTGTTGGAGGATCCGGTTCTCTATATTAGAGGACCCGGTTCCGGCACTGATATGTTTGTGTGAATCCCTTTAGGATGTACTTCCTCCATTTCTAAATATTTGTCTTTTTAGAGATTTCAACGAGTGAGTACATACAGATCATAATGAGTGAATCTACATTCTAAAATATATCTATATACATCCATATTTAATAGTCCATTCGAAATCTATAAAAAGACAAATATTTAGGAACGGAGGAAGTACTATGTACCATGATTTTATTTGAATAGCAATCCCTCGGTAATTCCAAAAATAATATTGCATGGACGCACTATTGTTGTACTCCCTCCGTCCGGGAATAGTTGTCCCCAAGGTGTTTTTCTGAAAACCCTCCCAGCAGATTCCCGACAAACCCAAAGCTCCCGCCGTCTCCCCCGCTCCTCTGTCGCGCCGGAGGTCCGCTCCCCCGCAGCTCAGCTCCTCCGCAGCTTGCCCGCAGCGGCTCCCCGCATCGCCGGAGCTCTCCCGCACCACGCCTCCCCCACCCCACGCCTCCGACGCAGCTTCCCTCTCCTTGTTCCCCTCCTCGTTCCCCATGGTGATCCCCGACGAGGAGAAGACTGATTTTTTCTTTCGATCTGCTCGGCGGCGGCCATTTCCAGGTCCTCCTCGGCGCTGCGACGCAGCTCCACCACCGCCAAAGCTCGCCGCCTCCTCCGCCGCTCTCTCCTGCTCGCGCAGCTCCAGCTTGCCTTCCTCCCCTAGCTTCCCCCCTTCCTAGTGACCTCCGCACTCTGCTCTGGCTGCTTCAGATCCGGCGTCGGCGAGGCTGATATGGTGGCTGCGAGGCCAGACGGCGGGAGACGTAGCCGACGAGCCCGACGACAGCAAGCTCGATGGCGAGCTCGATGGCGGCGGAGACATCTTCTGTACTGCGAGCTCCACCATCCCTGCACATACTGTACTATGAGCTCGGCGACGGCGGTGGCGTCTTGTTGGTAGGTTAAGCCTCCCTCCTTCAATTCCCGTCCATTATTTATGTGTAAAACCTGATTTTTTTACTGAAATTTGCTGCTTCTGAGATTTGCTTAAGACTGAACATTGGCTAAGTCTGATTTATGTGTCAAGTCTGAAATTTTGATCTTTACTGTCAAGTCTAATTTGTCTCTGAACATTGGCTAAATTAACATCAAGTTTGTCTCTGAACATTTGTCTCTGATGTGCTCCTAAATTAGTGGTTAACTGGACATAAGGATTAGATCTTAGCTAGTGCTTCTTCATCTTCTTCGATTGGTCTACTGGAAACAGAACAGAGGTAAACAAAGCAATCTTTACTGAAAACATAACAGAGTTGCATGGTGGCGTTCGAGGTTGAACCTGTACTGAACAAAACAAGGCTGAGATGGATGGATGGATAGATTGTGTGAGATGAAATATGAGAGTCTTGCTTTGTGTCAATTTCAGTTGTCCATCAAGTACTCCATTCACATTGTTGCTGCTCCATCTTTATTAATCCTGAAATAACATCAATGTTGTACTCCATTCAGATTGTTGTTATCTAACTGAATTTCAGTTGTCAATTTCTTTGCACTCACATACTTCTATCAGTGGTTATCTAACTGAATCTTGCTCATTTGTTTGTAACCTGTAGATGTCATGCTCAATTTTTTGGTAAAGCTACTCGAGTTGCCAGCAATGCATGCAAAGCGGCAACAGTTGGCTGCTCAGTTTTTCTTGTACTGCCAAGATGGAAGGTGAGCACCAATATTTCTGAAACTAGTGATTTGACACTAGTGAAAATTCAGTTACTGCTTGAGTGATTTGACACTATTGAAAATTCAGTTACTGTCAATTGAATTTGACAGTATAATTCTACAGTACACAAGATTTAGTGTAAATCTTCAAAATGAATTGCTGTTAGTACACGATAAATTAACTAATTTGGCATTATTACTCCCTAGAGAACTGATTGTACAACACTGAAAATTACTCTGAATGTACTCCAATTGACTGTATATTCACTGAATGTACAACACCAAAAATTACTCCAATGACTGTATATTGACTGCATATATTTCATTGATGTCAAATTTTATTTATGTGTCAAGTCTGACATCAACTTGTAAGAAGAATAAGGATGAGTCCAAGATCAGGTGATTGAGTGAGTGATGTGGTTGCTGAGGTTCAGACATGTTCAATGAGAACAACTACTCTGGAGAATAATTTTAATGAGAATAAATTCAAATAAATCCAAATAAACCCATCATGTCAGGATTCTTGATCAAAGACCCACTTAGGAGTAGTTTGTCATTGTTAAACACAAGTTTAAAATAAATATGCTTCTTTTGCTGTGGTAATCCAAAATGCTTCTTTTGAGTACAGTAGCTGTAAAACTTAGTCTATCTGGAGCTTGAGCTTGTGAGCTTCTTTAGCAAGATCACAGTAAATTAGGACTATACAAACACTTTTACAGTTCTGAACACTTTTCACAAGATGAAGCTCTTGATCTTACAGTAAAACTGTTCTGAACACTTTTCACAAGAGGAAGCTTGGTTTTTTTTCGATCTACACTTTTAAAGTTCAAGGTACTCTTGTAAATTAAATAAATCAAATGGTGTATAAGTCCTCTTGGAAACTTTAGGTATGTTTGCAATTGGACAAATGGTGTATAAATCCAAATAAATCAAATAAATTCAAATAATTCAAATAAATCCAAATAAATCCAAATACTTCTATCCTTTCTTTTCCTATCCTTTCTCATTGAACACATGACACAATACATACACATGACACAAGCCATACACATGACACATCAAATACTCCTATCCTTTCTTTTCCTTTTCCCTTTCCCTTTCTTTTTGAGCTTTCTCTATCTACTCATTTCCTTGTTCTATAATGGCTTTGGTGTCAGTAATTAGCTCAGGACTGCAGTATACACCGGTTATTTCCTCTCCAGCATTCTGTAGACGTTCCTTATGCAGATGCGGCATCTTGTAGTTGTTTCCTCCTTGATCTTTCATCACTTTCACCATCATTAGGGAGGACATGCGGTGTTGCATTATCTTGTTGAATGTAGATCGTTGTGTCCTCGTCACCGTCAGGCCATTTGTCTTGAATGGCAGGGATTACTTTATTGATCAGGTAATCTCTGCACACAGGTCTAGTAACTTTGACCGGCTTCAACTCTATTGTCCCCCTATCTCTGTTCTGGCTTGTTCGTTGTGCCTCGGTCTCTACCACGAACGGCCAAATGCCAAGTTTTCCATCAAATGTCATCTCCCCATCTTCATTGTAGCGAGGTTTGGCCACAGCTGTTAGAAACATTACCTTCCCAATGCTATGAGTATTGTGCACTGTTCGATTTGGTTCTTCCTCTCCAGGCAGTACGTAGTAGCTATTCTTCACTCGGGTCATGTCATACCATTTCTCGTCGATGTGGATCATATTTGTCATTGGCTTGAAACTGGGCCAAGGACTTGATATCCATCTTTCATCCATCATGGATAGGCAGAACTTTAGTCTCGCTATCTTGTTCTGTGGCTTGAGGGTGGGTTTGATGGTGCTTGTGATGCGTTTCAGCTCTTGCAATTGAAATCTATCATGTAGGGTTGATCGGGGCACACCTAAACACCTTGCTAGAGAACGGATTGTTCTTCTTTTGTTCAAAGGGATTGTTGCTGTTCTCGACAGATCTAGTTCTTTTCTCTTCCTACCACTTTTGTTCTTCTTGCTTGAAACATCAACTTCTTGGCCTGCTGCAAGTTGTCGTTTGGCTAGATTCCATATTCTTGTAACTGTTCACAGGTGAACATTCAACATAGTCGAAATGAGCACCTTGTCATACACGTGAACCTGTCCATCTCTAAGCTCGATTACTCGCAGAGCAAAGTAAACAACATGTCTCTCCTTGTCTGTCAAGTCCTTCCCTCTTAGATTGCCATGTGCATCAGCTTCTTGCACTTCTGCATCTTGTTGTGCCTCTTGAGCTTCTTCCAATTCCACATCTTCTTGTGCCTCTTGAGCTTCTTCCTCTTCAGGAAACCAATTCAATTCAATGTCTTCATCCTCATCTTCCGGCATCAAGTTCAAATCAATAGCGTCACCCTGTTGAGCTTGTTCTTCTTCTTGAGCTTGGTCCTCCTCTTCTAGCATCAAATTCATATCAATAGCGTCACCCTGCTGAGCTTGTTCTTCTTCTTGAGCTTCGTCCTCCTCTTCCGGCATCAAATTCAGATCAATAGCGTCACCCTGCTGAGCTTGTTCTTCTTCTTGAGCTTCGTCCTCCTCTTCCGGCATCAAATTCAGATCCATAGTTGTGTGCTCCTGTCTGATCTCATAACAAGAGTATACAGAAGATGAATGGTTAGCATATAATCATAACAAGAAAACCATGAAGAATCCTAGACAAAAAGCAAAGAAACCAAGAAAGGAAAAAGTAGATATTAAAAGTACTCCTTGTTCATTTGGTAACTAGAGGAACATGAAGGCCCTCCTATTCAAGTAAAGCAAGAAGAATCTAAATTAATTCAAATAATTCCAATTTAATTCCTATTGTCATGTCTTTTTTTATTACTCCAAGACAAAATATGTTTTTCCTTTTTTAAGTACAGTAGTTGTTTGCTTACTAGAGTAGCATCTCCTAGTCCAAGAACTTAATGATCTGATTGAATGTTTCCAAACAATAGCACATCTATTAACATCATTTCCATTTCCATTTCCATTTCAGAGAGGAACAACATCAACAAAAACGGATACAGCAGCAACAGTACCCTTGTTTCTCTGAATTAAACTGAATGTCAATGTTACACCCTTATTTCTTTGAATTAAACTGAGTGTCACTGAATTAAACTAAATGTTAATGTTACACCCTTGTTTCTCTGAATTAAATTGATCACATGCCATACAAATAGCACTTGTTACACAAGAATGTCACTGGAGTACATTGACTGAATTTAGTCACTGGAGTACATTGACAGAATTAAACTGAATTGCAATCTAGTCTTTTTTTTCTTCAGATTTTTTCCTCTCTTCTGTTCTCTTGCATCAGCAGAAAGTATCAGCACAAATCATCAACCAAGTGCAGCAATGGATATCAACAGACTGATTGAAATTGCAGTTCAGCAGCAGCAGAAATGGATACTCCAGTGACTAAATTCAGCAGCAACAGTACCTTCTTCAGAGAGGATCAGCAGCAACACGAAGGCAGGCAGCAACACGAGCTCCACCGAAGAGCATGGAGCGTGGGCGATCGTGCACGCGCACAACCGTGGTAGACACTTGGGTGCCGGCGCCGCTGGTTTTTGTTCACCGGAGGAGCCACGTGACGAGCTCCAGCGGCGGCGAGCGGCGGCCGACGACGACCAGGCCAAATACCAAGCGATCGAGAGGGGGAAAGTGGTCTGGAGGACCGGAAGTTGACATTGATTCCTTAAAACGGCTCGAGGAGGCCAGGGGAGGCGCGACGGTGTCGACCTCGTGTGGGGAAGCGGCAGCCGGAGTGGGAGGAGACGGGGCCGATTCCATCGATCCACGGCTTCCCAGCAAGCCTGGATCGATGATGGAGTACCTCTTGGTGAGGCGGAGTTCCTGGTCTGCTCGGGGAGGAGGCGGTCCAGCTGTGGGCGGCGGTGGGCGAGGTGGGGCGGCGGCGGTTGGGCTGCGTAGGTGGGCGGCGGTGGTTGCCTCCTTCGCATGTGGGCGGCCGCGGCGGCGGCGTAGTAGTTGGGAGGCGCACGTGGTGGGCGGCGCTGGACCTGACGGTGCCTCACGACGGCGGGCGACGGCAGCTCGCGGTGGCGTGTCGAGGGGAAGGAGAAGGGTCGGTTTGCATCAGATTTAAAAGCCCAAGGGGTTTTTTGTAAAAAAAATTTGAACTAGGCGTGGACAACTTTTCCCGGACGGAGGGAGTACATGTGAGCTTCTTCGTTCAAGAAAAACTTTTGGTTCTTAAATCATCATCGATCTCCTTTTTTCTGGTCAAAAATTTTGCAATCAAACTTGAAGAGCAAGTCCACGTTGGCCATTTGTCGTGTATTCTATCATCAGACTTGACAACTGCAAGCTGAACTTTTCAGAGCACACACGCAACATTCAGTCTAATGTAGTACAATCCGCGTTCCTGATTACTGGCCGGCTAGCTGCCGTGTGCCGTGCGCGAGAGATGGGAGGATACCAGCAACAGAAAGCCGGCGAAAGATGGGAGCAGCAAGAAGCGGCGTCGACGCAACAGATGGGAGCAGCCTAGCAGAGGCAACGCAGGCCGGGGAGCAGCTGCAGCAAGAAGCGACGCCGCGCGAGAGGTGGGAGCAGCCCAGCTGCCGCGGCGCTGTCCTGGAGCGGAAGAGCAGCAGTGCAGTGCGGCGCGGGAGCAGCAGCAGCAGGCACGCGGAGACCACAATGGCCGGCCGGCGAGCTCACGTCGCCACCTGTCGACGAGCCTCCGTGGGCGGGCACGAGGCGAGCACACCGGCTGCGGCTGCCGGATCCCGCCATGGCTCGGCCTCGCTCGGTTCGACAGCTGAGCAAGCGCGAGCCTCTGCGGGCGGGGCACGAGGCGAGGCGGCCGTGGTGACGGCCCCGTCGGCGGCCGGTGAGTCGTGGCCTCCCGCGAAGGATCAATATCGACGGCGCACTGCACGTGTTTGAGGAAAGGAGCGAAACCTCTGCTGCTCAAAATCGGTTTTCTAGGGGAAAACCAGAATGAAAACCTGCACACACACACACACACACACAAAGGCCTACGTGCCATGTCTAGTGAACTCGTTTGGGGAAAATTCGAATGGGACAAAATGCGAAAGGAATCTTTAAATTAAAGGTAAAATTGTGTCTGTTTCTCGTTTTCGGGTGATTTTTGTTACTTCAGTCCATTTTAGGAGTAAAAACTGGAATAAACTCATGATATACACATGAAACCCAAACTTTGTGCAACAGTCGCTCAAAACAATAATAAAGGGATGAACATGAAGCATATATCCTTGGCGATAACCAATCTGCCATTCATTGGCCAATCCTAATGGGACATTTAACAATATTCATTCCTCTGAATAGCTACGAGTGACATGAGTCATATTGTTGGACTATGAGAGAACTTATGTGCCAGAACGTAGGTCAGGAACTGACCGCCCTTTACTAGCTAATCATGCAAAATTGATCACCCGGTACAAGTAATGGTCAACACCCTTTCCTAATTTCTGCCACAAAGTTTGTCATGGACAACACCGTCAGCTGAGAGAAGTCCTCTGGCGGCAACATGGAGTCTGCCACTACAACTTCTCGGGAAAGCCTTTTAGTTGCAGGTGGGCTGAAAAATCAGTCTAATTCAAGTGTCAAATACGTTTCAGTGAAGGTTAACTACTAGTGAACATTTTCACCGTGAAGCCTAATAGCGTGTGAATGTCCGGGCGCTTATGATCTTTGAATGAACCCGATTGGAAACGGCTGCACAGGGTTTCTTCATTTAATTTGGCTAGTGGGTCACTTGTAGATTATGCCGATGAGCCATGTAATCTCTATTCCGACTAGTTGTGTTCATGTTTGCTTTTTATTTAATTTTTGTCTTGTACTCAGTCACTTGAACTGTGGTTTAAGTTTAATAAAATGGTTACATGCATCATACGATGCAGAGGCCAGGGTATTCCCCTTTTCAAAAAGAAAAACTGGAGTTACTGGCAAAATTACTCAGACAACCCAGATGATTGGTGGATTACATGTGCTGCGAGTTATGATCTAGTACACCGTATACCATCACGATTTCGGTGGCAGTGGTAGCTATATATCTCCCTGCGTAATGAGTGGCCTCAATAACAAATAGTATGGTATCTTCATGTTACAGAGAAAGCCAGGATGACCACATCTGGCTAATTGTAGTGCTACAAGTGCATCCAGAGGATAAAGGAAGCTCAATGCAAACAGAATATCACTACGAGCCACATGCATGTTGGTCAAATATATAAGAATATGAGGTATAGGGAATCAATAGGCCGGCTGACGGCCAACATGTCAATGCAACTGACCATGTCTCAGTGAATTGCATTTATAGTCATGCACAAGATCATCTGAAACCTCGAAGCAATTTCGTGTGTTCTTCATGGCTGGTCGTCCCTCAGCTATACGCTGTTATACTGACTTTACCGAACGAACTCCTGGACACGGCTCGACATGATTGATAAAGTGTTCTCTTCTTGATCCCGCAACTATCTTCTTTTCCTTTCCTATTTCCCAAAATGAAAGCATAATTATATTTTGGACCTTTTCTCTAGGCTAGCGCCACTAGTATGTTTTCTAATGCACCATATCCACATGTTTGGGTTGTTCCTAGTTCGTTGACGAACCGATCAAGCGAACGCACAAACACAACACGCACCATGTGCCTAGCCGGCTCAGCTAGCGACACGGGAGCTCTAGCAGCTAGCAACACGAGAGGCGGCGATAGCCAAGCGGACAACAGTTGGTGGCCAGCAAGCCTGATGGCCTCTAGTCTCTAGGTCCAGACGACCTAGCCACAAGACCCCATAGGGGAGGCAGGGTAGGGTGCACAGGCGTAGGCGCACTACACAGCAGGGTGATGGCTTTACTGGTGACCACTGGGTGATGTGACAACGTTGCCGGTGAAGGGAAAATGAGGAGATGAATGAGAAGGGGAAGGTTCCAGCACAAGCAAAGGAGAGAGGTATAATTTTCTGAATTTTTGTGATATTTTCAGAGTATAGCTTGGAAATCTATAATGTAGTGATTTTAGTGGGCATTTTCATGTAATGAATTGCATATTTGACAAGATATTTTAAAATACTTGGTAGTGACAATAGCTCTAGTTCAAGTACTCATGAAAGTGGCATTGTTGCAGCACATACCACTTATAAAGATCAAATGCATTCTCAAGTGTGTGCATTTTTTGCGTGTATAGATTACTTTGGATTTGCATCCACACCTACCTTGATGTTTTTGCATCCTTCGCAAAAGATCAAAATAAGATGATTTACGGAAAACGTGGATACTTGGATGTACATTCTGACATCATTAAATTCCCTTTATATAACGCAGGTTAGGAAATGAACAAATTTAGGTGTCATGATGCAAAATTGGCCACCCGTACATGTATGATAGTGACATGGAAATGTACTTTTATTTTTCATGTCACCAAAATTGATTCCTACACCAATGGCACAAGCATCAGATGGATTCTCCATACTGCCCAAATGTAAGAAGATGTTTCGCCACTATTGAGAGATGTTGTTTACAGTTTCAGCAACAAGGTTAGCCATGTACAACACCATCGGCTCAAGGAAGCATGTGAAGTGGCAACGGGATGGGTGTTTTCACTATAACTTCCTCGAAGATGCATCCTAAAATCCTTTCAATTGTGGGTGGGCTACAAAACTAGCAGCTTTAATGAAAAATAGTGAGTATAGTTCACTTTTGCGAGCATAAACAATGAATACGAAGATAGCGATGTTGCAAATAAGATAAACCCCAAGTCTAGCTATATTTTTAACTCAAGCTACTATGTATCATCATTTTTCAAAAAAGGATGTTGAAACCCCCGGCCTTTGGCATCTACATCATTGTGTTGCGCGCATCCAATTTAATTGAAGTTGATGGAAGAGAACTTGGCCATAGTCATCAACAAGAGGAGTACAAAACATAGTCGACTATGACATAACCATTACAAGATATGCATAGAACACCTATGACTAAGTCGATTTCTTCCTTACAAGACATCATATTTACATTTGATTGTAAGACACGACGCCGAAGGGACCCAGGAAAGAAAAGTGGCGTAGTAAGAGAAGCGACCACTTGTAGTTGTTTGTAATAAATCACCAAAAGATAGTCTAATCAAATAGGGTGAGATGCCACACAAAACAACGTTGAAGACAGAGGATTCTTTATTGGCACTGAAGGAAATATGCCTTAGAGGCAATAATAAAGTTGTTATTTTATATTTCCTTATATCATGATAAATGTTTATTATTCATGCTAGAATTTATTAACCGGAAACTTGATACATGTGTGGATACATAGACAAAACACCATGTCCCTAGGCCTTTACTAGACTAGCTCGTTAATCAAAGATGGTTAAGTTTCCTAACCATAGACAAGTGTTGTCATTTGATGAATGAGATCACATCGTTAGGAGAATGATGTGATGGACAAGACCCATCTGTTAGCTTAGCATGTTGATCGTTCAGTTTTATTGCTATTGTTTTCTTCATGTCAAATACATATTCCTTCGAATATGAGATTATGCAACTCCCGGATACCTAAGGAATACCTTATGTGCTATCAAACATCACAACGTAACTAGGTGATTATGAAGATGCTCTACATGTATCTCCATAGGTGTTTGTTGGGTTGGCATAGATCAAGATTAGGATTTATCACTCCGAGTATCGGAGAGGTATCTCTGGGCCCTCTCGGTAATGCACATCATAATAAGCCTTGCAAGCAATGTGACTAATGAGTTAGTTGCAGGATGATGTATTACGGAATGAGTAAAGAGACTTGCCGGTAACGAGATTGAACTAGGTATGAAGATACTGATGATCGAATATCGGGCAAATAACATACCGATGACAAAGGGAATAACGTATGTTGTCATTGCGGTACGAATGATAAAAGATCTTCATAGAATATGTAGGAACCAATATGAGCATCCAGGTTCCTCTATTGGTTATTGACCGGAGAGGTGTCTCGGTCATGTCTACATAGTTCTTGAACCAGTGGGGTCCGCGCACTTAACGTTTGATGACGATTTTGTATTATGGTTATGTGACTTTGTGACGGAATGTTGTTTGGAGTCCCGGATGAGATCACGGACATGGCAAGGAGTCCCGAAATTGTCGAGAGGTAAAGATTCATATATAGGACGATAGTATTTGGAAACCGGAAGTGTTCCGGTGGTACCGGGTATGTATCGGGTCACCGGAAGGGGTTCCGGGCTACCCCGGCAAACTATATGGGCCTATTGGGCCAAGAGGGGAAACACAACAGCCAGCATGGGCTGCTGCGCCCCCTTGTTGTCCAAATAGGAAGGGGGAAGGAAAGGGGGAAGAGAGAAGGAAGGGGAGGCAATTCGGCCTCCCACTTCCTTCCCTCCTCTCTTCCCTTTCCTTCCCTCTCCGGAAAAGATGGTAAGGGGGGCCGAATCGGACAAGGCCCCCAAGTAGGATTCCTCCTACTTGGGGCACCCCATGGTTGTCCTCCTCTCCCTCACACCTATATATATGTGGGGAGGGGGCGCCTAGAACACACAACAAACATTGTTAGCCCTGCGTGGATTACTTCACCATCACCGTCACCACGCCGTCGTGCTGATGGAACTCATCTACTTCCTCGGCACTCTGCTGGATCAAGAGTTCGAGGGACATCATCGAGCTGAACGTGTGCAGAACTCGGAGGTGCCGCATACTTGATCGGTCGGAACAAGAATAAGTCTGACTACATCAACCGCGTTGTCAAACGCTTCCGTTTTCGGTCTACGAGGATACGTGGACATACTCTCCCCCTCTCGTTGCTATGCATCTTCTAGATAGATCTCGCGTGAGCGGAGGATTTTTTAAAATTGCATGCTATGTTTCCCAACAGTGGCATCTGAGCCAGGTCTATGCGTAGATGATATGCACGATTAGAACACAAAGAGTTGTGGGCGGTGATCATCATACTGCTTACCACCAATGTATTATTTTTGTTCGGCGGTATTGTTGGATGAAGTGGCCCGGACCAACCTTACATGACCACATTCATGAGACTAGTTCCACCGATAGACATGCAACTAGTTTTGCATAAAGGTGACTGGCGGGTGTTTGTTTCTCCTACTTTAGTTGAATCAAATTTGACAGCGGTCGGTCCTTGTTGAAGGTTAAAACAGCAAACTTGATAAATCACCATTGTTGTTTTGATGTGTAGGTAAGAACGGTTCTTGCTAGAAGCCCGTGACAGCCACGTAAAACTTGCAACAACAAAGTAGCAGACATTTAAGTTGTTTTTGCAGGGCATGTTGTGATGTGATATGGTCAAGACATGATGTGATATACGTTATTGTATGAGATGATCATGTTTTGTAAAAGTTATCGGCAACTGACAAGAGCCTTATGGCTGTCGTTTTATTGTATGAAATGCTATCGCCATGTAATTTCTTTTCTTTATCACTATGTGTTAGCGATAGTTGTACAAGCAATAGTTGGCGAGACGACCATGATGCTATGATGGAGATCAAGGTGTCAAGCCGGCGACGATGGAGATCATGACGGTGCTTTGGAGATGGAGATCAAAGGCACAAGATGATGATGGCCATATCATGTCACATATTTTGATTGCATGTGATGTTAATCTTTTATGCATCTTATTTTGCTTAGTACGACGGTATCATTATAAGATGATCCCTCACTAAAATTTCAAGGTATAAGTGTTCTCCCCGACTATGCACCGTTGCGACGGGTCTCGTGCTGAGACACCATGTGAGATCCCATCTTGGGGCCTTTTCCGGTGATCTGCCGAAGGGGGAATCGATCACGGAGGGCTTCTACATCAACACCATAGCCTCTCCGATGAAGCGTGAGTAGTTTACCATAGACCTTCGGATCCATCGTTATTAGCTAGATGGCTTCTTCTCTCTCTTTGATTCTCAATACAAAGTTCTCCTCGTTGTTCTTGGAGATCTATTTGATGTAATACTCTTTTGCGGTGTGTTTGCCGAGATCCGATGAATTATGGGTTTATGAACAAGATTATCTATGAATATTATTTGGTTCTTTTCTGAATTCTTATATGCATGATTTGATATCTTTGCAAGTCTCTTCGAATTATCGGTTTAGTTTGGCCTACTAGATTGATCTTTCTTGCAATGGGAGAAGTGCTTAGCTTTGGGTTCAATCTTGCGGTGTCCTTTCCCAGTGACAGTAGGGGCAGCAAGGCACGTAATGTATTGTTGCCATCGAGGATAAAAATATGGGGTTTATATCATATTGCTTGAGTTTATCCCTCTCCATCATGTCATCTTGCTTAAAGTGTTACTCTGTTCTTATGAACTTACTACTCTAGTTGCATGCTGGATAGCTGTCATGTGTGGAGTAATAGTAGTAGATGCAGAATCGTTTCGATCTACTTGACACGGTCGTGATGCCTATATTCATAATCATTGCCTAGATATTCTCATAACTACGCGCTTTTCTATTAATTGCTCGGCAGGAATTTGTTCACCCACCATAATACATGCTATCTTAAGAGAAGCCACTAGCGAAACCTATGGTCCCCGGGTCTCTTTCTTATTATATTACATCTCTTTTATTTACATCGCACCTCGTTTACTATTTTGCAATCTTTACTTTCCAATCTATACAACAAAAATACCAAAAATATTTATCTTACTATCTTTATCAGATCTCACTTTTGCGAGTGGCCGTGAAGGGATTGACAACCCCTTTATTGCGTTGGTTGCAAGGTTCTTGATTGTTTGTGGAGGTACCGGATCATTGGAATGTTGCCGCGGCATCATTCCGTTTCGTCGCAGTGGCACCCCTTTCTTTCTACCACGGTGACAAATGCTCTCATCACGCTCATGTCAACTTTTTCATAAACTTGCATCCAACTTTAATATGTCATCCGCATCATGATAACAACATCAAGAAGGTTTAAATTGTTGTCTGTTTCATTTGCTATATGCATATGAGGTTTTACCGGACTTGTTGCTTGTTGTTTCCGGCCTCATTTAAACTTGCCTAGTTAGGTAGTTTTATTATGTTTCACCTCTTGCATGCTTAACAACATTTAATATTGTTGAGTACATAAACGAGATCGAACTAAATAATTGATGTGGTGTTCCGTCAATATGCATCCCGATGCATATAGTGCTCCACTTAACTTGTAGTGTTGTTTGTGCACTTTGCCATGCCATGCCTCTTTAAACCAAACATGCATCATACTTGTTTGCGCATCATGCCATGTTTATGTGATGGTTGTTTACTATGTAACTTGCTTATTTCCGGGTTGCTTCTCTCGTTAGCTTCGGTTTTGTTCCGGAGTTGTGAGGATCCATTTGACTACGTCCGTTTGTCTTCTTCGTGGACTCGTTCTTCTTCCTTGCGGGATCTCAGGCAAGATGACCATACCCTCGAAATCACTTCTATCTTTGCTTGCTAGTTGCTCACTCTATTGCTATTCCTATGCCGCGATACCTACCACTTGCTATATCATGCCTCCCATATTGCCATGTCAAGCCTCTAACCCACCTTTCCTAGCAACCGTTGTTTGGCTATGTTACCACTTTGCTCAGCCCCTCTTATAGCGTTGTTAGTTGCAGGTGAAGATTGGAGTTTGTTCCATGTTGGAACATGGCTATTGTTGGGATATCATTACTATATATAATGTTTACTTTAATGCACCTATATACTTGGTAAAGGGTGGGGCTCGGCCTTATGCCTGGTGTTTTGTTCCACTCTTGCCGCCCTAGTTTCCGTCATACCGGTGTTATGTTCCTTGATTTTGCATTCCTTACGCGGTTGGGTTATAATGGGAACCCCTTGACAGTTCGCTTTGAATAAAACTCCTCCAGCAAGGCCCAACCTTGGTTTTACCATTTGCCACCTAAGCCTTTTTCCCTTGGGTTCTGCATACTCAAGGGTCATCTTTATTTTAACACCCCCCCGGGCCAGTGCTCCTCTGAGTGTTGGTCCAAACTAGAGCCCCTTGCAGCGCCACCTCGGGGAAACTTGAGGTTTGGTTTTAGTTGTACAGGTTGCTTATCCGGTGTGCCCTGAGAATGAGATATGTGCAGCTCCTATCGGGATTTGTCGGCACATTCGAGTGCCTTTGCTGGTCTTGTTTTACCATTGTCGAAACGTCTTGTAACCGGGATTCCGAGTCTGATCGGGTCTTCCTGGGAGAAGGAATATCCTTCGTTGACCGTGAGAGCTTGTGATGGGCTAAATTGGGACACCCCTGCAGGGTTATGAACTTTCAAAAGCCGTGGCCGCGGTTATGGGCAGATGGGAATTTGTTAATGTCCGGTTGTAGAAAACATGACACTTAACTTAATTAAAATGCATCAACCGCATGTGTAGCCATGATGGTCTCTTTCCGGCGGAGTCCGGGAAGTGAACACGGTCTCGTGTTATGCTTGAATGTAAGTAGTTTTCAGGATCACTTCTTGATCTTTGTAGCTTCTCGACCGTGCTTTGCCTTCTCTTCTCGCTCTCATTTGCGTAAGTTAGCCACCATATATGCTAGTGCTTGCTGCATCTCCACCTCACTACCTTAGCCACCATATATGCTAGTGCTTGCTGCATCTCCACCTCACTACCTTTTCCTTCCCATAAGCTTAAATAGTCTTGATCGCGAGGGTGTGAGATTGCTGAGTCCCCGTGACTCACATATACTTCCAAAACCAGTTGCAGGTGCCGGTGATACCAATGCAGATGACGCAACTGAGCTAAAGTGGGAGCTCGATGAAGACCGTGTTCTATGTGTTGTTTCGTTTTCCAGTTGATCAGTAGTGGAGCCCAGTCGGGGCGATCGGGGATCTATGCATTAGGGGTTGTCTTTATTTTGGTTCTGTAGTCTGACCTTGATTGTATTCTGGATGATGTAACATAACCGCATAGTAGGCATGTTGCAAGAGGGGTAATCTTTACACATCCCATGTACTGAATAAGAAAGAGATAAAGAGTTGGCTTACAATCGCCACTTCACACAATACATAAATATAGCATTACATCATCCAGAATACAATCAAGGTCTGACTATGAAACCAAAATAAAGACAACCCCTAATGCATAGATCCCCGATCGCCCCGACTGGGATCCACTACTGATCAACTGGAAAACGAAACAACACATCGAACACAGTCTTCATCGAGCTCCCGCTTGAGCTCAGTTGTGTCATCTGCACTGGTATCACCGGCACCTGCAACTAGTTTTGGAAGTATCTGTGAGTCACGGGGATTCAGCAATCTCACACCCTCGCGATCAAGACTATTTAAACTTATGGAAAGAAAAGGTAGTGAGGTGGAGCTGCAGCAAGCACTAGCATATATGGTGGCTAACTTACGCAAATGAGAGCGAGAAGAGAAGGCAAAGCACGGTCGAGAAGCTACAAAGATCAAGAAGTGATCCTGAAAACTACTTACATTCAAGCATAACACGAGACCGTTTTCACTTCCCGGACTCCGCCGGAAAGAGACCATCACGGCTACACACGCGGTTGATGCATTTTAATTAAGTTAAGTGTCAGGTTCTCTACAACCGGATATTAAAAAATTCCCATCTGCCCATAACCGCGGGCACGGCTTTCGAAAGTCCATAACCCTGCAGGGGTGTCCCAACTTCGCCCATCACAAGCTCTCACGGTCAACGAAGGATATTCTTTCTCCCAGGAAGACCCGATCAGACTCGGAATCCCGGTTACAAGACATTTCGACAATGGTAAAACAAGACCGGCAAAGCCACCCGAATGTGCCGACAAATCCCGATAGGAGCTGCACATATCTCGTTCTCAGGGCACATCGGATAAGCAATCCGTACAACTAAAACCAAACCTCAAGTTTCCCCGAGGTGGCGCTGCAAGGGGCTCTAGTTTGGACCAACACTCAGAGGAGCACTAGCCCAGGGGGGGGGGTTAAAATAAAGATGACCCTCGAGTCTGTAGAACCCAAGGGAAAAAGGCTTAGGTGGAAAATGGTAAAACCAAGGTTGGGCCTTGCTGGAGGAGTTTTATTCAAAGCGAACTGTCAAGGGGTTCCCATTATAACCCAACCGCATAAGGAACGCAAAATCAAGGAACATAACACCGGTATGACGAAAACTAGGGCAGCAAGAGTGGAACAAAACACCAGGCATAAGGCCGAGCCTTCCACCCTTTACCAAGTATATAGGTGCATTAAAGTAAACATTATATATAGAATGATATCCCAACAATAGCCATGTTCCAACATGGAACAAACTCCAATCTTCACCTGCAACTAACAACGCTATAAGAGGGGCTGAGCAAAGCGGTAACATAGCCAAACAATGGTTTGCTAGGAAAGGTGGGTTAGAGGCTTGACATGGCAATATGGGAGGCATGATATAGCAAGTGGTAGGTATCACGGCATAGGCATATCAATAGAGTGAGCAACTAGCAAGCAAAGATAGAAGTGATTTCGAGGGTATGGTCATCTTGCCTGAGATCCCGCAAGGAAGAAGAACGAGTCCATGAAGAAGACATACGAACGTAGTTGAACAGATCCTCACAACTACAGAACGAAACCGAAGCTAACGAGAGAAGCAACCCGGAAAGAATCAAGTAACATAGTAAACAACCATCACATAAACATGGCATGATGCGCAAACAAGTATGATGCATGTCCGGTTTAAAGAGGCATGGCATGGCAAAGAACACAAGCAAGCTTGATCCTCGTAAGCGTACTCAATGGGTTCCTCGATCACGTACTCGTCTCCCGGTTCTACCCAAGGCAATAACACAAGCAAGGGAAAACACAATCAACCACGGTGCAATGCGCAAGCGACATGATGCAAAACATGGCATGATATGCGGGATGTGATATGCAATGCATATGCGTGCTCCGGAAGGGAAAGATTGAACCAGGCTTCAACTTGGCAAACCAAGAGTGCCGCTGGAAAGATGAGTTGATTTCGATCGAAATCGATATAAAGATCACCGGAATCGGATGCATGGTTTGCAAATGGCAAGCAAAACAATAATGGCACAATTCTGCGATTAACAGCACGATGCCATCTAAAATGCAACAAGAAACTAAGCTACTGCACTCTAACATATCAAAAAAGCACATGGCAGTGATCCACTCAAGATGCTTGACAAAAGATGAACACTGAGCTACGGTTAAATCACACAATAGCAGGTTCAAACAAGCATGGCAAAAGTGCAAAAGATATCAGGTTCACAGACTTGGTGAAAATAACATGCCAGGAATTAACATCAGGAAGCAATGTTTAGAGCAAGATAACAACAACCTACAGGAATATATCATGGCAAATCAAGGCATGGAATGAAACTAATCAAAGCATATAACAAAAGTCCCTTACTGACCATAAGCCAAAAAGGATCAGAAGATATGATGGCACCCATGTAAACATAGCAAGTTTCGTTAACAGATTCAGACTTAGCAGAAAACTGGACATGGCAAAACATAGTTACGTAGGCATGTTTGCGAGATCGATGCACTCACCACAAGGCATTGCATGACAAAATAAGCATACACCCAGTAAGAAGACATGATCATGAAGCCAACCAAAGCAATAACAAGTTCATAGCCTGCATGGATCAACTACAGCAACCTCGGCAAAATTGATTAACACGTAAACAATCTGCCAGGAACATTTTATAGTAAAAGTAGAGCAAGATTAAGTCATCCTATGGTACTCCATAAATGCAAACAAAGACATGAATGGATAGAACATAACAATATCTCAAAAACATCCTTACCGAACATTCTCAAAAGAGGCATGGACCCCTTTGTAGCAACATGAATACATGGCATAAAAATAACATTAGGGAAATGACTTAGAAGAATTCTAAGTCCCTGAAATCAGCAACATCACGAGAGCTACTTTGCATGCTTGTGCTAGTCATCACATTGATCCCAAAAATACATGGCATACACCCCTGTAAATATGGCATGGCATAGCCCAAAACACATGTAGGGCTCTAGTTCATAGGAGGCACATAATAATCATGGCAAAAATGACAAATGTCCATAATCTGTTATGAAACAGAAACTAACATTTTATAGCACTCTTGCAACAGCATTTAGGTCATCAAGATGGACACAAACAAGCATGGTGCAATGGAACAAAATGAAGAGCACATCCAGACGTACAATTTGATATATCACACGCGCAAAACAAAGCTACAGATGATGAGATATGGCATGATAAAGAATGCTAAAAATATGCAGAAAAAGGACTTAGGCGAAAATCGACCTGGGGTTTGTCCGATCTAGATCTGGCGCGGTTCTCGATGTTCACCGGAGGCTTCGCCGGAGCTGGGGAAGGAGGGGCCGGAGTGAGGGAGCCGGTGGCCGGAGTCACCGATCGCCGGACGGTGCAGGACGGCGGAGGCGGCGGAGCTTGGCGAGGTCCAACGAGAGACGCGGCCGGTGAGCTGCGGGCGACGGCGGCGGTGAGGCGGCGGGGCGGCGGCCGGCGCCGATGAGGAGGAGGTGCGGCGGCGCGGCGAAGGCGGAGCGGGTGGCGGCGTGCTCGAACAGGCGGCGGGGTTGTCTCCTACTGGATTGATACCTTGGTTCTCAAACACTGAAGGAAATACTTACGCTACTTTGCTGCATCACCCTTTCCTCTTCAAGGGAAAACCAATGCATGCTCAGGAGGTAGCAGGGCACTTCATCTGGGCCAGAGCCTGCACCATGTAGGCGGCAGCGGAGGCGAGGTGTTCCTCCGGGTCAACACGCACGGCGGCCATCGTGCCATGGACTGCCATCAGCTCCTGGCCATAGGGATTTGGAGGCATGAGGATGTTTCGCAGGCGCCATTTAAGCAATCAGGCCAGGGTCATGATAGAGATCGGTGGGTTACCTGACTAGATCCGAGCAGAATATAGATGTGGCTGAAGTTGTGGTTGCGGCGACGGCGGTTTGAGATGCCGGTAGGGGGAGGTGCGAGGGGGGATACTGAGGGTGGGGATGTGGTTGGAGGAATAAATTCTGAAATCACGCGCCTAATGAAAATTTCACTGCGAAACTTGAAACTTGGCCGGGGGAAACACACAACCCAGACGAAGCGCGTAAAATACTCGTGTGCAAGAAAAAAGAAAGTTGGTAGATCCCGTCTCCAAAAAATGTACACGTGTAGTTGATTTTTTTTCGGTCAATGGTACGCATGGTTTATTAGGAAACATCGCATAGGTAACTGACTTATGGATCATTAACACAAAAAAACGCAGACGGGGATGGCATAGAAACCATGTGTTTTGTGATCTTCTAATGATTAACGCAAAAAATGCACACGGGCACACATGCTAATCAGCGCTCAAATCCCTCAAAGGGTGCTCTTACTGACATTGTACGTTAATACTACAAACTAAAGTACCACTGGTAATTTGCTCTAATACTACAAACTTAAACTACTTCTCACATGTTGCCATCGGGGCATGCTGGCCAGACGCTGGTGTTCTCCTTCCCGGCCTTGTAGGTGGCAGCCCACCGTGCTTTGATCTCCGACAAGCTCTCCTCACCACGACGTGTGACCTCTTTTTTCTTGCGGCGGCAGGACTCTCTTTTCTTGACTGCTTTCTGCCTTTTCCGCTCCTTCTGTGCGGCTTTGGCCACCTCTAGATCCACTACTCATTCGGCTATGGCAGCCTCAAAGTCTGCCCATGTAACTGTCTGGCCGCCGGCGGTGATGAACTCGGCGCGGTGAGATGCCATCGTTTCCTTAACATGTGTGCGGTCGCGGGCGGCGAGGAATGCAGTGTGGCGGGATGCCATCGCTTCCTTGCCAGTTACCGTGCGCCGCGGTACCATGGACGACGCCTGGAGAGAGCTCTGGGACGGAGGGGCCGGGCAGCCATACAGTGCGGTGGTATTCAAGAGGTCAACGACAAACAACAGAAATTTGGCTTCCCTTATAATTTTGCTCGTTCATTATTGCACACAGTTCATCTTCGTCGCTTTCGAAAATAGTGTGCGCTGAGCCTATTGTGTGTTGCGTTATGGTTGGCCGGAACCCCAGCCATGCGGATCGCGCGTGTGCACCGTATGATGCACTGCGATCGAACGGCAATCCATGTCCCTCACATCACACCCGTGCACCTATAGCTGGATTGGATTTATATGCGCTAAATGCCTAGAAAATGCACATAATCCCCTATGAGCCCGAAAAAATGCCAAATTTGAACACGATGATTTGCAGGGTGTATGTTCGTCGTAGAAAAAAACTCCAGGGCAAAGAACGAAGAAAAAATGGATTCCCCTTCAATATTGATGATTTCCCTCTCGAAAGCATGGAACTTCTTTGGTGATGGTTCGATTTATGAAGGGCGTGCATGACAACATAAGACAAACCTTCTCAAATTTTTACTAGGGCATGGTGAGGTCATACCATGACACACCATGCTAAGCGTCATATTTTTCAAGCATTTATTTCCTTTTTATAGTTAAAAACCCAATAAACAAACGTTTGTGGTTGACTATTGCCACACATTTCATCGAAATATCTGTCCCTTCCTTGTAAAAGGCATGAGAATTTACTAAATGGCACGAGCATGGTTTTCCAAGCCATTCTTGTGCACCCTTTCATGCACCGATTGTTTGAACTTGAATTATGTGCATTAATGCCTAGGAAATGCATATAATCCCCTAAATATGGTAAATGAACCCGGAAAAGTGCCAAATTTGAACACGGTGATTTGCAGGTTGTATGTTCATCGTAGAAAAAAACTCATGGACAAAGGACAAATGAAATTTGGATCCCCCTTCAATCTTGGTGATTTCCCCCTCGAAACCATGAAACTTCCTCAGTGATGGTTCGATTTATGATAAGTGTGCATCACGACATAAGGAAAACATTCTCCAATTTTTACCAGGGCATGGTGAGGCCATACCATGGCACCACGCCAATCGTCTTGTTTTCCAACTATGTGTTTCATTTCTTGTATAGTTGTTAACCCAGTAAATTACACGTTTATGGTTGACTATTGCCACACATTTCCTAGAAATATCTCCCATTCCTTGTAAAAGTCATGAGAATGTACAAAATAACACGAGCATGGTTTTCCAGACCATTCTTGTGCACCTTTTCATGCACCGATTGTTCGAATTTGAATTATGTCCATTAATGCCTAAAAATGCACATAATCCCATAAATATGGTAAATGAGCCTGGAAAAATATCAAATTTGAACACGTTGCATTTGAGGCGGAATGATGATTGTTGCAAAAATAACGGAATGACAAACTAGGACGGAAATTTCGATTCCCCTTCAATCTTGGGGATTCCCCTCTCGAAAGCATGGAACTTCCTCGATGATGGTTCGATTTATGAAGGCCGTGCATGACGACATAAGCCAAACCTTCTGAAATTTTTACCAGGGCATGGTGAGGTCATACCATGGCACCATGCCAAGCATCATGTTTTTCAAGCATTTATTTCATTTTTTCTATAGTTGAAAACCCAACAAACAAACATTTGTGGTTGACTATTGCCACACATTTCATCGAAATATCTGTCCATTCCTTGTGAAAGGAATGAGAATTTAGTAAATGGCATGAGCATGGTTTTCCAGGCTGTTCTTGTGTACCCTTTCATGCACCGATTGTTTGAACTTGAATTATGTGCACTAATGCCTAGGAAATGAACATAATCCCCTAAATATGGCAAATGAACCCGGAAAAGTGCCAAATTTGAACATGGTGATTTGCAGGTTGTGTGTTCATCATAGAAAAAAAACTCGTGGACAAAGGACAAAGGAAATTTGGATCCCCCTTCAATCTTGGTGATTTCCCCCTCAATACCATGAAACTTCCTCGGTGATGGTTCTATTTATGATAGGCGTGCATGACGACATTTTTACCGGGGCACGGTGAGGCCATACCATGGCACCACACCATGCGTCATGTTTTCCAAGCATGTATTTCATTTTTGTATAGTTGTTAACCCAGTAAACGATGCATTTATGGTTGACTATTGCCACACATTTCCTTGAAATATCTGCCCATTCCTGGTAAACGTCATGAGAATGTACTAAATAGCAAGAGCATGGTTTTCCAGACTGTTTTTGTGCACCTTTTCATGCACCGATTGTTTGAATTTGAATTGTGTCCATTAATGCCTAGAAAATGCACATAATCCCCTAAATATGGTAAATGAGTTCGAAAAAATGTCAAATTTGAACACATTGCATTTGAGGCGGTATGTTGATCATTGGAAAAAAACTGAATGACAAACTAGGACGGAAATTTGGATTCCCCTTCAATCTTGGTGATTTCCCTCTCGAAAGCATTGAACTTCCTAGGTGATGGTTCGATTTATGAAGGGCGTGCATGACAACATAAATCAAACCTTCACGTCAACCAGGGCACGGTGGGGCCATACCATGGCACCATGCCAGGCGTCATATTTTTTCAAGCATGTATTTCATTGTTCTATATTTGATAACCCAGTAAATGACGCGTTTGTGGTTGACTATTGCCACGCATTCCATTGAAATCTCTGCCCGTTCCTTGTAAAAGGCTTGAGAAATTACTAAATACCACAAGTATTGTTTTTCCAGACCATTCTTTTGCACCTTTACAAGCACCAATTTTTGAATTCGAATTATGTGCATTAATGCCTACAAAATGCACATAATCCCCTAAATATTGTTAATGAACCCGGAAAAGTGTCAAATTTGAACACAGTGATTAGCAGGGTTTATGTTCATTGTAGAAAAAGACTCATGGATGAAGGACAAAGTAAATTTGGATTCCCATTCAATCTCGATGATTTACTATCGCACATGATTCATCTCCATTTTTCCTCTGCGAACCGTGTGTGTTCACTCACACATGCAAAAGGAAAAAAGAAAACCCTCGCCCATTTCATCCCCACTCACTCGCCGCAGACTCCTCCGCAACCCTGCACCCTAAGCTCGAGGGCTGTTGGCGGCGGGCGTAGGTCGCGCTCCAAACGGCACGGGAATTCGCCCCTACTGCTTTTCACCGCCTATCTGCACCAACATTCTAGACTCTGGTCGACTGGGGTTTTCTGCGGGATTGGGCCGGGGATTTTTCTCATGGATAAGGTAATCAACTTAGCGAAATGTTCACTCATCTCTTATCGCAGTCCATCCGTCATTGTTAATCAATCGGCGGAAATCGCCGTGGAATCATTTTTGTTCTAGCTGATTCGTGGGTGTTCATTCATGTGTCCATGATATGTCTCCGTCGTATCTACTTTTCCAAACACTTTTGCCCTTGTTTTGGACTCTAACTTGTATGATTTGAATGGAACTAACCCGGACTGATGTTGTTTTCAGCAGAATTGCCATGGTGTTATTTTTGTGCAGAAATAAAAGTTCTCGAAATGACCTGAAAATCAACGGAGATTATTTTTGGAATATATAAAAAATACTGGTGAAAGAATCAAGTCCAGGGGGCCCACACCTTGTCCACGAGGGTGGGGGCGTGCCTACCCCCCTGGGCTCGCCCTTGCCTCATGGGCCCCCTGGTACTCCTCTGACCTCAACTCCAACTCTATATATTCGTGTTCAGGGAGAAAAAATCAGAGAGAAGGATTCATCGCGTTTGACGATACGGAGCCGCCACCAAGCCCTAAACTCTCTCGGGAGGGCTGATCTGGAGTCCGTTCGGGGCTCCGGAGAGGGGAATCTATTGCCATCATCATCATCAACCTTCCTCCATCACCAATTTCATGATGCTCACCGCCGTGCGTGAGTAATTCCATCATAGGCTTGCTGCACGGTGATGGGTTGGATGAGATTTATCATGTAATTGAGTTAGTTTTGTTAGGGTTTGATCCCTAGTATCCACTATGTTCTGAGATTGATGTTGCTATGACTTTGCTATGCTTAATGCTTTTCACTAGGGCCCAAAGTGCCATGATTTCAAATCTGAACCTATTATGTTTTCATGAATATATGTGAGTTCTTGATCCTATCTTGCAAGTTTATAGTCACCTATTATGTTTTATGATTCGTTAACCCCGAAGTGACAATAATCGGGATAATTACCGGTGATGACCGTAGATTGAGGAGTTCATGTATTCACTATGTGTTAATGC
Organism: Triticum dicoccoides; assembly: GCF_002162155.2. NCBI lineage: Eukaryota > Viridiplantae > Streptophyta > Magnoliopsida > Poales > Poaceae > Triticum > Triticum dicoccoides. Next base: position 591,506,587 of record NC_041392.1, on the reverse strand, counting down.
TTTGGTCCGATACTCTACTAAAAGGAGGCCTTAATATCCCTTAGTTTCCAATAGGACCCCGCTGCCATGGGAGGGTAGGACAAAAGATGTCATGCAAGTTCTTTTCCATAAGCACGTATGACTATATTCGGAATACATGCCTACATTGCATTGATGAACTGGAGCTAGTTCTGTGTCACCCTATGTTATAACTGTTGCATGATTGATCGCATCTGACATAATTCTCCATCACCGATCCATTGCCTATGAGCTTTTCACATATTGTTCTTTGCTTATTTACTTTTCCGTTGCTACTGTTACAATCACTATAAAACTAAAAAAAATTACTTTTGCTACCGTTACCATTACTACCATATTACTTTGCTACTAAATACCTTGCTGCAGATATTAAGTTTCCAGGTGTGGTTGAATTGACAACTCAGCTGCTAATACTTGAGAATATTCTTTGGCTCCCCTTGTGTCGAATCAATAAATTTGGGTTGAATACTCTACCCTCGAAAACTATGGCAATCCCCTATACTTGTGGGTTATCAAGACTATTTTCTGGCGCCGTTGTCGGGGAGCATAGCTCTATTCTTTGAGTCACTTGGGATTTATATCTGCTGATCACTATGAAGAACTTGAAAGATCAAAGAACCAAGATTTTCCCTCAACTACGAGGGAAGGTAAGGAGTTGCCATCTAGATCTACACTTGATTCACCTTCTGTTTTGAGTAAACTTGCAACACCTACACATGCTATTGGTTCTGATAGGTCGCATGTTATTGATGATGCCACTTCTGCTTTGCATGGTTTTTACGATGAAACTACTTCTACGCTTGATACTATTGTGCCACTAGGTGAATTTCTTGATGAACAACTTGCTAGGGTTAGAGAGAATGAAATTATTGAAACTGATAATACTGATGAAAGTGATGATGAAGATTCTCCCCCTCGATATGAATTGCCTGTTGTGCCTGAGGGTTATGTTATGGATGAAGAAACTGCTAGAGACTTCTTAGCTTGCAATGATAGATCTGATCTTAAGAAATTATTAGCCAAGCTTAAAGAAAAGTCTTTGAATGCTAGAATGAAATATGACCCTGCTTTTGCTACTTCACCTATTTTGATTACTGATAAGGATTATGATTTCTCTGTCAATCCTAAGTTAATTACTTTGGTTGAATCTGATCCTTTCTATGGCTATGAAGCTGAAACTTTTGTGGCACATCTTACTAAATTAAATGATATAGCCACCATGTTCACTAATGATGAGAAAACACGCTATTACTTTATCCTTAAGCTATTTCCGTTCTCATTAAAGGATGATGCTAAAACATGGTTTAATTCTCTTGATCCTGGTTGTGTGAGTATGATTTATTACTTCTCTGCTAAATATTTCCCCGCTCATAAGAAACAAACTACCTTAAGGGAAATATATAATTTTGTGCAAATTGAAGAAGAGAGTCTCCCACAAGCTTAGGGGAGTCTTCTCCGATTACTTAATGATTTGCCTGATCATCGTCTCTAGAAAAATGAAATACTTGATATCTTTTATAATGGTCTAACCGTTGCTTCCAGAGACTACCTGGATAGTTGTGTTGGTTGTGTTTTCAGGGAAAGAACTGTTGATCAAGCTGAGTTGCTATTGAATAATATGTTGAGTAATGAAAATGATTGGACACTTCCTAATCCACCTCCTAAGCCAACTCCAAAGAAAAGGGGTATTCTATTTCTCAGTCCTGAAGATATGCAAGAGGCAAAGAAATCTATGAAAGAAAAAGGTATTAAAGCTGAAGATGTTAAGAATTTACCGCCCATTGAAGAAATACATGGTCTTGATAACCCGACACAGGTAGTAAAGGTAAATTCTCTCTATAGATTTGATGAAGGTGATATTCCTCGTTATAAGTCTGCTAGTCAATGCTTAGATGAGTTTGATAATTTTATTGTTAAGCAAGAAAACTTCAATGATTATGTTGGTAGACAATTGAAACGTAATGCTTATATGATTGAACACTCGAGTGATTATATGTTTAGAGTTAAAGATGAACTTAAACTTATTAGTAAACATGCTTCTATGGTTACCACTCAAGTAGAACAAGTACTTAAGGATCAGAATGATTTGCTCAATGAATTTAATAATAAGAAAAATGATAATGTTGTCAAAGTTATGACTAGAGGGGGTAAAATGACTCAGGAACCTTTGTATCCTGAGGGAGCAAGATTCTCAGAGAACTAATGTTGATGCACCTAGTTCTTCTAAGAAGAAGAAAAAGAAAAATGATAGGACTTTGCATGCTTCTAGTGAACCTGTTGTTGACACACCTGAGAATCCCAATGATATTTCTATTTCTGATGCTAAAACACAATCTGGTAATGAACATGAACCTAGTGATAATGTTAATGATGATGTTCATGTTGATGTTCAACCTAGCAATGATAATGATGTAGAGATTGAACCTGCTGTTGATCTTGATAACCCACAATCAAAGAATCAACATTATGATAAGAGAGACTTTGTTGCTAGGAAGCACATGGGTTCAGAAACCCATGCATTTTCGTCCTAAACCATCCAAGAAAAAGGATGATGAGGATTTTGAGCGCTTTGCTGAAATGATTAGACCTATCTTTTTGTGTATGCGTTTGACTGATATGCTTAAAATGAACCCTTATGCTAAGTATATGAAAGATATCGTTACAAATAAAAGAAAGAAACCAGAAGCTGAAATTTCCACCATGATCGCTAATTATACTTTTAAGGGTGGAATACCAAAGAAACTTGGAGATCCAGGAGTACCAACTATCCCATGCTCCATTAAACGAAATTATGTTAAAACTGCTTTATGTGATCTTGGAGCCGGTGTTAGTGTTATGCCTCTCTCTTTATATCGTAGACTTGATTTGAATAAGTTGACACCTACTAAAATATCTTTGCAAATGGCTGATAAATCAACTGTTATACCTGTCGGTATTTGTGAGGATGTGCCTGTTGTGGTTGCAAACGTTACCATTTTAACGTACTTTGTTATTCTTGATATTCCCGAGGACGATAGTATGTCGATTATCCTTGGTAGACCCTTTTTGAATACTGCAGGGGCTGTTATTGATTGCAACAAAGGCAATATCAATTTTCATGTTAATGGTATAATGAGCATACGGTACACTTTCCGAGGAAACAACCTCAAGTCCATGGTATCAATTCTATTGGAAAAATTTCAACGATTACTATGGGAGGTTTTGAATTTCCTCTTCCTACTGTCAAGAAGAAATATGATATTCTTATTGTTGGGGCCATGCATATCCCCATTGAGGTAACCTAGTGTTATTCGAAAATTCTCCGGTTTCATGTTATTCGAAAAGAGTTTGTTAACAAGAATTGATCAACCTTGTTAGTGGATTCCTTTTGATGAGCATGAGATGGATGAATTTAGAAAACACAACCTTCTGTACCCTATTTTTACTTTCTGTTATTTATATTAAATAAAGCAAAAATAGTATTTTTATGTCTATTTTCTGAATTATCCATGCAATGAAAAATACCCCGAAAATAGAAGTTCTCGAAATGCCCTGAAAATGAAATATGATTTTTTTCTAGAATATTTGAGAATATCTGGCACTAAGAACACACCAGGGGGACCCACCACGTGCCCACGAGGGTGGAGGGCGCGCCCACCCCCCTGGGTGCACCCCCTGCCTCGTGGACCCCACATGGGTCCCCTCCACTTATCCTCGCACCCACACCTCGTCTTGCTCCAAAAAAAATCACCCACCAGCTCTAACATGAGTTCTTGCTCATCTTGCTGCCATTTTTGATCTCCTTGCTCAAAGCTCCATTCACAAAACTGCTTTGGGGGATTGTTCTTTGGTATGTAACTCCTCCAATGGTCCAATTAGTTTTTGTTCTAGTGCTTTATTTATTGCAATTTTTGCTGCTTAGGTGACCCTATTCTTGAGCTTGCATGTCAAATTTATATGGTCAAAAGTAGTTTTAATGCATGATATGGCCTCTAGGCACTTGTAGGAGTAGTTGCTATCAATCTTGTCGAGTTTGGTTCACTTTTATTTTAAGTTACTAATAATTTTAGAAATTTTCAGAAAAAGATGAAGAGATTTTTGAGGGGCTCATCGAGACGAAGCTCAAAGGATAAGCAAAGTGAAGAGAACAAGAAGCCGAAGTATAATATCCCTCGTACTGCGGAGGTCCGGCCGTGTGAATGGCCTTGTGATGAGTTCTTGAGAGAAGCCGGTATTTATGAAGTTTTTTATTATTTGGCTGAGAATGTAGGCCTCACTGACTTCCTCCACGACCAGCGTGAACAGTATCTCTTACTCACCAATTTTTTTGTGTAAAATTTTCATTTCCATGCTAGGAGATCGCCACCTTCTGTGGAATTTTATTTATATGATGAGCATAAGGAGATGTCACCTTATGATTTTTGCCGAGTTTGTAGGATACCCTTTGAGGGCAGCATAGAGGAACCACATCGTAATGATGTGGAGGGATTTATTGATATGATTGCTGTAGGGGAAATGAGGAAAGTTTCTGATGCAAGAATCACTAGCATACATTTTCCTGTTCTATGTTACTTTTCAATATTTGCTAGTAGATGCTTAATTGGTCGCGGGAACTGTGCAAATCATAGTGCCCCTGATATTGTTAATTTGCGCCATGCTTTATTTTGTGATACCACTTTCAGTTTAGGCGCTATTGTTGCTAAACGGTTAAATCTGAACCATACAAAGGGTCCCGTCTTGGGAGGCATCTTCGCCTCGTGCCTTGCTGCACACTTTAACATACCTATTAGGCACTATGAGAAAGAGGAAAATTTGCTGCCTCATGTTTTTCTAGATTATAAGAGTATGGTAGCACATGATTTTATTGTTAAGAATAAGAAGAAGCTGCCTAACTATAGACTAATATTTGATAAGAATTACTTCGAGACTATTACCTTGTCTGCTCCCTCTTTGTTCAACATATTTTCAGGCATGTACCTTGTTTTGCCGGAGGCCGTTCAGGCATACCAGAGCCTGACATCAGCTCCAGAGCCGGAACCACTATCTGATCCTCACCGTCAGTCTGTTTATCGGTGGGATCCGGAAGAGATCGCCAACTAGTGGCACCCCGAGGACCCTCCTCAGTACACCGAAGAGGGCAATTTTGATCTGTGGTCATAGACCGACTTAGGCCAAAAGCCTAAGCTTGGGGGAGTATGTATCTCTCACTGACATTACATTCATGTTCACACACTCATGCCATTTGTCGGTGTTATACTTTTTCATTGTATCATCCATGCTAGTTTATTTTCTGTTTTAAGCTTTCTTCTTGTGTGTTTGAAAAACCCCTTAAAAAAACAAAAAAAATTAGTTGTAGCTTTTAGCTAGTTTACTTTCCATGCTTGTAGTAGTAATAATTAAAATAAAACCCAAAAAGATTTCTCGTTCTTCTTTTGCTTGTTGGGAGCTTTCTCGTGTAAATAGTTTTATTTCCTTTCTTTTCTTTGGGGGTCGAGGGGAGAATACCGTGATGAAAGTGTTGAGTGGCTCTCATATGCATTATTGTTGATCTAACAAAGAGCCCATGTTACCTTGTCTTCTCCCATGTATTGAATGCTTGTAGATTCCAGCTTAGTCCAACGCACGTGCACTATTATTGTTATCCACATTGTTCGGCCGTGCAAGTGAAAGACAATAATGACGATATATGATGAACTGACTGAGATGAGAAAAGCTGGTATGAACTCGACCTCTCTTGTTTTTGTAAATATGATTAGTTCATCATTCCTGATTCAGCCTATTATGAATGAAACATGTTAGAGATGACAATTAGAGATTATAGTTGCTTATGCCATGCTTAATTAGCTAGGACTTTATAATGATTTACCTTGTGTGCCAACATGCTATTAAAATGGTTGTGATGTGGTATGATAGGGTGGTATCCTCCTTTGAACGATTCGAGTGGCTTGACTTGGCACTTGTTCATGCATGTAGTTGAAACAAAATCAACATAGCCTCCATGATATTTATGTTCATGGTGAATTATATCCTACTCATGCTTGCATTCAGTGTTGATTAATTTTAATGCATGTTCATGATTGTTGTCGCTCTCTAGTTGGTCGCTTCCCAGTCTCTTTCTAGCCTTCACTTGTACTAAGCGGGAATACTGCTTGTGCATCCAATTCCATAAACCCCAAAGTTATTCCATATGAGTCCACCATACCTACCTATATGCGGTATCTACCTGCCGTTCCAAGTAAATTTGTATGTGCCAAACTCTAACCCTTCAAATAAACATTCTGTTTTATATGCTCGAATAGCTCATGTATCAACTAGGGTTTTCTGTATCTTCCATGCTAGGCGGGTTATTCTCAACAGGAGTGGACTCCGCTCCTCACTCACGAGAAAATGGCTGGTCACCGGGATGCCCAGTCCCATGCTCAAATCAAATCAAAATATTTGCAAACAAAACTCCCCCAGGATTGTTGTTAGTTGGAGGCACCTGTTGTTTCAGGCAAGCCATTGATTGATGCTTGTTGGTGGTGCGGGAGTATAAACTTTACCATTCTGCTTGGGAACCGCCTATAGTGAGTGTAGCATGGAAGATATCGAGATCTCTCTGTTGTTATGTTGACAATGAAAGTATACCACTCAAAATATTATTCATCTCTATTTCAAAACCGAGCTCTGGCACCTCTATAAATACCTGTGTCCCTCTGCGAAGGGCCTATCTATTTACTTTTATGTTGAGTCATCATCCTCTTATTAAAAAGGACCAGTTGGAGAGCACCGCTGTAATTTGCATGTATTATCGTTAGTTTACACTGAGTATGACTTCACTGGATCTCTTTTACCATGAATTACAATTTCCAGTCAGCCCTTGATCTTTAAAGGTGCTCTGCATTTATGTTTTGCATTTATGTTTTGCGAGATACCATCTTGTTATATCATATTATGATTGTTTTAAGAAGGTGTTGTCATCCGCGATTTATTATTATTGCTCGCCAATTGATTATGTCATTGATATGAGTAAACATGAGACCTAAATGTTATTGTGAATATGGTTAGTTCATAATCTTTGCTGAAAACTTGAATGCTGGCTTTACATATTTACAACAACAAGAGCAAACAGAGTTTGTAAAAGTTTTTCTTTCTCACTTTCAGTTTGTCAACTGAATTGCTTGAGGACAAGCAAAGGTTTAAGCTTGGGGGAGTTGATACGTCTCAGTCGTATCTACTTTTCCAAACACTTTTGCCCTTGTTTTGGACTCTAACTTGCATGATTTGAATGGAACTAACCTGGACTGACGTTGTTTTCAGCAGAATTGCCATGGTGTTATTTTTGTGCAGAAATAAAAGTTCTCGGAATGACTTGAAAAACAACGGTGATTATTTTTGGAATATGTAAAAAATAGGGTGAAAGAATCAAGGCCAGGGCGACACCCTATCCACGAGGGTGGGGGCGCGCCTACCCCCCTGGGCGCGCCCCCTGCCTCGTGAGCCCCCTGGTACTCCTCCGACCTCAACTCCAACTCTATATATTCGTGTTCGGGGAGAGAAAAGCAGAGAGAAGGATTCATCGCGTTTTACAATAAGGAGCCATCGCAAAGCCCTAAACTCTCTCGGGAGGGCTGATCTGGAGTATGTTTGGGGCTCCGGAGAGGGGAATCCATCGCCATCGTCATCATCAACCTACCTCCATCACCAATTTCATGATGATCACCATCATGCGTGAGTAATTCCATCGTAGGCTTGCTGGACGGTGATGGGTTGGATGAGATTTATCATGTAATCAAGTTAGTTTTGTTAGGGTTTGATCCCTAGTATCCACTATGTTCTGAGATTGGTGTTGCTATGACTTTGCTATGCTTAATGCTTGTCACTAGGGCCCGAGTGCCATGATTTCAGATCTGAACCTATTATGTTTTCATGAATATATGTGAGTTCTTGATCCTATCTTGCAAGTCTATAGTCACCTATTATGTGTTATGATCCATTTAACCCCGAAGTGATAATAATCGGGATACTTACCGGTGATGACCGTAGTTTGAGGAGTTCATGTATTCACTATGTGTTAATGCTTTGGTCTGGTACTCTATTAAAAGGAGGCCTTAATATCCCTTAGTTTCCAATAGGACCGCGCTGCCACGGGAGGGTAGGACAAAATATGTCATGCAAGTTCTTTTCCATAAGCACGTATGACTATATTCGGAATACATGCCTACATTTCATTGATGAACTGGAGCTCATGATTGATCGCATCCGACATAATTCTCCATCACCGATCCATTGCCTACGAGCTTTTCACATATTGTTCTTTGCTTATTTACTTTTCCGTTGCTACTGTTACAATCACTATAAAACCAAACATACTACTTTTGCTACCGTTACCACTACTATCATATTACTTTGCTACTAAATACCTTGTTGCAAATATTAAGTTTCTAGGTGTGGTTGAATTAACAAATCAGCTGCTAATACTTGAGAATATTCTTTGGCTCCCCTTGTCTCGAGTTAATAAATTTGGGTTGAATACTCTACCCTCAAAAATTGTTGTGATCCCCTATACTTGTGGGTTATCAGTCCACAGTGAGAGCACAAATCGGGCAACTGTGGTCGTGGCCAGTTAGAAACAAAGTTCTATCTCACCATTCCGGATGACTTCAGGGAGCGCTCGGTGTGTTCAGTCTCAACCTACCACGGTCAGCATGGCCTAAATTTGTGAACATATACCGTCTGTTGCTATATTATCTATATATTTGCATCAAATCTTTGTTACATTATCTATTGTTAATTCTATATTTTTGTACTTTCCTTTCATCTATATATTGATCTATTCTATCAGTTACTCCCATATTTGCATCTTGCTCTGTTATTTCAATATATCCAATTTACGATCTTAATTTACATTTCGAGCAGTACATCCCTTGCTTTGCAAGAACATGAGTAGAAGGAAATATTGGGCTTTACTTTGTGGATGACTCCCAGGATGTCATATTGACAACGCAACATGGATTTACAATGACGGTTTGTGTAAAACTTTATAAAGATGGTCACTCCTATTTTAATTCAAACCTTTGGAGAAAAATTTCTAAGTGTTATGAACTAAAAGTTGGCAATAAAATTCTAGTGCGTGCACCACAGCCTGGTCTAATTAACATGGATGTTTACTTCCCCAGCATCATTAGCGGATCAATGTATGATCGAGGTTAGTGTCCTTTAAACTTTCTCCATGTTGTCATATTACTTAGCAAAATCGGGGTATTTGCTCTGACTAATTGATTACTATTTAAGAAACCAGTTGTGATTTCATATTTTGGCTCCATTCCTAGGCAGTAACAAATTCTATTTCCCAATTTATGCGCACTATATATTCTTCTGCCATGTTTGGAATAAATAATACCTTTCCACCTTTTAAGCAGGATATGTTGGATGCAAAGTGAACGATTTATATGTTAATAAGCGTACCAAATTTCACTGGAAGGACTTGAAGCATGTCATAAACTTTGTTGATAATCTGACCAAGATAGCACAATGTATGAACGCTGGATTTTGGATGGGATTAATTAGACCTATGGTGCACACATTGAACAAGACCTATTTGTGCACAAAATGCTGGTAAAAAGTCTTATTTTAGTGTTGATGCTCATAAACTATATATATCTTCAACGATATGTTACAATTGGTTTTTATTCTACAAAACAAAAATTGCCCCTGTAGCAGTTCCTGGTTCGATTTCCCGGCGTGGTCGAGTTACACTTGTGCCTGCTAATAACGACAAAGTGATTGCAAGGTACTGCATTAATTTCCCGTAGAAATGGAACCATTCAAATTAACAAGTTCTCACTTCTCGTGGCAATGCATCCATATTGGAAAATTGGAGACACTGTTCTACTCATGCTCTACCATCGCACAAGAGGGCTCTTCTTTTTCACGAGATGCCGAGTCGCCGTGATCAAGCTACTTCGATTGGATAGTTGTGGTTGTTGGCCATCAGCCTCTTACAATGTGCTAGTTGTTACTATATATGTTAAGTATGTAGATATGGACCATATGGTTGTTAACCCTTAGCCTCTTAAAATGTGATAGTTGTTACTATGTTAAGTATGTAGATATGGACCATATGGTTGTCAAAACCGAGTTACAAAGATCTTCCTTTTGTTGAATAGTGTAACCACTATATATATGTTACTCAAATGATGTTACCCAAGTTCATAAATTTTCATGGAAAATATTAGTATCGTACACAGTTCATTGAGTTTAAGCATGTGCCCGATGTCCATATTGCAAATTCACAACATGTTAACATAAGGAAACGTATGTGTAACATACTATTCATCGCACATGAGTACTTGCAGACGCATCGTGTGCGATACTCCTAGCCACCGCAAGCAACTAGTTTGCATTTTTCAAAGTTTTTTCTACACATAGAATCGCACACGAAGTAACTGTATTGATCATCTGTGTTGTAATTTCTCATTGCAAACAGTTCATCCGAGTCAGCTGTTTGCCATGTATCACACACATCTTGTTTATAGGACTCGTTTCTGTTCTTTTGGCTCATCACAAACAGTTCATCCATGTGAACTGTATGCCGCATATCCCACACATCTTGTTAAGTTGAACCGTTTCTGTTGTGTTCCCTAATCGAAAACAGTTCGTCCGAGTGAACCGTATGCCGTATATCACACACACATTGATATGGCTGCCCGTTTCTGTTGTTCTACCTCATCGCAAACAGTTCGAATGGTTTAACCGTGTGTCCTGCATCGCACACACATTGATATGGCTGCTCGTTTCTGTTATTCTGCCTCATCACAAATAGTTTGAATGGATTAACCGTGTGCCCTGCATCGCACACATAACTAAAATCTGAACTGTGTTTGATGGCTCCACCATCACAAATGTTTTGCACCTTTTTTGATGGTTTTTACACCACTGTTTGCGATTATTGCATTGCACACAGTTTCGGCAAGGGTCTCCGATCATAGTGTCGCGTTAGCAGTATCCTGCAGTAGTGCATTGAGAATAAATGGATCTTCAAGAGGAAGACGGACACTGATGGTAGTGTTACTATCTACAAAGCTTGACTTGTCGCAAAAAGGTTTTCGACAAGTTCAAGGTGTTGACTACGATGAGATTTTCTCACTCGTAGCGGTGCTTAAGTCTGTCCGAATCATGTTTGCAATTGCCACATTTTATGAAATCTGGCAAATGGATGTCAAAAATTGCATTCCTTAATCTTTCCCTAATAATAAAGCACGGGTTGAGTCTGTTGGGTTCACCGTCATGCTCCTTTTGTAAAATAGTCCCTATGCTTTTTAGTAATTGAAACCGCACTCCCCGTTTTAAGTTAGTAATCCAGGAAAACGTTTTGGTTTTACAAATAGGACCCTATGTTTTTACTATCCAACCAGTGATCCTTTTTTAGGGGGCAACACCACGGGTGGCCAGGAGTGGGGCTGGCCGGCCGGATGCAGGCAGCAGCGGGGGTGTGTTGGAGGCGGTCGGACCAACGGTCACAGTCTCGATAGCGGGGCGAGGTGTAGATGACAGCAGGAAGGCAAAGCAGCGGCACTGCCCGAGGGAAGCAAAGGTGACGCTTGGGCGAGCACGGCAGAGCGCTTGAGCGACAGAGGTTTGCCATAGTGATCGCGTGACACCGCAAGAGGCGGGTGTCGAGGTGAAGGCAAGTTGGTGTCTGACGAAATGAGACAGACGGGGCACTAGTGTGGTGTCGGACAAGGCCGAGCTATGCGGCGGCGCCATGGGCGGAGGCAGCAAGATCTATGCATCCGGGCAGAGAACAGGAGGAGGAGGATAATGGAAGGAAGGAAGAAGGTGCGGATGGATCGAAGCAGACGTCGGAGGGGCGCCGACCTTGCCGGAGTGACGAACGTGCGAGTGTGGTGGCGAGCGGGATCGAGGAGTGCTGGGTAGTGCCCCTCTGCGCGAGTGACAGTGCTGGGAGGATGGGGATCGGGAGGCTGAGGCGATTGGGCTAGGGTTAGAGTAGTGGGAGTAGCTGGGCCATAGGGGTCATGGGCCGGCCTGCAGAAATTATGATGAAACGGAAGGAAGGCTTTGGTGGCATCCACAAATTAAGCGGATTTGAATCAAAAAGAATTACTAAGCGGGCTCATCCATTCCATAATTAAAAGCATTAGATAGGCTGGCGCACAATGCGGGTAAATTAAATGGGTTCATCTATAATTAAAGGCTATTAAAGGAGGGTCAGGAAGAAGAGCGCATGTCATGGCCAAACTAATAAGAGGATTCATCATAATTTGCATGCTCCATGATGCCTTAAGTTAGTTTCTACTCCCTCTATTCCTAAATATAAGTCTTTTTAGACATTTCAAATGGACTACAACATAAGGATGTACGTAAACATATATTAGAGTGTAGATTCACTCTTTTTGCTCCGTATGTAATCACTTGTTGGAATTTCTAGAAAGACTTATATTTGGGAACGAAGGGAATAATTATTAGACAGTACTGTGATGCATGGCTGCATGGATAGGCATAACAAAATACCAAAGAAGAGATGAGGCCTAAGATAACGATATAAAGCATGGTCCTTAAATTGTTTGTGATTTATCTTCAACGGCAGCCCTAAAAGCATAGCCGGGCTTAAAACTGCTTTCTTTCCTCACTCGAGGCTAAAATACACCTCCAATAGATCATATACGATGGTGAAAAAAAGATTGTCTGGATGCAAAAAATGCTAGAAGTGATGCTAATTGCGGCACAACTAGCAGGGCTAAAACCAAAAACATTGCAATGCCAGCTCCAACCGAAAAAACTAAAAGTTCACCGTCGCCAACCCACCCAACCCTCAGCGTCATCCATCGCCGCCCCCATCTCGGCCATTCCCACAGGCTGAGACATTCGCCCTGACCCCCTCCGCCATCATGGAAGATCATAACACCATCGTCGGTTCTAGTAAATTTCGACAATTATCCCTCCCTTCACCGATCAAATATGGTCACCATTGCACCACCGTCGATCGCAGAGGTTGATTAGTGTTTGGGCACATCCGACCGACCGGTGACCACCGCCGAGCTATCGACGCTCGGACGATGCGGAACTGCTGGAGTTCGCCGCACCCCGGGCTTAGGGTCCTACTGTGTTGCACATTGCGCTGGCTCACGAAAAATTTCATGAACCACCTTTCTCATCATATGAAGCATAGGGTGTTATGTCTACATATACAATTCTCACGAGAATTGAGTATAGTTCGGTTTTCTCTCCCATTGCAAGGCATGAGCAAAAGTGAAGCGTCAATTTTCTCTCCCGTCGCAACGCTCGAGCATTTGTGCTAGTGGATATTAAAGAAGAGTTGTATATGATACAACTAGAAGGTTTTGTCAATACTAAAGGTGCTAACAAAGTGTGCAAGCTCTAGCGATCCATCTATGGACTAGTGCAAGCATCTCAGAGTTGGAATATACGCTTTGATAAGGTGATCAAAGCATATGGTTTTATACAGACTTTTGGAGAAGCCCGTATTTATAAGAAAGTGAGTGGGAGCTCTGTAGCATTTCTAATATTATATGTGGATGACATATTGTTGATTGGAAATGATATAGAATTTATGAATAGCATAAAAGGATACTTGAATAAGATTTTTTTCAATGAAAGACCTCGGTGAAGCTACTTATATATAATTGACATCAAGATCTATAGAGATAGATCAAGAAGCTTGATAAGACTTTCAATGATTACATACCTTAACAATATTTTGAAGAAGTTCAAAATGGATTAGACAAAGAAGGAGTTCTTGCCTGTATTGCAAGGTGTGAAGTTGAGTAAGACTCAAAACCTGACCATGGCAAAAAATAGAGAGAGAATGGAAGACATTCCCTATGCCTCAGCCATAGGTTCTATAAAGTATGCCATGTTGTGTGCCAGACCTATTGTGTACCTTGCCATGAGTTTGGCAAAGGGGCACAATAGTGATCCAGGAATAGATCACTGGACAGGGGTTAAAATTATCCTTAGAGGACTAAGGAAATGTTCCTCGGTTATGGAGATGACAAAGAGTTTGTCATAAAGGGTTACGTTGATGCAAGCTTTGACACTGATTGAGATGACTCTGAGTCTCAATCTGGATACATATTGAAACTGGGAGCAATTAGCTAGAGTAGCTCCGTGCAGAGCATTGTAGACATAGAAATTTGCAAAATACATACGGATCTGAATGTGGCAGACTCATTCCTAAACTTCTCTCACAAGCAAAACATGATCACACCTTAGTACTCTTTGGGTGTTAATCACATAGCGATGTGAACTAGATTATTGACTCTAGTAAACCTTTTGGGTGTTGGTCACATGGCAATGTGAACTATGGTTAATCACATAAAGATGTGAACTATTGGTGTTAAATCACATGGCGATGTGAACTAGATTATAGACTCTAGTGCAAGTGGGATAATGAAGGAAATATGCCCTAGAGGAAATAATAAAGTTGTTATTTTATATTTCCTTATATCATGATAAATGTTTATTATTCATGCTAGAAAGGTATTAGCCGGAAACTTGATACATGTGCGGATACATAGACAAAACATCGTGTCCCTAGTAAGCCTCTACTAGACTAGCTCGTTAATCAAAGATGGTTAAGTTTCCTAACCATAGACATGTGTTTTCATTTGATGAACGGGATCACATCATTAGGAGAATGATGTGATGGACAAGACCCATCCGTTATCTTAGCATGTTGATCATTCAGTTTTATTGCTATTGCTTTCTTCATGTCAAATACATATTCATTCGAATATGAGATTATGCAACTCCCGGATATTGGAGGAATACCTTGTGTGCTATCAAATGTCACAACATAACTGGGTGATTATAAAGATGCTCTACAGGTATCTCCGAACGTGTTTGTTGGGTTGGCATAGATCAAGATTAGGATTTGTCACTCCGAGTATCGGAGAGGTATCTCTGGTCCCTCTCGGTAATGCACATCATAATAAGCCTTGCAAGCAATGTGACTAATGTGTTAGTTGCAGGATGATGTATTACGGAACGAGTAAAGAGACTTTCCGGTAATGAGATTGAACTAGGTATGAAGATACCGACGATCGAATCTCGGGCAAGTAACATACCGATGACAAAGGGACTAACGTATGTTGTCATTGTGGTACGACCGATAAAAGATCTTCATAGAATATGTAGCAACCAATATGAGCATCCAGGTTCCACTGTTGGTTATTGACCGGAGAGGTGTCTCGGTCATGTCCACATAGTTTTCGAACCCATAGGGTTCGCACACTTAACGTTCGATGACGATTTTGTATTATATGAGTTATGTGATTTGGTGAATTAATGTTGTTCGGAGTCCCGGATGAGATCACGAACATGATGAGGAGTCTCGAAATGGTCGAGAGGTAAAGATCCATATAAAGGACGATAGTATTTGGACACCGGAAGTGTTCCAGGGGTACCGGGTATGTATCGGGTCACCGGCAGGGGTTCCGGGCTACCCCCGACAAACTATATGGGCCTATTGGGCCAAGAGGGAAAACACAGCAGCTAGCATGGGCTGCTGCGCCCCCTTGTTGGACGAATAGGAAGGGGAAAGGAAAGGGGGAAGAGACAAGGAAGGGGAGGCAATTTGGCCTCCCCCTTCCTTCCCTCCTCTCTCCCCTTTCCTTCCCTCTCTGGAAAAGATGGTAGGGGGTGAATTGGACAAGGCCCCCAAGTAGGATTCCTCCTACTTGGGGCGCCCCATGGCTGTCCCCCTCCCCCTCCCACCTATATATATGTGGGGAGGGGGCTCCTAGAACACACAACAAACATTGTTAGCCATGTGGGGCACCCCCCTCCACAGATTACTCCTCTGGTCATATTCACATAGTGCTTAGGCAAAGCCCTGCGCGGATTACTTCACCATCACCGTCACCACGCTGTTGTGCTGACGGAACTCATCTACTGCCTCGACACTCTAGTGGATCAAGAGTTTGAGGGACATCATCGAGCTGAACATGTGCAGAACTCGGAGGTGATGTACGTTTGATACTTGATTGGTTGGAACGACAAGAAGTTCGAATACATCAACCACGTTGTCAAACGCTTCCGCTTTCGGTCTATGAGGGTACGTGGACACACTCTCCCCCTCTCATTGCTATGCATCTCCTAGATAGATCTTGCGTGAGCATAGGAAATTTTTGGAAATTGCATGCTACGTTTCCCAATAGGCACGCCATCCAAATCAGCCCTATAAATTTACTATCCATGCATACAAAAGTAAATTCTAAGTCGGTGTACCACATTTGGTTCATCCTTTGGCATGTTATCCTAGTACCATATATGATACTCCCTTCATCCCATAATATAAGAACGTTTTGTACACTACAAAAGTGTACAAAACACTCTTATATTATGGGACAGAGGGAGTACATTACTACAAAAGCAGAAGATATAAAGGAACCGAGAAAGGACTTTGTAGATGACTTGCTCTTCACTCGATGCATGGCTCTATGTAAGTGGGGGTGCATAAACACCCACGGTACACCAAATACACATTCCACAATCTCCACCATATGTAACAATTAGTTCTGAGCCCATGCATGTTGTTGTGTAGGTCATACAAGACGCATAGGAAAATATGAAAAAGAAGGAGAATCGCCAACAAATAGCAAAATTAGGAAAGTGAGGCACCATGAATTGATGTTCGAGATGCACTGATACCTTTGGATGGCATGTAATTAGCACTGTATTGTTTGCCTATTTGTAGCTTACCACCAGAATCTGCCTTTCTTGTTCAACAAAATCGCTAAGTGCGTCATATGATGCATAGGTCGGGATTACTTTGTTTTTTTTCTTAAAAGATCTTTGGGTGTTAACCATGGTGAATTTTTCATCTACAAGACCGAAGTCCGATGCTTTGTAACTGAGCACTCAATACGCGACCACATTGCCACCACAACTGGGTTTTATTTTCAATTCGCAAAGATTACATCATTTCATTTTTTAAGAGTTAAAAGGGGGTACATGGTGCAACCCTCGCTTATACATGCTCATTGACAATGGCGCAAAGGGAATGACCGGATCAGATAACATGGTGCAATCTCCTAGATAGATCTTGCTCAAACCCCAATAATAAAAGCCTATATCTCAGGTAACAAGCTATCTAATCTCGAGGCCACTTCCTTTTCCCATTAACGCGCTTCTTGGATCTGTTGTACCAGGAGCGAGATGGAGGGGCGCTGTCGGTCAAAGATGCATCCACTATGGTGCTTCCAAAGCCAATAAGTAGTGAGGATGATGATGGAGTATATGCATCGGTACTACGCTTGGGGAGATTGCGAGCATGAGGAGGCCCACCACCCAAAAAAGACGGTCGTGGGCGCTAGCATAGTGATCATGGAGCAGCGCCAATATAGCACTTCGTGCCACACCTGATGAGATATGGAGTAACGGGCATGTGTGGCGCTCCATTCTGCTTTTTCTGGTGTCCCTTCCTTGGAGCACTCCCCTTGTCATTGGGGGATGATACCGGGCTAAACCTGTGAGGCACCGACAACAGGCATGGCTCCATTTTGATCGGTGACGATGACAACGATGAAGGCTTCATGAATCTTAAGTTCTAGTGGTGGTGGACCTTCCTAGTTCTTGTTAACGACGAAGACGATGTGTCTTCCCAGTTCTTGCTTGGAGGCAATTTGTATCTTTTCATTGCAGGCTCTATTGGATCGGATGTGGGCTACCACGCATGATGGCTATATTCCTCCCAACCGATGTGACCTAGACTACTAGTCATTCCTACAGGACGCAAGGTGGGTGGGCTTCAGCCTCCATATTGGAGGTTCACAGTGTCATGCTCCGATGATTGATAGTTCCTTGCTCAGTGCAAGTGTTAGACTGCTTTTCATGTCCCGTGAAGGTGAATACGATGGAAGATATGTCGAGTCTATACTCGACGTGTGGGTTTGGTCCTTGTGTGTGATGCCCCATGTGACTAACCTAAATCAGCTCTGTGTGTGTGGGCATGATTCTCAACTACATGGGATTATTGGTGTAGGGCCTTCGATGTTTATAGGTCTCATCGGCGTTGATGGTGGGTGTGGGAGTCCTGGATTAGGGGGTCTCCGGACAGCCGGACTATCTCCATTGGCCGGACTATTAGACTACGAAGATACAAGATTGAAGA
The DNA here is from genome assembly GCF_002162155.2 of Triticum dicoccoides. NCBI lineage: Eukaryota > Viridiplantae > Streptophyta > Magnoliopsida > Poales > Poaceae > Triticum > Triticum dicoccoides. Next base: position 591,488,451 of record NC_041392.1, on the reverse strand, counting down.
CTTCGTCTCGTGTCCGGATGGGACTCTACTTGGCGTGGAAGGCAAGCTAGGCAATACGGATATGGATATCCCCTCCTTTGTAGCCGACCTTCTGTAACCCTAACCCTCTCCGGTGTCTATATAAACCGGAGGGTTTTAGTCCGTAGGACACAACAACTACAACATACAATCATACCATAGGCTAGCTTCTAGGGTTTAGCCTCTCTGATCTTGTGGTAGATCTACTCTTGTACTACCCATATCATCAATATTAATCAAGCAGGACGTAGGGTTTTACCTCCATCAAGAGGGCCTGAACCTGGGTAAAATATTGTGTCCCCTGCCTCATGTTATCATCCGCCTTAGACGCACAGTTCGGGATCCCCTACCCGAGATCCTTCGGTTTTGACACCGACATTGGTGCTTTCATTGAGAGTTCCTCTGTGTCGTCGCCGTTAGGCTTGATGGCTCCTACTATCATCGATAGCGATGCAGTCCAGGGTGAGACTTTTCTCCCCGGACAAATCTTCGTGTTCGGCGGCTTTGCACTGCGGGCCAATTCGCTTGGCCATCTGGAGCAGATTGAAAGTTACGCCCCTGGCCACCAGGTAAGGTTTGGAAGCCTAAACTACACGGCCGATATCCGTGGAGACTTGATCTCGACGGATTCGAGCCTCTGCCTTGTGCGTCACGCGGTCACGATGAGTACGATTTAGCTCTACCATCGGACAGTGTTCAGGAGATCGCACAGGCAGCAGCTCCGACCCTCAATTCGGAGCCAGTTGTGCCATCCGTGGACGGGTGGATGGACCCCGCCACGGAAGCCTTACCCTCAGCGGCGATCGAGCCAAACATCGACCTTACCTTGCACAAGAGCCGTGTTGATAAACTGCCGGATCCCTCTCCGGCCACGGACTCCGAACCGCCCGCGCCCGTTCCTATCGAATCCGATGGGACGCCGATCATGGAGTTTACCTCCGCGGATATTTTTCAGCACTCGACCTTTGGCGACATACTGAACTCGTTAAGGTCTCTCTCCTTGTCAGGAGGATCCTGGCCGAACTATGTCCGGCAGGACTGGGATGCGGGCGACAATGAAATTCGCGGCCCACCCACCACCCACTTAGTAGCCACTGTCGATGACTTAACCGACATGCTCGGCTTCGACTGCGAAGACATCGACGATATGGACGACGATGCGGGAGACGAAGAGGATCCACTGCCCACAGGGCACTGGACAGCCACCTCATCATACGATATATACATGGTGGATACACCCAAAGAAGGCAATGGCGACGAGATAGCGGAGGATGACCCCTCCAAGAAGAAACCCAAGCGCCGACGTCAGCGGCGCCGCTCTAAGTCCCACTAAAGCAAAAGTGGTGATACCGGCACATGAGATAATAACACTCCGGATAGTGCCGAAGACAACAACAATCCCCTCCAGCAAGATTTAGAGCAGGAGGATGGAGGAGCCAGCCCTCCTAAGAGAGCGGCAGATGGAGAGGAGGAGGATGATAATTACAAGCCCCCCTCCGAAGATGAGGCAAGCCTCGGCGACGACGAATTCGCTATGCCAGAGGATCCCGTCGAACAAGAGCGCTTCAAATGCTGGCTTATAGACACGGAAAATAGCCTTAAGAAAAAGCAGCAGCAGCTTCAAGCTAATTAGGATTTGCTAGCTGACAGATGGACTGAAGTCCTCGCGGCCGAGGAATATAAACTCGAGCGCCCCTCCAAGAGTTACCCTAAGTGCAAGTTGCTACCCCGACTGGAGGAAGAAGCGTATGATGCGGCTGATCGGCCACCTCGTGGCCGCGATAGAGAGATATTCTAGCCAAAAACACAGCCTGTACCCCGACGCCATTCAAATAAAAAGGCATGGGGAGATACGCCAGACCTGCGAGACATATTGGAGGACAAAGCAAAGCATGCAAGATCGATCTACGGATCACGGGGGCGCGCCACTACGCGAGACGATAAACGCCGCGTCGGATACAGTAAAAGTAAATCCGGCCGGGCCGAACACAGCGGGTAAGACCCATTCGAGCTGCGTCGCGATATAGCCCAATACAGAGGCGCCACACACCCCTTATGCTTCACAGACGAAGTAATGGATCATCAAATCCCAGAAGGTTTCAAACCTGTAAATATTGAATTATACGACGGCACAACAGATCCCGCAGGATGGATTGAGGATTTCCTCCTCCACATCCACATGGCCTGCGGTGATGACTTACACGCCATCAAGTACCTCCCACTAAAGCTCAAGGGACCAGTGCGGCATTGGCTTAACAGCTTGCCAGCAGAGTCCATCAGCTGTTGGGAAGATCTGGAAGCCGCATTCCTCGACAACTTTCAGGGCACTTATGTGCGGCCACCAGATGCCGATGACTTGAGCCACATAATTCAGTAGCCAGAAGAATCGGCCAGGCAATTCTGGACTCGGTTTCTAACAAAATCAAAATCGTAGACTGTCCGGATGCAGAGGCCCTAGCGGCTTTCAAACATAACATCCGTGACGAATGGCTAGCCCGACACCTTGGTGAGGAAAAGCCGAAATCTATGGCAGACCTCACGACACTCATGACCCGCTTTTGTGCGGGAGAAGACAGCTGGCTGGCTCGCAGTAATAACATATCAAAGAACCATGGTACTTCGGATACCAAGGACGGCAATAGCAGGTCACGTCACAACAAACATAAGCGCCGCATTAACAGCGATAATAACGAGGATACGGCAGTCAATGCCGGATTCAAAGGCTCTAAACCCGGTCAGTAGAAAAAGCCATTCAAACAAAGTACGTCGGGTCCGTCCAGCTTGGATCGTATACTCGATCGCTCGTGTCAAATATACGGCACCCCAGAAAAGCCAGCCAATCACACCAACAGGGATTGTTGGGTGTTCAAGCAGGCCGCAAGTTAATTGCCGAAAACAAGGACAAGGGGCCACATAGCGATGGCGAGGAGGAGTCCCGGCAGCCACACATCGGAGGACAGAAGAGGTTTCCCCCACAAGTGCGGACGGTGAACATGATATACGCAACCCACATCCTCAAGAGGGAGCGGAAGCGTGCGCTCAGGGACGTATATGCGTTGGAGCCAGGCGCCCCAAAGTTCAACCCATGGTCCTCCTATCAGATCACTTTCTATCGCAGGGACCATCCCACTAGTATCCATCATGGCGGATTCGCCGCATTGGTTCTGGACCCAATCATTGATGGATTTCACCTCACTCGAGTCCTTATGGATGGCGGCAGTAGCCTGAACCTGCTTTATCGGGACACAGTGTGCAAAATGGGTATAGACCCCTCAAGGATCAAACCCACAAAAACGACCTTTAAGGGTGTCATTCCAGGTGTAGAGGCCCATTGCACAGGCTCAATTACACTGGAAGTGGTCTTCGGATCCCCGGATAACTTCCGAAGCGAAGAGTTAATCTTTGATATAGTCTCGTTCCACAGTGGTTATCATGCACTGCTCGTGCGAACCGCATTTGCGAGATTCAATGCGGTACCGCATTATGCATACCTCAAGCTCAAGATTCAAGGACCTCGTGGGGTTATTACAGTCAATGGAAACACAGAGCGCTCTCTCCGAACAGAGGAGCACACTGCGGCCCTCGCAGCAGAAGCGCAAAACAGCCTCTCAAGGCAATCCACCAGTTCGGCGTTTCAAGACCCGGACACCTTCAAGCGTGCTCGGAGCAATCGGCAAATAGACCACCTGGCACGATCTGAGCTTGCATAGCAATGCGGCCCCCACCCCAGTCCCAGCCAAACGGCGAAATTCATGCCACGTGTATATAATTACACATTAAAAATACCATGGGCACAGGTAGGGAGGGGGGCACAACTGCGGCACGTCCCAAGACGCGGCTAAAACCGCACTAGGGGCTTCCCGTTTGGTTAATTTTCTCCTTTTCAGGACCTTAATCTCTGGAAACCCTGTCCGGCAGCACTATTGCCGAACACATGCTGCAGCAACCAAGGAGGCAGAAAGCTACGTCACACCATGGAATTCCCAGGTGGATTACAATAACGAGCAAAATATTTGATTTAATACTATTCCTCGGCTTGCCCTTCGAAGGGACATAGTCCCACTCTTTGCTTATCGTACTATCTGTATCATTCTGCTTTAACGCACCTTTTTGAATAAACAATGCATAACATCATGACTATTATTGCATTCTTGTTATATACATGTGTTCATTAACGACGCCTTGCAACCGTACACTTTGGTACGATCAATACACCAGGGGCTTACGTACCGCACAATATGGTGTGAAAAGTCCGAACACTTTCACAAGTGCGGCACCCCGAACTTATAGCATTATATGCATCAGCTCCGAATCATGTCTTTGATCAAATGTTGGGTTTACCCGGCTCCTATGTTTTGGTACCTTACGTTCCGCTCTATCGGCTAAGGTAGCGCTAGGAGAACTAATGTGATTGTGCCCCGGTTCTGCCGGGCTTAGCACCTCAGTAGAGAAAGCTAAAACTGACTGTCATGATAAGGCGAGAGACTGGTCGCTGTTTGGCGAGGTTTTCGAGTCCCTAAAGACTTGTGCTGCTTAGGGCGAGGGGCCGGCCCTGTCCGGCTTAAAGGCGTGTATCGCGCCCCGAATTCGGCCTTCTGAATACCAGGGGCTTCGCCGAAATTTAAAATTATAGAATTCTATGGCTAAGTGAGAGTGATAAAGCATTATTAGTCTGGTTGCCTTCTTTGTTGTGCTGAGCACCTACCTCGAAGGACCCCAAACATGGTAACAAGAGTGCTCAGGTTTATGCCGAACACACCAACACTCGTGGCATGGGGGCAGAAGCCGAGGACTAGCCATCTCTCAGATTGGATAAACGGCCAAACAGAAGGTAATATTTTAAATTCACACAAGCGTTGCATAGCGCATATGAAATAAGTTTTCATCATACAGGATCACACGAGCAAGTTTACTCAAATATTACATCCTTGGAACATTCATCCGCTACAAGACGGGCACCCTTCAGGACACATTCATAATAAATTTCGGGGGTGCGATGCTCCTTGCCCTGCGGCGGCCCTTCCTTGATCAGCTTCACAGCATCTAGCTTGGCCCACTGCACCTTCACACGGGTGAAAGCCCGGCGTGCACCTTCGATGCAGACGGATCGCTTGACAACCTCCAGCCGTGGGTAGGCATCCACAAGCCGCCTCACCAGGCCAAAGTAGCTGTTCGGAAGGGCGTCGCCAGGCCACAGCCGGACTATAAGGCCCTTCATGGCCTGTTCGGCCGCCTTGTGCAGCTCGACCAGCTGCTTTAGCTGGTCGCTCAGAGGCATCGGGTGTTTGGTCCCAGTATACTGAGACTAGAACATCTTCTCCGTTGAGCTTCCCTCCTCGGCCTGGTAAAACTGTGCGGCATCCGACACGCTGCGGGGAAAATCTGCGAATGCTCCTGGAGAGCTCCGAATTCGGGTAAGTAATCAGTAATTTACTTTTACATGCTTGCTTTGCATATAGAATGCCTTACCCACTGCTATTTTCTTCATCGCATCAATCTCCTGGAGGGCCTTTTGGGCTTCGGCCTTGGCACTTTTTGCGCTCTCAAGGGCCGCGGCAAGCTCAGACTCTCGCGTCTTCGAGTCAAGCTCCAATGCCTCGTGCTTCGTCACGAGAGCCTGGAGCTCTTGCTGCACCTCGCCCACCCGAGCCTCTTGCTTTTCCCGCTCGGTGCGCTCCTTGGCCGCTTTATCTTCGGCCTTGGTTAGCGCTTGCTTCAGGGCGGCCACCTCGGTCGTGGCCCCTAGCAAATATACGATGATCCTGTCATTTTGCAATCACGTCTTCTTTTATATATATACATATACAGACAGGGTATTACTTACCCTTGTTCTCCTCGAGCTGCCTCTTGGCAAGGCCGAGCTCTTTCTTGGACCCCTCGAGGTCCTGCTTCAGTACGGCGACCTTCGCAGTCAGTACGGCGGACGCCAGCAACGAGGCCTGCATAGGCATGTTGACATACTTATATTAGACTCCTGCGATATTATTTGATCCTCTGTTCGGCTTTTCTTTGTGAACACCAAACAAAGAATCAGGGGCTACTGTCTATGCAGTAATATTTTTCCCATATTTTAAAACACTTACCTCAAAGCCTGTTAGAAGGCTGGCACAGGCTTCAGTCAATCCGCTCTTGTCGGACTGAACCTTCTGGACCACCGCACTCATAATAGTACGGTGCTCCTCGTTGATGGAAGCGCTGCGAAGTGCTTCCAGCAGATTGTCCAGCGCCTCTGGATGGACAGAGGTCACCGGCAGAGGCGTCTTGCCCCTCATAGAAGGAGGCCCCCTTCCCGAGCCCGGAACCACTGGAGGTTCCGGCGCGGTGTTCGGCTGAGGGCCGAACTCGGAGCTCTCAGGGGCCTTGTCCCCTCGGCTCCCGGAGTCCGGGAGGCCGCCTTGAGGCGCCTCCGGGACAGTCTCCCCTCGACCTGGTGCCTCGTGAGACAGCACCTCGGTGTCGTCCGCATGATAGGGGGAGGTGGCGGTCAGGACTGGATCGCTATCCATGTCCGACGAGCCCAGGGAGCCGTCTGATGATACATCGATACGGGCTTGGGGCGGCCTGCATAATCATATTTCGGCGTTAGGTGAAGTAGTGCGGCAAAGGAATACTATGACTTACTCTGGTATCCGAATACTTACGACTTCCCTAGGGGCTTGGCCCTGGGCAGCCACTCGTCTTCGCTGTCGGCGGCGGTGGTAGAGTAGTCCGGAAGGAGAGTTCTCCCCTTCTTGGACCCTTCGGCCTCCCCAGTTGGGGCGGCCTTCCTTTTCTTATCTCCCCCAACTGGAGGGGGAGCATCTTCTTCTTCTTCCTCGTCTTCAGGGGAGGAGTGCGCCACAGAGTCATCGGACGTTGAGTCCGATGACGCCTGGCGTCAGGAACTCTTTCGGGTTCCCTTGGCCTTCTTGGTATTCTCCGGCACCGTATAAGGAGCCGGAGTCAGCATCTTCGCCAGAAGAGCGTCTGCTGGGCCTTCGGGCAAAGGATCCGGACAGTCGATCTGTCCGGCCGTCTCCTGCCAGTCCTGTCAAAGGTACGGGAGTTTAGATCTCGCATGGAGTCAATCTATAAAAAATAAGTATCTTGTGAAAGGTAAAGCAGCTTACCGCACTGGCTTGGTGCTTCACGCTGAATCCGTGATCCTCAGTAATGGGAGGGGGGACCTCGGCGCTTTTGAACAGCACCCTCCAGGCATCTTCGTGAGTTGTGTTGAAGAGCATGTTAAGAGTTCGGTGCTGCGCCGGGTCGAACTCCCTCAAATTGAAGTCCCGTTGTTGGCACGGCAGGATCCGGCGGTGTAGCATGACCTGGACTACGTTGACGAGTTTGAGCTTCTTATTCATCATGTTTTGAATACATGTTTGGAGTCCGGTCAGCTCTCCCGAACTACCCCAGGACAGGCCCTTCTCTTTCCAGGAGGTGAGCCGCATGGGGATGCCAGATCGGAACTCGGGGGCTGCTGCCCATGCAGGGTCACGCGGCTCGATGATGTAGAACGACACCAATTGCCACCCCTTTATGGTTTCCACAAAGGATCCCTCGAGCCATGTAACATTGGGCATCTTGCCCACTTCTACGTCTTGAGCTTGCATTGGTTTTCCCCGAAGAGGAAGGGATGATGCAGCAGAGTAGCGTAAGTATTTCCCTCAGTTTTTGAGAACCAAGGTATCAATCCAGTAGGAGCCCACGCTCAAGTCCCTCATACCTGCACAAATGATCATGCATATAGGCATCACGTCCGTGACAAGTAGATCGAAACGATTCTGCATCTACTACTATTACTCCACTCATCGACCGCTATCCAGCATGCATCTAGAGTATTAAGTTAAAAACAGAGTAACGCCTTAAGCAAGATGACATTGTAGAGAGATAAATTCATGCAATATGAAATAAACCCCATCTTGTTATCCTCGATGGCAACGATACAATACGTGCCTTGCTTCCCCTTCCGTCACTTGGTAAGGACACCGCAAGATCGAACCCAAAGCTAAGCACTTCTCCCATGGCAAGAACTACCAATCTAGTTGGCCAAACCAAACGGATAATTCGAAGAGACTTGCAAAGATAACCAATCATACATAAAAGAATTCAGAGAAGATTCAAATATTATTCATAGATAGACTTGATCATAAACCCACAATTCATCGATCTCAACAAACACACCGCAAAAAGAAGATTACATCGAATAGATCTCCACGAGAGAGGGGGAGAACTTTGTATTGAGATTCAAAGAGAGAGAAGAAGCCATCTAGCTACTAACTATGGACCCGAAGGTCTGAGGTAAACTAATCACACTTCATCGGAGGGGCTAGGACGATGTAGAAGCCCTCCGTGATGACGGCCCCCTTCCAGCGGAGCTCCGGAACAGGCCCCAAGATGGGATCTCATGGATACAGAAAGTTGCGCCGGTGGAATTAGGTTTTTGGCTCCTCTTCTGATCGTTTGGGGGTACGTGTTTATATATAGGAGGAGGGAGTACGTCGGTGGAGCATCGAGGGGCCCACGAGGTAGGGGGGCATGCCCTAGGGGGGCGCGCCCCCCACCCTCGTGACCACCTCTTTGATCCCTTGTAGTAGGGTCCATGTCTCCTGGATCACGTTGAGAAAATCACGTTTCCGAAGATTTTATTCCGTTTGGACTCCGTTTGATATTCCGTTTATCCGAAACATTGAAATAGAAAAAAAACATCAATTCTGGGCTGGGCCTTCGGTTAATAGGTTAGTCCCAAAAATAATATAAAAGTGGAAAATAAAGCCCAATATAGTCCAAAACAGTAGATAATATAGCATGGAGCAATCAAAAATTATAGATACGTTGGAGACAAATCAGGCATCCCCAAGCTTAATTCCTGCTCGTCCTCGAGTAGGTAAATGATAAAAAGAGAATTTTTGATGCGGAGTGCTACTTGGCATAATTTCAATGCAAATCTTCTTAATTGTGGTATGAATATTCAGATTAGAAAGATTCAAGATAAAAGTTTATATTGACATAGAAAATAATAATACTTCAAGCATACTAACAAAGCAATTATGTCTTCTCAAAATAACATGGCCAAAGAAAGTTATCCCTACAAAATCATATAGTCTGGCTATGCTCCATCTTCCCCACACAAAGTATTTAAATCATGCACAACCCTGATGACAAGCCAAGCAATTGTTTCATACTCTAACTTTTTCAAAACTTTTTCAATCTTCATGCAATACATGAGCGTGAGCCATGGATATAGCACTATAGGTGGAATAGAATGGTGGTTGTGGAGAAGACAAAAAGGAGAAGATAGTCTCACATCAACTAGGCGTATCAACGGGCTATGGAGATGCCCATCAATAGATATCAATGTGAGTGAGTAGGGATTGCCACGCAACGGATGCACTAGAGCTATAAGTATATGAAAGCTCAAAAAGAAACTAAGTGGGTGTGCATCCAACTTAGTTGCTCATGAAGACCTAGGGCAATTTGAGGAATCCCATCATTGGAATATACAAGCCAAGTTCTATAATGAAAAATTCCCACTAGTATATGAAAGTGATAACATGAGAGACTCTCTACTATGAAGATCATGGTGCTACTTTGAAGCACAAGTTTGGTAAAATGATAGTAACATTATCCCTTCTCTCTTTTCTCTCATCATTTTTTTGTTTGGGCCTTTTCTCTTTTTTTATGGCCTCTTTTTTATTTATTTTTCGTCCGGAGTCTCATTCTGACTTATGGGGGAATCATAGTCTCCATCATTCTTTCCTCACTAGGACAATGCTCTAATAATGATGATCATCACACTTTTATTTTTCTTATAACTCAACAATTACAACTCAGTACTTAGAACAAAATATTACTCTATGTGAATGCATCCGGCGGTGTGCCGGGATATGCAATATGACAATGATGAAGTGTGTCATGATGAACTAGATGGTGGAAAGTTGCATGGCAATATATCTCGGAATGGCTATGGAAATGCCATAATAGGTAGGTATGGTGGCTGTTTTGAGGAAGGTATATGGTACCGGCGAAAGTTGCGCGGTAGTAGAGAGGCTAGCAAAGGTGGAAGGGTGAGAATGCGTATAATCCATGGACTCAACATTAGTCATAAAGAACTCATATACTTATTGCAAAAATCTAGAAGTTATCAAAGCAAAGTATTACGCACATGCTCCTAGGGGGATAGATTGGTAGGAAAAGACCATCGCTCGTCCCTGACCGCCACTCATAAGGAAGACAATCAATAAATAAATCATGCTCCGACTTCATCACATAACGGTTCACATATGTGCATGCTACGGGAATCACAAACTTCAACACAAGTATTCTTTAAATTCACAACTACTCAACTAGCATGACTTTAATATTATCACCTCCATAATTCAAAACAATTATCATGTTTCAATCTTTTCTTAGTATTCAACACACTCAAAAGAGAGTTTCACAAATCTTGAATACCAAGCATATTATTATTAGGCAAATTACCATGCTATTTAGAGACTCTCAAATTAATTTTAAGTGAAGCATGAGAGATCAATAGTTTCTTTAAAACATATCCACCACCGTGCTCTAAAAGATCTAAGTGAAGCACATAGAGCAAAATTATAACGCTCAAAAGATATAAGCGAAGCACATAGAGCAAAATTATCTAGCTCAAAGGATATAAGTGAAGCACATAGAGCAAAACTACTTAGCTCAATAGATATAAGTGAAGCACATAGAGCAAAACTACTTAGCTCAAAAGATATAAGTGAAGCACATAGAGTATTCTATCAAATTTTAATTCATGTATGGCTCTCTCAAAAGGTGTTTACAGCAAGGATGATTGTGGCATACTAACAAACAAAGACACAAATAATACAAGACGCTCCAAGCAAAACACATATCATGTTGGTGAATAAAAATATAGCTCCAAGTAAATTACCGATGGAAGTGGACGAAAGAGGGGATGCCTTCCGGGGGCATCCCCAAGCTTTGACTTTTTGGTGTCCTTGGATTATCTTGGGGGTGCCATGGCATCCCCAATCTTAGGCTCTTGCCACTCCTTGTTCCATGATCCACCAAAAGAATTCACCCAAAACTTGAAAACTTCACAACACAAAACTCAAAATAGAAAACTCGTGAGCTCCGTTAGCGAAAGAAAAAAAAATACCACTTCAAGGTACTGTAATGAACTCATTATTTATTTATATGGGTGTTAAACCTACTGTATTCCTATTTCTCTATGGATTATAAACTATTTTACTAGCCATAGATTCATCAAAATAAGCAAACAACACACGAAAAACAGAATCTGTCAAAAACAGAACAGTCTGTAGTAATCTGTAGCTAGCGCAAGATCTGGAACTCCAAAAATTATAAATTAAATTTCTGGACGTGAGCAATTTATCTATTAATCATATTAAAAAATAATTAACTAAATAGAACTCTTCAAATAAAAATGACAGCAGTTCTCGTGAGCGCTAAAGTTTCTGTTTTTTACAGCAAGTTCAACAAGACTTTCCCCAAGTCTTCCCAACGGTTCTACTTGGCACAAACACTAATTAAACACAAAAAACACAACCAAAACAGAGGCTAAATAATTTATTTATTACTAAACAGGAGCAAAAATCAAGGAATAAAAATAAAATTGGGTTGCCTCCCAACAAGCGCTATCGTTTAACGCCCCTAGCTATGCATAACGAGCAAGAATAGATCTAGGTATTGCCATCTTTGGTAGGCAATCCATAAGTGGCTCTCATGATAGTTTCATATGGTAATTTTATTTTCTTTCTTGGAAAGTGTTTCATGCCCTTTTTTAATGGAAATTGAAATCTAATATTCCCTTCCTTCATATCAATAATCGAACCAACCGTTCTAAGGAAAGGTCTACCAAGAATAATAGGGCAAGAAGGATTGCAATCTATATCAAGAACAATGAAATCTATGGGCACATAATTCCTATTTGCAACAATAGTAACATCATTAATCCTTCCCATAGGTTTCTTAATAGTGGAATCCGCAAGATGCAAGTTTACAGAGCAATCATCAAAGTTACGGAAATCTAGTAAATCACACAAAGTCTTGGGAATAGTAGAGACACTAGCACCCAAATCACACAAAGCATAAAACTCATGATCTTTAATTTTAATTTTAATAGTTGGTTCCCACTCATCATAGAGTTTTCTAGGGATAGATACTTTCAATTCATGTTTTTCTTCATAAGATTGCATCAAGGCATCAACAATATGTTCGGTGAAGGTTTTATTTCGATTATAAGCATGTGGAGAATTTAGCACGGATTGCAACAAGGAAATACAATCAATCAAAGAGCAACTTTCATAATTAAATTCCTGGAAATCCAATATAGTGGGTTTAGCAACATCTAGATTTTTATTTCTTTCAATCCCACTTTCATCAATTTCATCATTAAAATCTAAATACTCCAAATTTTTAGAACGCCTTCTAGGTAAAGGAAGATCATATTCAGTTTCATCAAGATTCATATTGCAAAATAAAGATTTAATTGGAGACACATCAATAAGTTTTAGATCGTCATCTTGATTTTCATAGATATTCGGTTTAGCGGCCATCTTATTGACTAAGGTGGCTTGCATATCCGAAATTTCAGCAGTCATCTTCTCTAGATGAGCAATCTGGGATCTTATACCCTCAAATTCTTTAGACATATCATCAAGCTCTTTATTCATATAATTCATAAAACTTTTTTGTTCTTTAAGTTCGTTTCTAAAGAAATTATTATGCTCAAATTGCAAAACCATAAACTTCCTAACGTTGTTTTCGATCTCCTCTAACCTTTTAAGGTGAAGATCACCAAATCTTGGTTGAGCCATCGCGACAAACAAGCAATCTAACACACGAGCAAACAAAAAGCAAGCGGACTAAAGAGGTAAACAGAGAGGGGGGATAGAGAGAGAGGGCAAATAAAACGGCAAGGGTGAATTGGGGGGAGAGGAAAACGAGAGGCAAATGGCAAATAATGTAATGCGAGAGATAGGGATTGTGATGGGTACTTGGTATATTGACTTTTTCCGTAGACTCCCCCGCAACGGCGCCAGAAATCCTTCTTGCTACGTCTTGAGCTTGCGTTGGTTTTCCCCGAAGAGGAAGGGATGATGCAGCAGAATAGCGTAAGTATTTCCCTTAGTTTTTTAGAACCAAGGTATCAATCCAGTAGGAGCCCACACTCAAGTCCCTCGTACCTGCACAAAGCGATAGCTACTCGCAACCAATGCGATTAGGGGTTGTCAAGCCCTTCACGGTCACTTACGAGAGTGAGATCTGATAGATAGAATATTTTTTGGTATTTTTGATATAAAGATGCAAAGTAAAAAGTAAAAGCAAAATAAATAGCAAAACAATATAAAAGTGATGGAGATTGATATGATGAGAATAGAACCGGGGGCCATAGGTTTCACTAGTGGCTTCTCTCAAGAGCATAAGTATTCTACAGTGGGTGAACAAATTATTGTTGAGCAATTGATAGAATTGAGCATAATTATGAGAATATCTAGGCATGATCATGTATATAGGCATCACGTCCGTGACAAGTAGATCGAAACGATTCTTCATCTACTACTATTACTCCACTCATCGACCGCTATCCAGCATGCATCTAGAGTATTAAGTTAAAAACAGAGTAACGCCTTAAGCAAGATGACATGATGTAGAGAGATAAATTCATGCAATATGAAATAAACCCCATCTTGTTATCCACGATGGCAACGATATAATACGTGCCTTGCTACCCCTTCTATCACTGGGTAAGGACACCGCAAGACCGAACCCAAAGCTAAGCACTTCTCCCATGGCAAGAACTACCAATCTAGTTGGCCAAACCAAACGGATAATTCGAAGAGACTTGCAAAGATAACCAATCATACATAAAAGAATTCAGAGAAGATTCAAATATTATTCATAGATAGACTTGATCATAAACCCACAATTCATCGGTCTCAACAAACACACCGCAAAAAGAAGATTACATCGAATAGATCTCCACGAGAGAGGGGGAGAACTTTGTATTGAGATTCAAAGAGAGAGAAGAAGCCAACTAGCTACTAACTATGGACCCGAAGGTCTTAGGTAAACTACTCACACTTCATCGGAGGGGCTAGGATGATGTAGAAGCCCTCCGTGATGATGGCCCTCTTCCGGCGGAGCTCCGGAACAGGCCCTAAGATGGGATCTCATGGATACAGAAAGTTGCGGTGGTGGAATTAGGTTTTTGGCTCCTCTTCTGATCATTTGGGGGTACGTGTGTATATATAGGAGGAAGGAGTACGTCGGTGGAGCACCGAGGGGCCCACGAGGCAGGGGGTGCGCCCTAGGGGGGGCGCCCCCCACCCTTGTGACCACCTCTTTGATCCCTTGCAGTAGGGTCCAAGTCTCCTGGATCACGTTCGGTGAGAAAATCATGTTTCCGAAGATTTTATTCCGTTTCGACTCCGTTTGATATTCCTTTTATCCGAAACACTGAAATAGGCAAAAAAAAGCAATTCTGGGCTGAGCCTCCGGTTAATAGGTTAGTCCCAAAAATAATATAAAAGTGGAAAATAAAGCCCAATATAGTCCAAAACAGTAGATAATATAGCATGGAGCAATAAAAAATTATGGATACGTTGGAGACGTATCACCCACCATGGCGCCTCTGCACTCCGCCTGGCGGCCACCCACAACCTTCGGCTTGACATTGAAGGTCTTCAGCCATAAGCTGAAGTGGGGCTTGATGCGGAGGAAGGCCTCGCACACGACGATAAATGCCGAGATGTTGAGGATGAAGTTCGGGGCCAAATCATGGAAATCTAGGCCGTAGTAGAACATGAGCCCCCGGACGAATGGGTGGAGAGGGAATCCCAGTCCGCGGAGGAAATGGGTAAGGAACACTACCCTCTCATGGGGCCTGGGGGTGGGGATGAGCTGCCCCTCATCTGGGAGCCGGTGCGCGATGTCGTCGGGCAGGTATCCGGCTCTCCTCAGCTTCTTGATGTCTCCCTCCGTGACGGAGGAGACCATCCACCTGCCTCCCGCACCGAACATGGTTGGAGAAGGTTGAGGTGGGAAGTGCGGACTTGGGCGCTAGAGCTCGAGTGTGCGAAAACGGATGAGCAAAGGAGGAAGAAGGCATGGATGAAAAGGTGAATCCTTATCCCTTTATATGGGCGGACGAAACTAAGCGTCCCCACTAGCCCGGTAAAACTCGTTTATCCCCCAAGCGCCGTAATCGATGGCGCGGTTGGTTTACCCACACCCATATTGATGAGAATCCCGTGACAAGGGGACACGATCTCTGCTTCGACAAGACGTGTCAAAAAACCGCCTCGCGTTATGTGCGGGGCTAGTTAAAGGAAACGGTTTGAATAATCACCGGGCCGTGACATAATGTCGTGTTGCCAAAACAATTCAGCAAATTGGATTTGTGGAAATATTATTCTCTCTATGGTGG
The DNA here is from genome assembly GCF_002162155.2 of Triticum dicoccoides. Taxonomy (NCBI): domain Eukaryota; kingdom Viridiplantae; phylum Streptophyta; class Magnoliopsida; order Poales; family Poaceae; genus Triticum; species Triticum dicoccoides. The sequence goes on along the minus strand of NC_041392.1, from coordinate 591,473,009 downwards.
TATGTGGAACTTATTTTGGAGGGTCGGACACTATCCTTATATTCAAATTCTTCCATGATGTATTCGGAGGAGGAACCCGCCTTGCAATGCCGAAGACAATACTGCGCGCCGGACTCATCGTCACTGAAAGCCTGGTTCAGGGGCTACTGTGGGAGTCCTGGATTAGGGGGTCTCCGAATAGCCGGACTATCTCCATTGGCCGGACTGTTAGACTATGAAGATACAAGATTGAAGACTTCGTCTCGTGTCCGGATGGGACTCTACTTGGCGTGGAAGGCAAGTTAGGCAATACGGATATGGATATCTCCTCCTTTGTAACCGACCTTGTGTAACCCTAACCCTCTCCGGTGTCTATATAAACCGGAGGGTTTTAGTCCGTAGGACACAACAACTACAACATACAATCATACCATAGGCTAGCTTCTAGGGTTTAGCCTCTCTGATCTCGTGGTAGATCTACTCTTCTACTACCCATATCATCAATATTAATCAAGCAGGACATAGGGTTTTACCTCCATCAAGAGGGCCCGAACCTGGGTAAAACATTGTGTCCCCTGCCTCCTGTTACCATCCGCCTTAGACGCACAGTTCGGGACCCCCTACCCGAGATCCGCCGGTTTTGACACCGACAGTGGGCATCCCTAGTTGTTGCTCGGTAGCATGGGTTGCCAAGGCATGGTTCTAGTTGCATGGTGATGGCCTCCAATACACACCTTCGTGTAAGGATCTCAATAGTTATCATACCAACAAAGAGCAGATGAGCGTATTAATTCGGGATTTTCTGTCACACACAGATCTTGTGCGAAATAACTATCTGAAAATCAACAAATGTGGTTATTATGAGTTGAAATGAATATAGTAGAGTGGCAAAAGAGTTGATGGTTGCAATGATAATAATAAGGATCTTAAATGTAAAGAACATAAAGTAAAGCGGCTGAATTAAACAATTTGTTGTCCGACAGTGGCAGAGCTATGTTGCCAAACATGGACAAGTCGGTACAAAGTAAAGCCTGCTATTTTTCTCAAATTGGTCCAGTCTAATATGAACTCCACTGTTTTTGCTCTGGGCAGGGCAGGCTAATGACGCTCGGATACGGTATGAGGCACTATATTTGCACGATTGGACAAGTTCGAGCACCACTTTCATGTATCTTATAACTTTAGGCACCAACTTGACCGTACAGGACAAGTTAAGGCACGAGTTGTGATGTATTTAACTTTTTTGTTGTAAATAGAGGGATGACTTTGTTCTTTGGACAGTAGTCAGAATGGAGTAGGCTTCTGTAGCCAACACATAGTAGACAACATTGTTTTTTGGGTCTGTTGTTGTCCTGTACTACGTATACTAGTGGATGGTTGCCTTTGTCTCCATTCTACCCAGATGCACCTTATCGCTCTCCCCGCTTCTTCTTGGCCCTCTCTCTCATCTTACCTCAAACATTTTGATTCAAGTTTGGTTTTGGCCGCACCGTAGGACAACACAGGGGTCTCCATCCACTTCCATGGCGATACATGGACAACACGTTGAACCCGTCTCTCCTCACTTTATATTCGGTCATGGTCACTCGAAACGGCGAAAAATACAATCGTGGTTTCAGCCCTGGGCTTGATGAACACCATGAAGTGTTCTTCACTGATGGCACAAGAAAAGGGGAGAGGGCTGGATGGACGCAAGCGGTCAGAATCACGGTCCTGTGGTGGTCATACATGGACGAGAATAAGAGAATTTCATGAATAGTGACCTATGTGAACAGAAGGCAAGTCAGAATTAGTGATTGTGTTGACCCTGCCTCCCTAAGAGCTAGGCCACACCTTGCGCAGATCTCTATGACCCCAACCTTAGTTGGATGTACGAGATAGAGTACACCTGCTAGGCCACACGATCATTTGCTAAACCAAGTGAGACAACAGGAATAGGTTAACAAAATGGTTGTATAATCAGTCCTAGATGATGTATGTTATGCATTGGTTACCTGCTATGTCACGAGACATCCTGCAGGCTGAAGTCCTTTGAGGCTTCAGAGTTCCAAACACTTGGCGAGGACCTTAAAAGTGAGTACCACACAACATTATTGCACATCACATCTCAATCCAGATCATAAGTAAGAAGGGCCTTCCTTTCCATGTCATAGGGGGCTCACCTACCAAACCTTGCCAACAAAGATGAGAAAGATAGGTGACATGGTCACAACAGACCATAATAACATCCGGTTGGAAAGACAAGCATAGGGAAGGGATCTCCGTTCAAGCTTGAAGCTCATCACAAGGCCAACCATATGGCTCACTAGAACAAAGACATATTAGCTAGTGGAACAGCACGAATATATGGACAGGGTGCTATAGAAATCAACTTATCTCCGTCAACCTTCACCGTATCTTCTCCATAGATGGAGTGAGCACACCTAATTGGTATCTCCTAGACCGATGAAGCTAGGGCCCTGTGACCCTTGGGTGCCATATTTCCATTTGCGAGAGTTGCTAGGGCTAACGCCCACTAGAATAGGTAGGAATAATGACATCATCATGGGTCACATTGTGTGGTTAGCCTAGGAAAAATCGCCATTAATCCATGATGATCGGTAATAGCTTGCCTTGATGGACGTTTTTGCTTCTAATTAATGTAACATTGGATGCTGTTCGTGATTCTTGGATCCTCAATGAGCTCAGATTAAAATAATTGTATGTTGTACGTGCTTTATTGGAGCCTCAATGAGCTCAGATCCGAAATTCTTGTTCATGCTTCTTGGATCAAAACATTATATTCATGTTGCTTGGATCTAAAATTCTTATTCATGCTTCTTGGATCCAAAACATTCTTTTCATTGTTTCTTGGATCCGAAATTCTTGTTCATGTGAGTTCTTGAATGTGAAAATGGTTGTGGGTTAATGCAAAATAATTTGCTGTCAAAAGTTGGTTCCAGTTTCATGCACTGTGCAATTTGCATGACAAGATCTATTAGAAAATGGGGAATCCATGGCGCGAATGGCGCTGAATACTTTAATACAGCTGGTCATCAGCTCCGTCAATAGGCTGGGTGCAGCCACACAACTCACGACCTTGCATCATAAATAATAGTAGATGAGTAATTTTGTTTGAAGTGTTAGAGACAATGGACATTTGCACAGGTTAGAGACTTAGAGTGATAACAGTGAATTGTACATCAACAATCATGATTGTAACCATTAAAACAAGATTCTGTGTGTTTCCAGAATGAGAGAAGTGCAGATCTTAACCCCTCAGCTTTAGGGCTAGTTTAATCTACAACCCGAAATTCTGAAACCGCTTATACTACACTGTCCAACTATTAATACTGGTTAAATTATCCCCCTAGATGATGGGAACATGGTTTTGTGTGATGTGGCACTTCATTTGACTAGTCAATGTTGAGGTGGCATTCTAGTGTGCGGTAGTTAACTAAAATAATTGTTGGACCCACATGTAAGCCTCTAATCTTCTTTTATCTCTCCCTCACTAATTGAATTTTTTTGCACATCCCGCCATTGCTCTACTCCTTCCACTGGGGAATTGAGAGAGAGAGAGAGAGAGAGAGAGAGAGAGAGAGAGAGGAGAAGATAGGTCTTGAGCTGCCATGTATTGCTGATTGGAATCGTTGACTTGGTCAAAGCAGCCACGTGTTGTCCACATTGACCCGAACCACTGTTGAGCTAATTCAGGGGGGTAACTTGCCTAGTTTGGAAAGCTCGAGGGTGTGATCTAACCAGTTTCATAGTTTAAGGTTTTAAATTAAACACGTCATGGAGTTTGGGGTTGAAATATGCACTTCTTTCTTCATGTATTGATGCTTAAACTAATAAGCATCATTACATATACAATATTCTTTTAGATGGGAGGTTGGAGATGAAAGACTGAGTTTGAACCAAGGTTACATGAACATGGCACAATAAAACAAAACAGGAAAGCCTAGATCAGGCAAGAAAGCTGACACTGAAACACCCTCGTTTATCCAGGTGACCACCTGGTTCTAAACGGGGACCGTGAAGGGACAATCCTTGAAAAGGTGGGTCGCCATTTCTGACTATTGAAGACATAGCTAGAACCCTGGGTCATGTGTCCAGCCTTGTATAGCCAGCATATCCGCGGTGAGAATTCTACCATGTAGGACCAGCCATGCGAAGAATTTGCACTTGGCTCCGCATGAGCAGACCAAACCTTTGAAGAGTCAAATCTCGAGTGTGAGCCATAGAACTGTGTCGCATAGGCCAATGCGGAATATTAGGCTCCATCTATGGTCAGGTTCTAGGAGATTCTATCATCCTGATCTGGTAGCAAAGTTGTCTGACTGATCCACTCCCACATATTGAAAAACTCCCCCAACTGTTGAGGGGATCGAAGGCTAGCGACTGCTCTGATCCATTTTTCATTTGTCAACTCATGATGCACCATCCTATTTTTACGTGGCATAGTTCTATGGCCCACACACAAGATTTGACTCTTTAAAGGTCTGGTATTCTCTGCTCATATGGACCCCAGGTGCAAACTCTTCCCTTGGCTAGTACTGCATGCTAGACTTCTGACCGCGGACATGTTGGCTATATGAGGCTGGCCACATGACCCAAGGTGTCAGCTATGTCTTTAGTAGCCAGAAACGACGACCCACCTTGGCAAGGATTGTCCCTTCACGGTCGTTGTTTGGAACCAGTGATCACCTGAAAAATGAGGGTGTTTCGGTGTCAGCTTGCTCTCCTGAGACAGGTGTTGTTTCCAAATGGTGGGTCAAGATGCTGTTAAACGAGCCATCCCAAGTGGGGCGAAGTGGGAGCAATGGGATCACCTACACCCTTTGGGCTATCTGGAAAGAGAGAAACATACGAGTTTTCATGGGCCAACGGATGACACACCGCTAGGTTGCTTTACTGGCTTTCGAGGCCATTAAGTAGCGTGATTTGGCTTTCATTGGGGCCTTGCCATCTGTCGGTATCGGCTGAGTCTGTTCTAGGTTTTTCCTGGTTCTTGGGTTTTTGCCACGTTCCCTAAAAACGTGCCTCTCTATAAATTGAGTTTCAGCTTTCCTTTTATAAGAAAAGGCAGTGCTCCTGCCGGTTTCTCAAAAAAAATGAACAACAAAAGCAAACAAAACGCTAAAACTAATTATCCTAGCTTGGACCCATTGACAAAGCCATGTCTTTTGCTACACAGACAACTTCATGCTTCTAGAGTTTAAGAATATAACATCTCCAGTCGGGTTGTGATATTTTTGCCCCCAATTTATCCGCGGACATGTTCGGATGTGTTCATAGATAGGAGCCCGTTGGGCTTCATTTGTTCGTCCAAGCAAGGACGCCCATTTTTCCAAAATTCCAAATCCATACAAACACATATGATAGCCAAGTGTGACATTTCACATATTACATATCAAACATATACCAAAGGTAAAATGACCCCACTCTTGTCGGATGAGAGCTCGGTGACCACCTTGCTAGAGTCGATGGTCTCGTGGTCATTGGTGGTTGGGCGATTGAGGTCATCTCCTTGTCGCCTGGGTCATCCACAAAGAATTGGTCCCGTTCGGCATCATGGAAGCGCACCAATGGTTCGCCGCCACCACTCACTCATCCTCAAGGGACTCGAGGATCGCACGATTCTCAATGACGAGTTCAAACACAGTGAGCGCGGCCACGTGCTCGAACTTTAGCCACACCTCCTTATCGATGTGATCTGCTTGCTCGGCTTGCACAAGGCGGTATCACCCCCGTCCATGCAGGCTTTCACCATGCCCTCGGCGGGGTCAACCTCCATCCCCTCCTCTACTCCGAGCTCCGCCCCTCCAAGCTCAGGTCTACACCGACTGCCAAGCGCCGCATGTATGCTCCTCGGCAAGGAGTTCCATTCGTCGCTTCGCCGAGAACTACTTGTACCAGGTCACACGCTCCCTCGCACATGATTACATGGCGGATGGCGAGCTCGAACGGGGATGCAATGGCTGCACATGTGGGGAAATGGGGGAAATGGGTGTGCCTCTGGCTTGGCTGTCACCAGAGGGCTTTTAATAGCCGGGAGGAGGCTCCTTGAACGACACACTAATGGTTGGTGACTAACATAAGTCGTGAATTATGATCTATTACATCTCACTATCATGATATCAGTGTGAGAGTGGTTGTCTAGCTGGTAGCCCCGATAATAAATAGTACTCCCTTCGTTCACTATTATAAGATGTTTTGCATATTTCAGTATGGACTACATACATACTGAAATGAGTGTACAAACACACTAAAACATGTTTGCATACATTTGATTTAGAAAAAAGTTAAAAAATCTTATAATAGTGAATCGGAGGGAGTAGTAAGTTATTTTCATTCATAAAAAAAAAGTATGTTATGTTCTACCGAGCAAGTTAACATAGCCAAGTTCATCTAACTACGTGTAAAGCGTACCTAGGGAAATAGAGGAAGGGCATGACGTTGAGAGAGGAGAGGCATCTAGTCTAGAACCAATAGCCTCCTGACTGGCTTGCCTGTCCCAGGGACTTCTTGCACATAAGTGAACCATAGTCATAGTCAAGCACACCTACGTTCAAGAGACCGGAGCATGCAATGCCCATCATTCACAGTCTACACAGAAACTTACTCATAGCGCCAATACCACGAGAACATGGGCAAAGCCCACGCAATAGCAACCCTGGGCAGCTCAGCTGCACGGCGAGCTAGCAACAATGCTGGATCGGCCTATATCATTTGTAGTGTAGCGAGCCACATAATGCTCAAGAATAGCTAAAACTCGCTCTCATCTCGACCCTCTAGCAAGGTTTTCTTTCCTAGCTAGGAACCTCAATACTGTAGCTCGCCTTCAGGATGCAAAGCTGCTCTATGTAAACAAGGCAGTAGAGTACAAGACAGCTGGTAAACCGGTTCACTTTTGTTCAAGACGCAAAGCCGCTCGATGAAAAAAGGAACACTTCATTGTTAAAAACACCTCCCTCTCCATACTGTATGTAATGTGCTTTTAGTTGAATAGTAATCTCTTAGTCATCGCAAAAATAGAATCACATCGACATACTACTGTTTTACGTGTGAACTTCTCTGGTTCTCCCCACTCCCCTTGTGCGTGCATGTGTGTGCATGCGCATGCGTGCGTGCGTGTGTGTTTTGAAATGTCTCTTGTTCTCCCTTGGATAAACTACAGTCGCTCCTTTTTCATTATATTTGTGTTATCTCGCTCACTTATTTAACACATTATTGATCTCTCATGTCAAAATCTATTGATGGTCCCAAAATTTATTTCCTATTTTGTACTTGGAAATGAGAGCGGTGGTGGTCAGATGAATGTGTATAATGGAAACATAAAACAGAAACTTTGTGCAAGACTCACACAAAATAATAAATAAATAAACACAAAATTTAGATCCTTGGAGATAAGCAATCTGGCATTCCTTGGTCAATGACCAATGGGAAATTTCGACAGTATCAGTTCCTTCATATAAGTGTCATGATTCATATTTCTTGGACTAGGAGAGAGCTTATGTTTGAGACGCAGGTAAGAAACAAAACACCCTTGACTAGGTGTTAACGCAAAATACAACACCTGGTACAACTATGATGGCTACACGGCAATGCAACTTTATTTGTCATGTAGTTAAAAATTGATTCCTACACCAATTACACAAGAATCTTGTGCCTTCTCTATACCACCCAGATGTAAGAAGAGCATCGCCGATGTTGGAAGATGCTGCTCACGGAGACATCATGGTGAACATGTCCGATAGTTTCTGCTACAAGGTTTTCCATGGAGAGCACCATCAGCTGAGGGAAGCATTTGTCCTCTGATAGCATGATGGAATTCGTCACTATAACTTCCTCAAAGATGCCTCCAAAAAGCCCTTCAATTTCAGGTGGGTTGCAAGGTCCATGGAATTAGTTGACAGGGGTGACAATATCTGAGTATGTTCACTTTTTTGGTATGTTAGTGCATGAAACCATGGAAAATACAAAGATAGTCACAAATGAAATCAGCCCCCTCATGATTGTAACTTCTGAAATCAAGCTATTGTATATCACCAAGTTACCAAGCATCACACTTGCATTCAATTATTTACTATGGTCAAATTTACTCACACATTTTTTTGTTTCAAGTAAACTTTAGTAAAGCATGCATGACAACGGTGATAAAAATTGAAGATTGACCCCAAGGTCTCTTCCAGCGTCAAAATACATAGAATGTAAAATGCAAAGCATATGAGTGAATTCGATTGATTTATACTCCATTTGGCATTCCAGTGGTTTATAACAAACATTAATAATCCATTTGGCATTTTGGTGGTTTATTGCAAATGTTTCACTGTGTCGCATGCTTACTTGCTTTTTTGTTAATCATGTTGCAAAAGGATGGATTCCATAAATTACAATAACAAATGTGATGGGGTTTATCTAAATATGATGTCTTCCAAAAAGAGTAATAGACTTTGTGACTTCATTTTCATGGCAACTATGATAATAATAAGTAAACCTAGATACCCCGACAAAAATACAAACTCACTATTACAGTTAAATGAAACCTATACTGAACTAGAAAATTTGTTATCGAAGTAAATTAGCTAGACATCTGATATTTTCTGACCACCTTGTTAAGACTTCTTCTCTAAAACTACTAGCTTCTTGTCTACATGTGCCGCAAGTAGAATCTCATAGACTCATAGATTCATAGACTTTATAACTTAATAGATGCACTTAGAAGAAGGAACAAATGCCATGATTTCATCCGTGGTGTCTCAGTTTGCATAGTCGTAGGAAAGACAGAACAACACAATAGAGATGCATGCAATAGATCAATAACATCAACACTATATTATAAGCAATTAAGTAGCTATCAAGATTCAAGCATGAGGACAGCATGTGTGCAACAAGCATAAAGAGCCATTAACAAGGTGAACTTGCGAGGAGGGCCATAGACCTACCTGCTAGACAACCCACTAATCCCTGCAAGACAAAAAGACAACCCGCTAATGGTTGGTGACTAACATAAATTGTAAGTTATGATCTAGTACATTGGAGCATCATTGTGATCTCAATGTGAGAGTGGTTGTTTAGCATGTGGCCTCCATGATAAATAGTAGTATATATGTTACCTAGAGCAAGCCAACATGACCAAATTCATCTAACTACGTGATAAGTGTAGCCGCGGAAATAGAGGGAGCTGAAAAGGAAAGTTTCATGGGCAACCTACGTGTATCCGATAGGAAAAGGAGGCATGTGGAATCAATGGCCTCCCGGCTGGTTTGCATCTCCACGAGAAACAACGCTTCATAGTAGTGAACCATAGTCGTAGTCAAGCACACTAACGTTCAAGAGAATGGAGCACGTGATGCCCACCATTCATTATCCACATCGCATCCTCACTTGCAATGTTCAGCCCACGAGAACATGGGCAATGCCAGCATAATAGCAATTCATGGTAGCTGCTATGGATCCACATTGATCCAGCCTCTAACATTTGCATGGCAGCGAGCCACCATCCCTTACATATCTTCTGATTCCGTGCCTCTAGCAGGAACTAGTCACTTGGTGCAGCATAAAGGTTCCTCCCACTAAACATGATCATGTTGCAAGCTTGATTCTTGCATGCTCGTCATCACCCACTTGAAGTCTTGGTGGCTGGCCACTTAAATCTCGGTGATGCTAGAGGCGTTCATGTAGTGGCTTCGACAACATCTACAAGGAACCTCCGAATCTCTTTGGGTCATTGGACAATCCAAACATCATCACATTCGTTGGAATGTCAACCTTCACCTTTACCCCACAAAGCTCCTCTCATTGTAAACAAGCTAAACATTTTGTTCTGTTCTATTAAGAGGAGCCACTTTTCTAATAATGCCCTGTGTTGGCAGCTAACATACCTTCATGTTGTAGTGTGAATCCCTTTTTATGTCATAATGTGTTCATAATCCCACAAATTATTCCTTTTTTACTCAAATAATGAGAGAGGCGAGTGGCCAGACAAATATATATATAATGGAAACATGAAACCCAAAATCTATGCAACAAGCGCTCAAATTATAAGAAGGATAGATACAAAGCATAGATCCTTGGCGATAACCAATCTGTCATTCCCTAGTCAGCGACCAATGGGACATTCCAACAATATAAATTCCTTTGAATGGCTATGAGAGACAGAGATAATATCACATGGAAACCAAGTTTTAAAGAAACCATCATGAAAACCACTTATAAAAGTTCGGAGAAAATCTGGAAAAATAATATGGGATGTTGATAACCCACAAGTATAGGGGATCGCAAAAGTTTTCGAGGGTAGAGTATTCAACCCAAATTTATTGATTCGATACAAGGGGAGCCAAAGAATATTCACAAATATTAGCAGTTGAGTTGTCAATTCAGCCACACCTGGAAACTTAATATCTGCCGCAAAGTATTTAGTAGCAAAGTAATATGATAGTAGTGGCAATGGTAGCAAAAGTAATATTTTTGGTTTTATAGTGATTGTAATAGTAGCAACGGAAAAGTAAATAAGAGAATAATAATATATGAAAAGCTCGTAGGGAATGGACCGGTGATGGAGAATTATGTCGGATGCGATCAATCATGCAACATTTATAACATAGGTGACACAGAACTAGCTCCAGTTCATCAATGCAATGTAGGCATGTATTCCGAATATAGTCATACGTGCTTATGGAAAAGAACTTGCATGACATCTTTTCTCCTACCCTCCCGTGGCACCGGGGTCCTATTGGAAACTAAGGGATATTAAGGCCTCCTTTTAATAGAGTACTGGACCAAAGCATTAACACATAGTGAATACAAGAACTCCTCAAACTACGGTCATCACCAATAAGTATCCCAATTATTGTCACTTCGGGGTTAATGGATCATAACACATAATAGGTGACTATAGACTTGCAAGATAGGATCAAGAACTCACATATATTCATGAAAACATAATAGGTTCAGATCTGAAATCATGGCACTCGGGCCCTAGTGACAAGCATTAAGCATAGCAAAGTCATAGCAACATCAATCTCAAAACATAATGGATACTAGGGATCAAAACCTAACAAAACTAACTCGATTACATGATAAATCTCATCCAACCCATCACTGTCCAGCAAGCCTACGGTGGAATTACTCACGCACGGAGGTGAGCATCATGAAATTGGTGATGGAGGAAGGTTGATGATGACGATGGCGACGGATTCCCCTCTCTGGAGCCCCGAATGGACTCCAGATCAGCCCTCCCAAGAGAGTTTAGGGCTTGACGGCAGCTCCATATCGTAAAATGCGATGAATCCTTCGCTCTGATTTTTTTCTCTCCGAACACGAATATATAGAGTTGGAGTTGAGGTTGGAGGAGCACCAGGGGGCCCGCGAGGCAGGGGCGCGCACAGGGGGGTAGGCACGCCCCCCACCCTCATGGACAGTGTGTGGGGCCCCTGTCCTTGATTCTTTCGCCAGTATTTTTTATATATTCCAAAAATAATCTCCGTTGATTTTCATGTCACTCTAAGAACTTATATTTCTGCTCAAAAATAACACCATGGCAATTCTGCTGAAAACAACGTCAGTCCGGGTTAGTTCCATTCAAATCATGCAAGTTAGAGTCCAAAACAAGGGCAAAAGTGTTTGGAAAAGTAGATACATTGGAGACGCATCAACTCCCCCAAGCTTAAACATTTGCTTGTCCTCAAGCAATTCAGTTGATAAACTGAAAGTGGCAAATAAAAACTTTTACAAACTCTGTTTGCTCTTGTTGTTGTAAATATGTAAAGTCAGCATTCAAGTTTTCAGCAAAGATTATGAACTAGCCATATTCACAATAACATTTAGGTCTCATGTTTACTCATATCAATGACATAATAAACTTGCGAGTAATACTAATAAATCTCAGATGACAACACTTTCTCAAAACAATCATAATATGATATAACAAGATGGTATCTCGCTTGCCCTTTCTGAGACCGCAAAACATAAATGCAGAGCACCTTTAAAGATCAAGGGCTGACTGGGAATTGTAATTCATGGTAAAAGAGATCCAATCAAGTTATACTCAATGTAAACTAACACTAATACATGCAAATGACAGCGGTGCTCTCCAACTGGTATTTTTTAATAAGAGGATGACAACTCAGCATAAAAGTAATTAGATAGGCCCTTCGCAGAGGGATTTGTAGAGGTGCCAGAGCTCGGTTTTGAAATAGAGATGAATAATATTTTGAGTGGTATACTTTCATTGTCAATGTAACAACCGAGAGATCTCGATATCTTCCATGCTACACACATTATAGGCTGTTCCCAAGCAGACTGGTAAACTTTATACTCCCCCACCACCAACAAGCATCAATCCATGGCTTGCCCGAAACAACGGGTGCCTCCAACTAACAACAATCCTGGGGGAGTTTTGTTTGCAATTATTTTGATTTTATTTGAGCATGGGACTGGGCATCCCGGTGACCATCCACTTTCTCGTGAGTGAGGAGCGGAGTCCACTCCTCTTGAGAATAACCCGCCTAGCATGGAAGATACAGACATCCCTAGTTGATACATGAGCTATTCGAGCATACAAAACAGAATGTTTATTTGAAGGTTTAGAGTTTGGCACATACAAATTTACTTGGAACGACAGGTAGATACCGTATATAGGAGGGTATGGTGGACTCATATGGAATAACTTTTGGGGTTTATGGAGTTGGATGCATAAGCAGTATTCCCGCTTAGTACAAGTGAAGGCTAGAAAGAGACTAGGAAGCGACCAGCTAGAGAGCGACAACAGTCATGAACATGCATTAAAATTAATCAACACTGAATGCAAGCATGAGCAGGATATAATTCACCATGAACATAAATATCGTGGAGGCTATGTCAATTTTGTTTCAACTACATGAGTGAATATGTGCCAAGTCAAGCGACTCGAATCGTTCAAAGGAGGATACCACCCTATCATACCACATCACAACGATTTTAATAGCATGTTGGCACGCAAGGTAAACCATTATAAACTCCTAGCTAATTAAGCATGGCATAAGCAACTATAATCTCTAATTGTCATTGCAAACATGTTTCATTCATAATAGGCTGAATCATGAATGATGAACTAACCATATTTACAAAAACAAGAGAGGTCGAGTTCATACCAGCTTTTCTCATCTCAGTCAGTTCATAATATATCGTCATTATTGCCTTTCACTTGCATGACCGAACGGTGTGGATAATAGTAACACTGCACGTGCATTGGACTAAGATGGAATCTGCAAGCATTCAATACATGGGAGAAGACAAGGTAATATGGGCTCTTTGTTAGATCAACAATAATGCATATGAGAGCCACTCAACATTTTCATCATGGTCTTCTCCTCTCGACCCCCAAAGAAAAGAAATAAAACAAAACTATTTACACGGGAAAGCTCCCAACAAGCAAAAGAAGAACAAGAAATCTTTTCGGGTTTCCTTTTAATTACTACTACTACAGGCATGGAAAGTAAACTAGCTAAAAGCTACAACTAATTTTTTTTGTTTTTATTAAGGTTTTTCAAACACACAAGAAGACAACTTAAAAATAAATTAAACTAGCATGGATGATACAATGAAAAAGTATGAGCACCGACAACTGGCATTAGTCTGTGAACACGAATGTAATGTCGGTGAGAGATACGTACTCCCCCAAGCTTAGGCTTTTAGCCTAAGTTGGTCTATGCCCAAGGATCAAAGTGGGCCTCTCTGGTGTATGGAGGAGTGTCCTTTGGTGCCACTGGTTGGCGATCTCCTCCTGATCCCACTGATAAACAGACTGACGGTAAGGATCAAGTGGTGGATCCGGCTCAGGCTCTGCAGCTAACATCTGGCCCCGGTACGCATGAATGGCCTCAGGCAAAATGAGGTACGTGCCTGAAAATATGTTAAACAAAGAGGGCGCAGGTAAGGTAATCATCTCACAATAATTTTTACCAAATATTAATTTGTACTTAAGTATCTTATTCTTGTCCTTAACAATAAACTCATGTGCTACCATACTCTTATAATCTAGAACAATAGGAGGCAGCAACTTTTCCTCTTTCTCAAAATGCCTGATAGGTATGTTAAAGTGTGCAGCAAGGCGCGAGGCAAAGATACCTCCGAGGACGGGGCCCTTTGTACGATTCAGATTTAACCATGTAGCAACAATAGCGCCTAAACTAAAAGTAGTATCACGAAACATGGCATGGCACAAAATAACAATATCAGGGGCATTAAGGTTTCCGCGGTTCCCACGACCAATTAAACATCTACTAGCAAATATTGTGAAGTAACGCAGAACAAGAAAATGTATGCTAGTGATTCTTGCATCAGAAACCTTCCTAGTTTCCCCTACAGCAATCATATCAATAAACCCTTCCACATCGTTATGACGTGGTTCCTCTACGCTGCCTGCAAAGGGTATCATACAGACCCGGCAAAAATCATAAAGTGACATCTCCTTGTGCTCATCATATAAATAAAATTCCACCGAAGGTGGTGATCTCCTAGCATGGAAATGAAAATTTTGCACAAAAATATTAGTGAGTAAGAGATACTATTCATGCCGGTCGTGGAGGAAGTCGGTGAGGCCTCCGCAGTACGAGGGAGATTATATTTGGGCTTCTTGTTCTCTTCACTTTGCTTATCCTTCGAGCTTTGGCTCAATGAGCCCCTCAAAAATCTCTTCATCTTTTTCTGAAAATTTCTAAAATTTTTAGTAACTTAAAATAAAAGTGAACCAAACTCAACAAGATTGATAGCAACTACTCCTATAAGTGCCTAGACGCCATATCATGCATTAAAACTACTTTTGACCACATGAATTTGACATGCAAGCTCAAGAACAGGGTCACCTAAGCAGCAAAAAATTGCAATAAATAAAGCACTAGGACAAAAACTAATTGGACCATTGGAGGAGTCACATGCCAAAGAACAATCTCCCAAAGCAGTTTTGTGAATGGAGCTTGGAGCAAGGAGATCGAAAATGGCAGCAAGATGAGCAAGAACTCGGGTTTGAGCTGGTGGATGATTTTTTCTGGAGCAAGATGAAGTGTGTGGGTGCAAGGATAAGTGGAGGGGACCCACGTGGGGTCCACGAGGCAGGGGGCGCGCCCAGGGGGTGGGCGCGCCCTCCACCCTCGTGGGCACATGGTGGGTCCCCCTGGTGTGTTCTCAGTGCCAATAATTCTTAAATATTCTGAAAAACATATTAAATTTTCGGGGTATTTTTCATTGCATGGATAATTCAGAAAACAGACAGAAAATACAATTTTTGCTTTGTTTAATATAAATAACAGAAAGTAAAAAGAGGGTACAGAAGGTTGCGTTTTCTAAATTCATCCATCTCATGCTCATCAAAAGGAATCCACTAACAAGGTTGATCAAGTCTTGTTAACAAACTCTTTTCGAGTAACATGAAACCAGAGAATTTTCGAATAACACTAGGTTACCTCAACGGGGATATGCATGTGCCCAACAATAAGAATATCATATTTCTTCTTGACAATAGGAAGAGGAAATTCAAAACCTCCAATAGTAACTGTTGAAAATTTTCCAATAGAATTGATACTGTGGACTTGAGGTTGTTTCCTCGGAAAGTGTACCGTGTGCTCATTACCATTAACATGAAAAGTGACATTGCCTTTTGTTGCAATCAATAACAGTCCCTACAGTATTCAAAAAGGGTCTACCAAGGATAATCGACATACTATCATCCTCGGGAATATCAAGAATAACAAAGTCTGTTAAAATAGTAATGTTTGCAACCACAACAGGCACATCCTCACAAATACCGACAGGTATAGCAGTTGATTTATCATCCATTTGCAAAGATATTCCAGTAGGTGTCAACTTATTCAAATCAAGTCTACGATATAAAGAGAGAGGCATAACACTAACACCGGCTCCAAGATCACATAAAGCAGTTTTAACATAGTTTCTTTTAATGGAGCATGGTATAGTTGGTACTCCTGGATCTCCAAGTTTCTTTGGTATTCCACCCTTAAAAGTGTAATTAGCAATCATGGTGGAAATTTCAGCTTCCGGTATCTTTCTTTTATTTGTAACAATTTCTTTCATATACTTAGCATAAGGGTTCATTTTAAGCATATCAGTCAAACGCATACGCAAAAAGATAGGTCTAATCATTTCAGCAAAGCACTCAAAATCCTCATCATCCTTTTTCTTGGATGGTTTAGGAGGAAAAGGCATGGGTTTATGAACCCATGGTTCTCTTTCTTTACCGTGCTTACTAGCAACAAAGTCTCTCTTATCATAACGTTGATTCTTTGATTGTGGGTTATCAAGATCAACAGCAGGTTCAATCTCTACATCATTATCATTGCTAGGTTGAGCATCAACATGAACATCATCATTAACATTATCACTAGGTTCATGTTCATTACAAGATTGTGTTTCAGCATCAGAAATAGAAATGTCATTGGGATTCTCACATGTGTCAACAATAGCTTCACTAGGTGCATGCAGAGTCCTATCATTTTTCTTCTTCTTCTTAGAAGAACTAGGTGCATCAACATTAATTCTCTGAGAATCTTGCTCAATTCTCTTAGGATGGCCCTCAAGATACAATGGTTCCTGAGTCATTTTACGCCCTCCAGTCATAACTCTAACAGCATTATCATTTTTCTTATTATTTAATTCACTGAGCAAATCATTCTGAGCTTTAAGTACTTGTTCTACTTGAGTGGTAACCATAGAAGCATGTTTACTAATGAGTTTAAGTTCACCTTTAACTCTATACATATAATCACTCAAGTGTTCAAGCATATCAGCATTGCGTTTCAATTGTCTACCAACATAAGCATTGAAGTTTTCTTGTTTAACAATAAAATTATCAAACTCATCTAAGCATTGGCTAGCAGACTTATAACGAGGAATATCACCTTCATCAAATATATAGAGAGAATTTACCTTTATTACCTGTGTCAGGTTATCAAGACCATGTATTTCTTCAATAGGCGGTAAATTCTTAACATCTTCAGCTTTAATACCTTTTTCTTTCATAGATTTCTTTGCCTCTTGCATATCTTCAGGACTGAGAAATAGAATACCCCTTTTCTTCGGAGTTGGGTTAGGAGTTGGTTCAGGAAATGTCCAATTATTGTCATTACTCAACATATTATTCAATAGCAATTCAGCTTGATCAACAGTTCTTTCCCTGAAAACACAACTAGCACAACTATCCAGGTAGTCTCTGGAAGCATCGGTTAGTCCATTATAAAAGATATCAAGTATTTCATTTTTCTTGAGAGGATGATCAGGCAAAGCATTAAGTAATTGGAGAAGCCTCCCCCAAGCTTGTGGGAGACTCTCTTCTTCAATTTGCACAAAATTATAAATTTCCCTTAAGGCAGCTTGTTTCTTATGAGAGGGGAAATATTTAGCAGAGAAGTAATAAATCATATCCTGGGGACTACGCACACAACCAGGATCAAGAGATTTAAACCATGTTTTAGCATCACCCTTTAATGAGAACAGAAACAACTTAAGAATAAAGTAATAGTGAGTTTTCTCATCATGAGTAAACAGGGTGGCTATATCATTTAATATAGTAAGATGTGCCACAACAGTTTCAGATTCATAGCCATAAAAAGGATCAGATTCAACCAAAGTAATTAACTCAGGATCGATAGAGAAATCATAATCCTTATCAGTAATAAACATAGGTGAAGTAGCAAAAGCAGGGTCACATTTCATTCTAGCATTCAAAGACTTTTCTTTAAGATTAGCTAATAATTTCTTAAGATCAGATCTATCATTGCAACCTAAGAAGTCTCTAGCAGTTTCTTCATCCATAACATAACCCTCATGCACAACAGGCAATTCATATCTAGGGGGGAATCTTCATCATCAATTTCATCAATATTATCAGTTTCAATAATTACATTCTCTCTAACCCTAGCAAGTTGTTAATCAAGAAATTTACCTAGTGGCACAGTATTATCAAGCATAGAAGTAGTTTCATCATAAGTATCATGCAAAGCAGAAGTGGCATCATCAATAACATGCAACATATCAGAATGAATAGCAGGAGTAGGTGTCGCAAGTTTACTCAAAACAGAAGGTGAATCAAGTGCAGAGCTAGATGGCAGTTCCTTACCTCCCCTCGTAGTCGAGGGAAAAATCTTGGTTCTTTGATCTTTCAAGTTCTTCATAGTGATAAGCAGATATAAATCCCAAGTGACTCAAAGAATAGAGTTATGCTCCCTGGCAACTGCGCCAGAAAATAGTCTTGATAACCCACAAGTATAGGAGATCGCAACAGTTTTCAAGGGTAGAGTATTCAACCCAAATTTATTGATTCGACACAAGGGGAGCCAAAGAATATTCTCAAGTATTAGCAGCTGAGTTGTCAATTCAACCACACCTGGAAACTAAATATCTTCAGCAAAGTATTTAGTAGAAAAGTAATATGATAGTAGTGGTAATTGTAGCAAAAGTAATATTTTTGGTTTTATAGTGATTGTAACAATAGCAACGGAAAAGTAAATAAGCGAAGAACAATATATAAAAAGCTCGTAGGCAATTGATCGGTGATGGAGAATTATGTCGGATGTGATCAATCATGCAACAGTTATAACATAAGGTGATACAGAACTAGCTCCAGTTCATCAATGCAATGTAGGCATGTATTCCGAGTATAGTCATACGTCCTTATGGAAAAGAACTTGCATGACATCTTTTGTCCTACCCTCCCTTGGCAGCAGGGTCCTATTGGAAACTAAGGGATATTAAGGCCTCCTTTTAATAGAGTACCGAACCAAAGCATTAACACATAGTGAATACATGAACTCCTCAAACTACGGTCATCACCGGTAAGTATCCCGATTATTGTCACTTCGGGGTTAACGGGTCATAACACATAATAGGTGACTATAGACTTGCAAGATAGGATCAAAAACTCACATATATTCATGAAAACATAATAGGTTCAGATCTGAAATCATGGCACTCGGGCCCTAGTGACAAGCATTAAGCATAGCAAAGTCATAGCAACATCAATCTTAGAACATAATGGATACTAGGGATCAAACCCTAACAAAACTAACTCGATTACATGATAAATCTCATCCAACCCATCACCGTCCAGCAAGCCTACGATGGAATTACTCATGCACGGCGGTGAGCATCATGAAATTGGTGATGGAGGAAGGTTGATGATAACAATGGCGACGGATTCCCCTCTCCGGAGCCCCCGAACGGACTCCAGATCAGCCCTCCCGAGAGAGTTTAGGGCTTGACGGCGGCTCCGTATCATAAAATGCGATGAATCCTTCTCTCTGATTTTTTTCTCTCCGAGCACGAATATATAGAGGTGGAGTTGAGGTCGGAGGAGCACCAGGGGCCCACGAGGCAGGGGGGCGCACCCAGGGGGTAGGCGCGCCCCCACCCTCGTGGACAGGGTGTGGGGCCCTGGCCTTGATTCTTTCACCAGTATTTTTTATATATTCCAAAAATAATCTCCACTGATTTTCATGTCATTCCTAGAACTTTTATTTCTGCACAAAAATAACACCATGGCAATTCTGCTGAAAACGGCGTCAGTCAGGTTAGGTCCATTCAAATCATGCAAGTTAGAGTCCAAAACAAGGGCAAAAGTGTTTGGAAAAGTTGATACGTTGGAGACGTATCAGATGTCAAGATGGTGATTTTGTTGGAGTTAAGCACGACTTCACTTGCACCAAACATGCATGTATCCAAGTCCATCTAGGATTGGTAGTCCTACTAGGATTAGATATCATATACGTCTCGTTCATGTAATTAGCTAGCCTTCCTTCTATATATACATGTACCCAGCCCCTATCATCTGTACCAACGAAAAAAGCAATACAAAGTAAAGCAAGGCTCGATACGATCCTTTGGCAATCCATCAATTTAGTATTTCTCTGTCCACATTTGCCAAGCTGTGCAAGAGTTCCATCAACGACGATGTACATCGAACCAATTCGAAGAGCTGGCATCCAAGTGGCTACGTGTGTGTACTGTTGCATGCAAAATCGATCAAGCTGCTAGCTTGTTTGCTTGCTAGCTTTGCACTATGTGTGTGAGATCCTGGGTGATTTGATTTAGGGATCAAAAACCAACAATTGGTATCAGAGTCTTGACGATCTACAATGATGGGCAGTGACAAGGAGTCGATCAAGTCCGGCGACGGTTGTTTCAAGGTGAACAAGAACAGCGCCAAGGTGAGGAAGGACGGCAATACATCGACTAGTGGTCGCGGAATGGGCGGCGCCAACGTACTGGCGCATCGCAACATCCCCATCCAGTACCCAATGCTCACCAGCGCCAACTACGGTATGTGGGCAGTGAAGATGAAGATTATTTTCCGAACCCTTCGAGTGTTGGAGGCCATCACGGACGATGACGTCGATGAGGAGTGCAACGAAGGTGCCATGGCCGCCATAGCCCAGTCTGTGCCGGATTCCGTGCTGATGACATTGGCGAAGTTTGAGACGGCAAGAGAGGCATGCAACACACTCAAGGAGATGAGGATCAGAGAAGATCGTGTCACGAAGGCTCGGGTACAAGTGCTGAAGCTCAAATTCATAAGTTGCAGATGGTGGAAACTAAATTGGTGAACAACTATGTCATGTGTCTGACTACTCTGGTGGGAGAGATCCGCGCGCTTGTTGGAAAGCTCGAGGAAGCCGAAATCATGGAGAAATTTTTCGGTTCGGTGACTGATAAATTCACGTACATCATCGGCATGCTGGAGCAGCTTTACGACATCGATGACATGACCATAACAAAGGCGATCAGACGCTTGCTGACATGGGAAGAGAATGCTCCTGGCTGTCAGAAAGGCAATGGAGGAGGTTACTCGCGCGCAGATTGGGATTACTCAAATATCAAAGGAAGGCGTGACAGTGGTGAAGGCTCAAGCAACGCGAAGCACGGCGGACAAACCAGAAAAGGCAAGCCACAAGGTCGTGGTAAGCAAGACCGGTCTAAAGAGCATAAGCCAAGGAACTTGGATATATCTGAGGTCAAGTTCTATAGCTAGAACGAGATAGGTCACTTTGTGAATGATTTTCCGGAGCCTGACAAGCGGGCGATGAAGGAAAATTTGGCGAAGCAGGAAGACGTACGTCCAGGTCTTCTGATGGCCAAAGTTTGTGATCTCGTCCAAATGGTGATTGTGAAACCAAACCAGAAGGTGCTACTTCATGAGAAGAAAGTAATACCGAAGTTATGCGCGAACCAGAACATGTCATGGTATCTAGACACGGGTGCCAGTAACCACATGATGGGGGTGCAAGGAGATATTCCTCGAGCTGGAATATGATGTTCAAGGCTCGGTCAAGTTCGGTGATGGTTCAGATCTGGAGATTGATACGTCACCAACGTATCTATAATTTTTGGTTGTTCCATGCTATTATATTATCTGTTTGGATGTTTTATATGAATTAATATGTTATTCTATATAGTTTTTGGGACTAACTTATTAACCTAGAGCCCAGTGCCAGTTTCTATTTTTTCCCTATTTTTGAGTTTTACAGAAAAGGAATATCAAACGGAATAAAACTTTCGCGATGATTTTTCTTGGACCAGAAGACACCCACAAGACTTGGAGAGGAGGCCAGAAGACCTACGCGGAGGCCACAAGCCCTAGGGGTTACCCCTAGGCTTGTGGGCCCCCCGTAGACCTCCCAACCCTAATCTTCGCTCCATAAATATCCAAATATTCCCCCAACATCGGAGGCATCCACCAAAATACTTTTCCACCACCGTAACCTTTTGTTCCCATGAGATCCCATCTTGGGGCCTTTTCCGGCACCCTGACAGAGGGGGATTCGATCACGAAGGGCTTCTACATCAACTCTATTGCCCTTCCGATGAAGCGTGAGTAGTTCACCACATACCTACGGGTCCATAGCTAGTAGCTAGATGGCTTCTTCTCTCTCTATAATCTTCAATACCATGTTCTCCTCGATGTTCTTGGAGTTCTATCCGATGTAATATTCTTTTGCGGTGTGTTTTTCGAGATCCGATGAATTATGGATTTATGATCAGATTATCTATGAATATTATTTGAGTCTTTTCTGAACTCTTTTATGCATGATTAAATATCTTCCTATTTATCTACGAATTATCGGTTGTTTTGGCCAAATAGATTGGTTTTTCTTTCAATGGGAGAGCTGCTTAGTTTTGGGTTTAGTCTTGCCGTGTCCTCACCCAGTGACAAAGTAGGGGTAGCGAGGCACATATTGTATTATTGCCATCAAAGGTAAAAAGATGGGTTTTTCATCGTATTCCTTGAGTTTATCCCTTTACATCATGTCCTCTTACTTAAAGTGTTCTTCTGTTCTTATGAACTTAATACTCTAGATGCAGGCATGAGTCGGTCGATATGTGGAGTAATAGTAGTAGATGCAACATCGTTTTGGTCTACTTGACACGGATATGATGCTTATATTCATAATCATTGCCTTGGATATCGTCATAACTTTGCGCTTTTCTATCAATTGCTCGACAGTAATTTGTTTACCCACCGTATGTTTTCTTTCAAGAGAGAAGCCTCTAGTTAAACCTATGGCCCTCGGGTCTATTTTCCATCATATTTTTGCAAGATCTATAAACCAAAAAACCAAAAATACCTTGCTGCAATTTATTTACTTTTATTTTGTTTTACGTTTTATTAATCTTTTATATCTATCTCTATCAGATCTCATCCTTGCAAGTGATCGTGAAGGGATTGACAACCCCTTTATCGCGTTTGGTGCAAGTGTTTGATTGTTTGTGTAGGTGCATAGATTGGAGACTTGCGTGTACCTCCTACTAGATTGATATCTTGGTTCTAAAACTAAGGGAAATATGTATCTCTCATTTGCCGCATCACCCTTTCCTCTTCAAGGGAAAAACCAACGCAAGCTCAAGAAGTAGCAGAGATTTGCGGGCAAGGTTCTGTCCTCTTCGAGGGTCTCAGAGGAGAACATCGCATACTCACCGGAGTATACTACATCCCACGGCTTCACAACAACATCATATCTATCAGGAAACTTGACAAGAATGGATGCAAGGTGGATATCAAGAACGGAGTGAGGACGATCTTCGACAACCTCCGAAACGTGCTAGCGTGTGTGAACCGCATGCAAAACAGGCTCTATATTCTCAACCTTGATTAATCTCAACCGAAGTGTTGGCTCACCAAGAGTGATGAATAACTTCTACGCCTTGAAGAAGATGGAGATGGTATCCAGGATGCCGTTTATCAACCATGTTGGTCGAGTATGTGACGGGTGCTTGGTTGGAAAACAGTACCGCAGGTCGTTCCCTACTCAATCTACCTATCGTGCAAGTGATGCGCTTGAGCTGTTCCATGGTGATCTATGTGGCCCTATCACCCCAGCAATTCATGGAGGAAAGAAGTACTTCTTCCTTGTGGTAGATGACTACTCGAGGTACATGTGGGTCTCCTACGATCTACAGATGAGGCGTTTGAAGCTTCAAGAAGCTAAAGGCTGCAAGAGAGATGAAACACAAGCTAAAGTTTCACGCTCTATGGACAGATCATGGCGGAGAGATTACGTTGAACGAATTCAACAACTACTGTGAGAATATTGGCATAAAAAGTTTTCTCACGGAACCTTATATGCCACGGCAGAGCGGGGGGCTATTGAAAGGCGCAATCGAACCGTCGTTGACATGTCGAGAAGTTTACTCAAGAGCAAGAACTTGGCGGGACTTTTTGGGGAGGAGCTGTCTCGACGGCGGTTTATCTTCTCAACCGGGCTCCAACGAAGCCAGTGATCGGCAAGACTCCATATGAAGCAATTTACAGACGTAAGCCGAAAGTGGCTCATCCATGGACGTTTGGGTGTGTGGCACATGTGAAGACGGCGGAGCCGCATCTCTCAAAGCTTGCTGACCGTAGCACCAAGATGGTGTTCATCGGATATGAGAGAAGTTCCGGCACCAAGGCATACCGCTTCTATGATCCATGAACCAACCGTCTACGGATTTCATGCGACGTTGGGTTTGAAGAAAACCAAGCATGAAATTGGAGTGCAGTAGCCGATCTCCAAACGGTAATATATTCACAGTTGAATTTCCAACTGATGATGTAGGGGAGGACGTCCAAGTGGTTGGCAAGACGCCCAACCAAGGTGACCACAATGGTAGTGATCACCATGGTGCTGACACCGACGACGATGTGCATGGGTCGCAAGGTGATAGCGACGACAACGCGCACAACACGGACGGAGATCTCGACAGCGACATTGACAATGAGGCGCATAGTGACGATGAAAATCAAGATGATAGTCACGGTTACGACGACTACGCCGACGATGCGGATGTCGACGACGCGGATGCCGACAACCTGGCATCTACCACGCCCAGGACTCAACCATCTTCCTCAAGTGCATCGACGCCGACACAATTTGTGTCACCTCCTTCGCAAGCCACAACGAATTCTTCCAGGCCTCGTTGCTACAAGACCCTCAAGAAAGTCTACAAGTACGCAAAGCCAGTTACGCTCGAGTACTCCAGACTATGTTTGCTCGGAGTTGAGGAGCCGGTGAACTTCGTAGAGGTGAGCAAAATTTCAAGTTGGATACACGCCATGGATGTGAGGAGAGGAAGGTGATTGAGAGCAATGACACGTGGACTTTAGTAACATGACATCCGAACCAAAAGGCCATAGGTCTGAAGTGGGTTTACAAGTTAAAGAAGGACACGAAGGGTGCCATTGTGAAGTAGTACAAAACAAAACTTGTTGCAAAGGGCCGCGTAAAACATTAAGGAGTTGACTATGAGGAGGTGTTTGCACCGGTTGCTCGACTCGAGACGGTGAGAGTGCTCCTAGCTTTGGCAGCGCAAGAGGATTGAAAGGTTCATCATATGGATATTAAATCCGCTTTTCTCAATGACCTCAAAGAAGAAGTGTACATGAAACAACCCGTCGACTACAAGAAGAAAAGTGAAGAAGGAAAAAATTACAAGCTCAAGAAGGCACTTTACAGGCTGAAGCAAGCCCCAAGAGCTTGGAACTCAAACTTAGATCGAAGTTTGGTATCACTCGGGTTCAAAAGATGTCCCTATGAGGACCCGAAAATCAATTTGTCAGGCACTGAAGAACGGGTGAAGATTGAAGACGCGACCAAAGATGAGTGTTGCCGTCAAGCAATGGATGACCCGACTGTAGCAAAGTCGGTCCCTGGAATGCTACGAGGAACGGCGAAAGCATTGCCAAGGGTAAAACATACGAGAAATTGTGTTTAGGATCCAGGCCGTAACGACAGATGTCATGCCTAAGAGGGTGAATGTTAGACTTAAGACGACTTAACTTGCACCGAACGTGCATGTATCCAAGTCCATCTAGGATTGGTAGTCCTACTAGGATTAGATTATCCTATACGTCTCGGTCATGTAATTAGCTAGCCTACCTGCATGTACCCGGCCCCTGTAATCTGTACCAACGAAAAAAGCAATTTACAATGTAAAGCAAGGCTTCATACGAGGCTTTGGCAATCCATCAGTTTAGTGTTTCTCCATCCATGTTCATCAAGTTACACAAGAGTTCCGTCAATGGCGCCAACATAAATCGATCCGATTCGAAGAGCTGGCGTCCAGGTCGCTACGTGCGTTTACTGCTGCATGCAAAATCGATCAAGCTGCTAGCTTGTTTGCTTGCTAGCTTTGCACTATGTGTGTGAGATCCTGGGTGATTTGATATAGGGATAAAAATTCGACGGATTTTTTATTGGTATGTGAAATTTCAAGTTCAAACACGTTACCATTTACGAGCTATGAATGAAAAAACAAATTTAGCCATAAATAGTGGCGTTTACTGTTTGACGCTATTTATTGCTTCTTTTGTCTTTTTTGTACCTTTTAATGATAATGTATTTGAACTTGAAAATTTCACATAGTAATAGAACCTCACACTCTCAAGACCTCGTATTTTTTTGAGATTTTTTTTGAAACTTCAAAACATCATTTTCATGTGGTTTTCATTGGTTTCCGTAGAAATTTGGTTTCCATGTGATCTTCTCTCACGAGAGATACAAGACATGTTTCTTTTGACTGCGAGAGAGCTTTTGTCAAGACGCAAGTCAGAATCTAAACATCCTTTACTAGGAGTTGCTGAAAATTTTATCATCCGATACAAGTACGATGCCTACACGGCAAAACTCTATTTGTCATGTCAACAAAAATTGATTCCTACACCAATGGCACAAGCATCGGTTGCCTTCTCTATTCCACCCAAATGTAAGAAGATGATCGCCTTTATTGAAACATGCTGCTCACTGAGCCGTCATGGTGAATGTGCTAAGTAGTTTCTGCTACAAGGTTGGCCATAAAAAGCACCATCAGCTGAGGGAAGCATTTGTCCTCTGGCAGCAGGATGAAGTTTGTCACTATAACTTCCTCAAAGATGCCCATAGAAAGCCTTTCAATTGCACGTGGGCTGCAAAGCCAATTGCCTTAGTGGAAAAGTGTGAGAGTATGTTCGCTATTGGGGTATGTTACTGCACAAAACAATGGAGAATAGAAAGAGAGCAATAGTCACAAATAGAATCAACCCCAATGCCATGCTAATTTGTGAAGTCAAGCGATTGTATGTTACCATGTTACTGAGATCAGACTTGTATTCAGTTATTTAGTCAACTTTACTCATACACTTTTTTTCAAGCAAACCTTAGTCAAGCATGCACGACAACCGAGATAAAAGTCAAGATTCTCCCTGAGGTCTGTTCCTACGTCAAAATACACAGGATTTCAGTGCCCAGGATAGCATCTGAATGACTCATATTCATTTATATCCCATTTGCATTCCATAGGTACATAACAATTTTGTTTCGCTCTACCTCTTCTGTTTACTTTTTTTTCTTAATCAGGTTGCAAAAGGATGGATTCCACAAATTATGATAATAAAGGTGATAGGGTTTTACTAAATTTACTTTGCCTTACCAAACGAGTAACCGACTTTGTGAACTTTACTTTCGAAGCAACTCTAATAATTATAAGGAAATCGAGAAACACCAATAAAAATACAAACTCACTACTATAAAAATAAAAAGAAATCAAACCCCAACTTAACTAGAAAATTTGTGATCAAAAGAAATTAGCTACGAAACCGATATTTCTGCCCACCTTAGGCTGGGTGTGTACTCATTGTATTTGTATCCACTTGATGCTTCATCTCGAGTCAATAAAATCCACCCTTTATCAGAACAAATTTCTGACCACCTTGTTAAGACTCCTCTTGTCTAAAAAAAAGTAAAACACCATCTTCTTGTCTACGTGGGCTGCAAGTAGAATCTCATAGTTTCTCAGACTTATATAACTAAACAGTTACGCTTAGCAGAAATCAAGAACCTATCCCATGATTTCATCATTGGTGTCTCAGTTTGAATATGGTCGGGAAAGACAAAACAAAACGCACTAATGTGAACTTAGTAGAAATTCAAGCATAACGACAACATGTGTGCAACAAGCATAAACAACCTACCAAGGTGAACTTGCGGAGGGCCATAGACCTATTTTATGGACAACCCGCCTGATGGTTGATGACTAACATAAATTTAAATCGTGAGTTATGATCTAGTACATATGAGCATCATTGTGATCTCAATGTGAGAGTGGTTGTCTAGCCGACGGCCTCCATGATAAATAGTAGTATATTACTTGGAGCAAGCCAGCATGACAAAATTCATCTTTTCGATTTTTTTGCGGGTGACAAAATTCATCTAACTATGTGATAAGTGTAGCTGGATAAATAGAGGGAACTAAAAAGGAAAGTTTCACGGGCAAGCTCATGTAGATCGAATAGGAAAAGGAGGCATCTAGAATCAATGGCCTCTCCGCTCGCTTGCATCTCCACGGGATACACTTCATGAGAGTGAACCATAGTCATAGTCAAGCATGTTAACGTTCAAGAGAACAGAGCACATGATGCATGTCGTTCATTATCTACGTCACAGCCTCACTTGTAATGTCGATGCCACGAGAACATGGGCAAAGCCAGCACAACCACAATCCTAGGCAACTGCTAAGGATCCACAGTGAGCTAGCGACAACACTGGGTCGGCCTCTAACAATTGCAGGGCAGTGAGCAACCATATCCTATGAAGTATTTGATCTCATGTGTCTAGCAGGAATCGGCCACTTAAATCTCCTGGAAGCCACTTTTTCAGTGATTCACACACTAGCTTCAGCAGCATTTGCCAGGGACCTGGGTCATTGGACAATCCATGCTCAACTTGATCATTTTCTCAATGCTTGGAGTGTCTTCACCCCGCAAAGCTCCTCATTGTAAACAAGCTAGAGGGGCCACTTTCCAAATGGCTGCCCTGTGCTCGCGGCTAACATGTCCCTTTCTCATGTCAAAATATGTTCATGATCTCTTTTCTTTACTCAGACTTAGAAATGAGAGAGGTGAGTGGCCACATGAATATATACAATGGAAAATGTGAAACACAGACTCTGCAACAATTGCTCAAAATAAAAAGGACAAACACAAACCATAAATCTTTGGCGAAAACCAATTTGTTGCTCCTTGGTCGGTGGCAAATGAGACATTCCAACAGTATCAATTCCTTTGAATAAGTGCCATGAGTCATATTTTTCGACTACAAGAGAGCTTATGTCAAGAGACAGATCAGAAACTAAACACCCTTGACTAGGTGTTGACGCAAAATTGATCATTTGGTACAAGTACAATGCCTGCACGGCAATGCAACTTTATTTGTCATGTCACAAAAATTGATTCCTACACCAATGGCACAAACATCCAGTGCCTTCTCTATACCACCCAAATGTAAGAAGATGCTCGCCGTTATTGGAACATGCTGCTCACTGAGCCGTCCCGGTGAACATGCCAGATAGTTTCTACTACAAGGTTTTCCATGGAGAGCACTGTCGGCTGAGGGAAGCATTTGTCCTCTAGCAGCAGGATGGAGTTTGTAACTATAACTTCCTCAAAGATGCCTCCAGAAAGCCTTTCAATTGCAGGTGGGCTGCAAATAAATGGCATTAATGGAAAAGGGTGCTGCACTTTTTCTAAACAATGTAGAATAGAAAACTTCAATAGTCGCAACTGAAATCAACCCCGGTGTCATGCTAACTTTAGAAATCAAGCTACTTTATGTTACTATATTAATGAACATCATACATGTTCAATTATTTATTATGGTCAACTTTGCTCTCGCATTTTTGTTTCAAGTAAACTTTTGTCAAGCATGCATACCAAGGGAGGTAAGAATCAGGATTGACCAACAAACTGCTAAAAAACAGCTTCCAAAGAAAAGGAAATACGATAGATGGAGAGCTAGCAGAACAGCTCACAACCCACAACAGAGCAAGCACACAAGAATACATACAAGAAGCACTTCTAGCAAAGCCACGGCCATCGACAACCACTACGGCCTACACCAAAAATGTAACTAAGGACTATTATACCACTTAGTAGATAGCCAACTCTTGTTCCAAAATTATTCAGTTAGGCTTGACTTTAAGGCCATCATGAATTCGTGTCTCAACTCCAGTACTTGCCGTAGTTACACACCGCGTACCATCATACAGATACAGGGTTCCTTGTTATTATTCTCAAATTATTCACTTAGTGTGTGGCTCATGACTTGCCGAAGCTCCAAGATGTTTTTTGCTTCACCATTGTAGCCGTGATATCAAGAACCCATCAAGGGGTAGCGGAAGATGGAAAGGCTCAATTGTGACATGCTTAATTTAGAGTTCTTTTACAATATCCAGTTTGTCGGTATGATTTACAATTTACCGTTTTTAGTGGAATCAATTGATTTAAGCATCACTGTGTTCCTTAAGCTTATTCAATCTAAGGGTCAGATACAATGTCATAACACAGTGCATACAAGATTTGTGCCAACACGTAACCTGCAAGTGCATCGACCCTTGTGTGTGCGAGTACACATCAGCGAACTTTTGGACGCATTGGTTTCTAAACAAATAAACCAAGAGTTCCAACTCGTCCGATTTCGATGCTAGAAATTGGTGATGTTGCATTATCGGCGAACAAATGCGCATTCATAATTGCAACAAACATTTTCCATACACCTATCGTGCGGAATAGTGGTTGTGACCTCTAGCATCAACACTTATATGGATACTAATTAGTGTTATTCAATTATGAACTCCTCAAAACATGTGCGGTAGACGGTAGTCCCTTCCCGGGCCCCATTTCACCATTTTAACCGAGGCAGTTTATAAAACTCTAAGTCACCTATGAGCTCATCATCTCGGTTGTCTGGCAGATGATTTCTCATCATTGTCATGATAGGAAAAGGAAGCATTATTGGGTATGTGTTTGGTTGCATGCATCGTGAAATAGACCGACATTTAGCCGACCATGGTCAAGGAGAAGCTTTCTTGTGCGAGGTAATAGTGGTGCGTAGTTTTCACCATGGCTAGCTTTTTTTGGCAGAAAGACCTCGGGATTATGTTGAGATTCAAAGGTAGTACAAAGGACCCAAAAGTTAATAAGATTACAACTAACTAGGTCCTTAGACCACACAACACAGAGTACAACCACCAACGCGAGAGGAAGGCGCGTTGTCGCCGCCACTGCTCCTTCGCTGGAGGAATTACTCTTGAAAAGACAACCATGGAGATCGAACGGGGAGTCTTCGATCTTTGGTCATGTAGAACCGGCACAACGGAGCTATAGCCAACACGAGTGAATCCTCTCCAAAATCCAGAGGTCCACCCTCAGCAGCACAGCAAGACCCAACCTCCACATCGTCGATGGGGAGCTTGCGTGGCTAGCTAATGAATGATGTGATGCAATGGTTCTTGGAATCCGACAAGACTATGCATTCAAGTTATAATGATTGGCTAACCTGCACTCTTGGAGAATGTATAAAACATGTAACTGCGGCGGGTTATCTGAGTCAGTTTGCATCAGTGCTTTCACAAGTCACATACAATTTGAAAGGCATATGTGATCCATGTGCAGTCATCCATAACCGTTAACAAAGTGAACCAGTGCAAGGTCATTGACCTACCTTACAGACAACCCACTAATGTTTGGTGAATAACATGAATCATGAGTTATGATTTCTTACTTCTTATCATTATGATCTTAATGTGAGAATGGTTGTCTAGCCGGTAGCCTCGACAATAAATAGTAATATGTTATCATCATGCTACCAAGCAAGTCAACAGGACCAAATTCATCTAACTACATGTGAATTGTAGTTGCAGGAATAGACAAAGCTGAAAAGGAAAGTTTCAAGGGCACGATGGTCGAATAGGAAAAGGAGGCATCTGGAATCAATAGCCTCCTGGTTGGCTTGCCTGTCCCCGGAAGTTCTTGAACATTAGTAAATTGTAGTCATAGTAAAGAATGCCAATGTTCAAGAGACTGGAGCACGCAATGCCCATCATTCACTGTCTATACCATAACCTCATTTGTAGCACTAATACCACGAGAACATGGGCTAAGCCAGCACAACATCAATCTTAGACTGCTCAGCTTCATAGTGAGATGGAAATAAAGCTGGATCGGACTATATTGATCATATGCAGTGTAGGCATCCACTAGAAGATCAGAAACTACTAAAACTCCCTGTCATCTTGACCCTCGAGCAAGGGCTTACTTTCCTAGCAAGATCAACAATGTAGCTCACCTTCAGGATGCAAAGTCGTTCGATGTAAGACAGGAACACTTCATTCTAAAAAAACACCCCACCTTCCCTACTCCATACTCTTCGCACTTTGCTTTTAGTTGAATAGTAATCTCTAAGTTATCCCAAAAATAAAATCACATCGGCATTGTGTTACCTCACTCACTTCTTTAAATCATTATCTCTCATGTCAAAATATGTTCATGATCCCACAAACTATTCTTTATTTTGTACATGGAAATGATCAACAATGGGTTTCTAGATGAATGTGTATAATGAGAACATGAAACCCAAACTTTGTGAAAGAGTCGAACAAAATAAAAAAGATGGACACAAAGCGCAAATCCTTGGCGATAGCCCATCTATACTTGGTCAATGGCCAATGGAACATTCAAAAGTACCAATTCTGCCGAATAAGTTCCATGAGTCATATTTTTTACTAGAATAGAGCTTATATGTCGTGACACATGTCATAAACTAAACACCCTTGACTTGGTGTTAATGCAAAGTTGATCATCAGGTACACGTCTATGATGCCTACACGGCAATGTAACTTTAATTTTCATGTCATCAAAAATTGATTCCTACAGCAATGGCACAAAATATCTAGTGCCTTCTCTATACCACCAAGATGTAAGAAGATGATCACCAATATTGGAAGATGTTGCTCATAGAGCTGTCACGGTGAACATATAGTTCATGTTAAAAGGTTATCCATGGATAGCACCCTCACCTGAGGGAAGCAGTTGTCCATTGGCAGTTTGTCACTATAACTTCCTCAAAGATGCCTCCCAAAAACCTTTCAATTGCAGGTGGGCTACAATTTAATGGAGTTAATAGACAAGGGTGAGAGTATGTTCACTTTTGTAGTATGTTAGTGGCTTAGTGCATGAAACAATGGAGAATACATAGACAACAATAGTCGCAAATGAAATCAACCCCAACATCATGGTGACTTTTGAAGTCAAGCTATTGTGTGTCACCATGTTACCGAACATCAGACTTGCATTCAATTATTTACAATGGTCAACTTTGCTAGCACATATTTGTTTCAAGTAAACCATGTGTGGCAACGGAGATAAAATTTAAGATTGAGCCTAAGGTCTCTTCTAGTGTCAAAATACATAGGATGTCAAAATGCCTAGCATATGAATGACTCATATTGATTTATACTCCATTTGGTATTCCAGTGGTTTATTACAAATGTATTGTTGTTCAGTGTATGTACTTGGTTTTTCAATCATGTTGCGATGGTTCTATAAATTACAATAACAAATGTGATGGGGTTTATCAAAATATTGTCTTATAAATAGACTAATAGACTTTGCAAACTTCATTTTAATGAAAACTTTAATAATAATAATAATAATAATAATAATAATAATAATAATAATAATAATAATAATAATAATAATAATAATAATAATAATAATAATATAAGGGAATCAAGAAACCCCAACAAAAAATAAGACTCGCCGCTAAAATTAAATCAAACCTGTACTAGACTAGAAAAATCATGGTCAAAGAATATTAGCTAGGAATTCGGTATTCTGACCTTGTTAAGAATTCTTTTCTAAATAATACTAGCTTCTTGTCTACCTGTGCCACAAGTAGAATCTCATACACTCTTTGTAACGCCCAGACACACCCGCCGGTGGTCGTTACTCATGGCGGGATCTAGACTGGCCCCACAGATCAATACTAATCTTTTCTGCGCACCCGGCCGGTCACCCATCCTGACACTACTCCAAGCTGATCACGCTTAACTTTGGAGTTCTGTCCGAATGGGCTACCGGAAAAGAAGGAATTCCTTATTGATATGAGTAGTCTATCATCCCTAATAAGCCAGGCCATCACACTCTTAGTTTAACAGACTTTATAACTTAACGGTTATAGAAATCAAGAACAAATGCCACGATTTCATCAGTGGTGTCTCAGTTTGCATCATAGGAAAGATACAACAAAAAGCAGTATATTGTGTGAGTTGTTTGCAGTAGGGTAATAACATCAATACTATATTATAAGCAACAAGTAGCTAACAAAATTCAAGCACGAGGACAACATGTGTGCAATAAGCATAAACAACCGTTAATTAGGTGAACCTGCCGAGTGCCATAGACCTAACCTGTCTTATGGACAACCTGCTAATGGTTGGTGGCTAAGAGCATCTCCAACAGGCGTGCAACTGTGCGGCGCGTTAAAATAAGTTTACAGCACCAAAATAGCAACTTTTTGAGCACCGCGGAGCGCTGGCTCCATCAGCTGCTGCAAAAAATTGCGCGCGCGCGAACTGCTCCAGCAGACATGCTAAACTTTACAGCATACGCGAGTAGACGCCCGTCACCAAAGCGGATCTCAGCATAGAACGTGTCGGAAGGGCGGACGCGGGAGCCCGAGCTGCTCCGGCGACGCGGCGGCATGTCGGCTGTGGGGGAGTCGGCGGCGGGAGAAGGGCGCGGCAGCGGCGGCGGCGACGGAGGGGTACCGGATGCGAGGAAGAAGTGGGCGGCGGCGGGGCGGAGAAGGGGGCGGCGGGTGCGCTCGAGTGTGCGGTTGACCGGCATCGGGAGCACGCGTTACGCCGTGCGCCAAAACTAGCGCGCGCCGGGCAGCTTTTTCGCGCACGCCGGAATCTCCCGCGCCCGCTGGAGCGCGTGAAACTATTCCGCGCACGCTAAAACCCACGTTTCCCACACGCGTGCGTTTTTTACCGTCGCTGTTGGAGATGCTCTAACATAAATCGTGAGCTATGATCTAGTACATTGGAGCATCATTGTGATCTCAATGTGAGAGTGGTTTTTTAGCTGGTGATTTCCACAATAAATAGTACTCCCTCCGTTCACTTTTGTAAGTCATTTCAGACAACCCAAAATGGGCTGTTTTGTACATTGTTTGAAATGTTTTTAAGGCTTATAAAAGTGAACAGAGAAAGTAGTATGTTACCTGGAGCAAGTCAACATGACCAAATCCATCTAACTATGTGGGAAGTATAGCAAGAGAAACAGAGGGAGCTCAAAAGACAAGTTTCAGGGCAAGCTGTGTGTCGATCGGAGAGAAGGGGGCATCTGGAGTCAATGGCCTACCGGCTGGCTTGCATCTTCAGGGGGTGCGCTTCACAAAAATGAACCATAGTCATGGTTAAGCACGCTAACATTCAAGAGAATGAAGCACGTGGTGCCCATCATTCGTTATCTACGTCACAACCTCACTCGTAACGGTGATACCATAAGAACATGGGCAAAGCCACAACAATAGTAGGCAAAGTTTCAGCAAGGAGCTAGTGACAGTGCTGGATCGACCTCTGTCATGTGCAGAGCAGGGAGCCACCGGATGCTGGATAGCTGCTAAAACTCTGTCTCATCTCAACCCTCCAGCAAGGGCTTCCTTTTCTGGGAACCTCAACATTGTACCTTGTCTTTCTCCTGTACGAGCATGAACCCATTTCTCTAGTGTCTGCCTTCTAATTTGTTGGCAGGGCACTGATATGTTAGTGTGAATTCCTTCATGATGTACTATGTACCATGATTTATGTTATTTGAATAGCAATCTCTCGATAATTCCAAAAATAGTATTGCATCGACACACTATTGTTGTACTCCAATCTCTCGGTAGCAATCTCTCGATAATTCCAAAAATAATATTGCATCGACACACTATTGTTGTACTCCAATCTCTCGATAGCAATCTCAGGAGTACATGTGAGCTTCGTTCAAGAAAAACTTTCGGTTCTCAAATCATCATCGATCTCCATTTTTCTGCTCAAAATTTTGTAATCAAACTTGTAAGAGCAAGTCCACTGTGGCCTCTATTCTATCATCAGACCAAGCTGAACTTTTCAGAGCACGCACACAACATTCAGTTTAATGTACGTAGTACAATCCGCGTTCCTGCCTACTGGCCAGCAAGCTGCCGTGTGCCGGTGCGGGAGAGATGGGAGGATAGGATAGGAGCAACAGCAAAGCCGCGAAAGATGGGAGCAGCAAGAAGCGGCAACGCAGGCCGGGGAGCAGCTGCAGCAAGAAAGCGACGTCGCGCGAGAGGTGGGAGCAGCCCAGCTGCCGCGGCGCTGTCCTGGAGCGGAAGAGCAGCAATGCCGTGCGGCGCGGGAGCAGCAGCAGTAGACACGCGGAGACCACAATCGCCGGCCGGCGAGCTCACGTCGCCACCACGTGGACGAGCCTCCGCGGGCGGGCACGCGGCGAGCGCACCGGCTGCGGCTGCGAGCCGGCCGCGGCTGCCGGATCCCTCCATGGCTCAGCCTCGCTCGATTCAGCCCGCTGAGCAAGCGCGAGCCTCTGTGGGTGGGGCACGAGGCGAGGCGGCCGTGGTGACGGCCCCGTCGGCGGCCGGTGAGTCGTGGCCTCCAGCGAAGGATCAATATCGACGGCGCACTGCACGTGTTTGAGGAAAGCTCAAGCCAAACCTCTGCTGCTCTAAATCGGTTTTTAGGGGAAAACCAGAATGAAAACCTGCACACACACACACAAAAAAAAAAAGGCCTACGTACCATGTCTAGTGAACTCGTTTGGCGAAAATTCGAATGGGACAAAATGTGAAAGGAATCTTTAAATTAAAGGTAAAAATGTTTCTGTTTCTAGTTTTCGGGTGATTTTTTGTACTTCGGTCCATTTTAGGAGTAAAAAAATGAAATTAACTCATGATATAAACATGAAACCCAAACTTTATGCATCAGTCGCTCAAAAAATAATAAAAGAATAAACATGAAGCGTGTATCCTTGGCGATAACCACTCAGCCATCCATTGGCCAATCCTAATGGGACATTTAACAATATTAATTCCTCCGGACAACTACAAGTGACATGAGTCATATTGTTAGACTACGAGAGAACTTATGTGCCGGAACGTAGGTCAGAAACTGACCACCCTTTACTAGGTAATTGATGCAAAATGGATCACCCGGTACAAGTAATGATCAGCACCCTTTCCTAATTTCTGCTATAAGGTTTGCCACAAACAGCACCGTCAGATGAGAGAATCAGAGAAGTATATGTTCTCCGGCGGCAACATGGAGTTTGCCACTAAAACTTCTCGGGGAAGCCTTCTAGTTGCAGGTGGGCTGAAAAATCGGTCTAACTCAAGTGCCATATATGTTTCAGTAAAGGTTTACTACTAATGACATTTTCATAGTGAAGTCTAACAGCGTGTGAACGTCCAGGCACTTACGACCTTCGAGTGAAGCCGGCTGGAAACGGCTGCACAAGGCTTATTCATTTAATTTGGCTAGTGGTAGATTATGCCGATGAGCTATGTAATCTCTATTCCAACTGGTTGTGTTCATGTTTGCTTTTTATTTAATTTTTATCTTGTACTCAGTCACTTGAACTTTGGTTTAAGTTTAATAAAACAGTTGCGTGATCATATGATGCAAAGGTCAGGGTATTCCCCTTCTCATAAAAAAACTAACTTACTGGCAAACTTACTCACACAACCCAGAAATAATTGGTGGATTACATGTACCGTGAGTTATGATCTAGTACACCGTGTACCATCACGATCTCGGTGGCAGTGGTAGCTATATATCTCCCTGTGTAACGAGTGGCCTCAATAACAAATAGTATGGTATCTTCATGCTACAAAGCAAACCAGGATGACCACATCTGGCTAATTGTAGTGCTACAAGTGCATCAAGAGGATAATGGAAGCTCAATGCAAACCGAATTTCACCACGAGCCACATGCATGTTGGTTAAATATATAAGAATAGGAGGTATAGGGAATCAATAGGCTGGCTGACGGCCAACGCGTCAATGCAACTGACTATGTCTCAGTGAATTACATTTATAGTCACGCACAAGATCGTCCGGGACCTCGAAGCAATTTCATGTGTTCTTCGTGGCGGGTCGTTCCTCGGCTATACGCTATTATACTGACTTTATCGAACGAACTCCTGGACATGGCTTGGCATGATTGATAGTGTGTTTTCTTCTTGCTCCTGCAACTATCTTCTTTTCCTTTCCTATTTCCCAAAATGAAAGCACAATTATATTTTGGACTTTTTCTCTAGGCTAGCGCCGCTAGTATGTTTTCTAATGCAACCTATCCACATGTTTGGGTTGTTCCTAGTTCGTTGACGAATCCATCAAGCCAACACACAAACACAACACACACCATGTACCTAGCCGGCTCGGCTAGCGACATAGGAGCTCTGGCAGCTAGCAGCAGGAGGGGTGGTGATAGCCAAGCGGACAACAGTCGGTGGCTAGCAAGCCTCATGGCCCCTAGTCTCCAAGTCCAGACGACCTGGCCACAAGACCCCATAGGGGAGGCAGGGTAGGGTGCACAGGCGTAGGCACACTATGCAGCAGGGTGATGGTTTTACTGGTGACCACTGGGTGATGTGACGACGTTGCTGCCGAAGGGAAAATGAGGAGATGAATGAGAAAGGGAAGGTTCTAGCACAAGCAAAGGAGAGAGGTATAATTTTCTGAATTTTTGTGATATTTTCAGAGTATAGCTTGGCAATCTATAATGTAGTGATTTTAGTGGCATTTTCATGTAATGAATTTCATATTTGATAAGATATTTTAAAATACTTGGTAGTGACAATAGCTCTAGTTCAAGTACTCATGAAAGTGACATTGTTGCAGCACATGCCACTTATAAAGATCAAATGCATTCTCAAGTATGTGCATTTTTTTGCGTGTATAGATTACTTTGGATTTGTATCTATCCACACCTACCTTGATTTTTTGCATCCTCCGCAAATGATCAAAATAAGATGATTTACACAAAACGTAGATACTTGGAGGTATATTTTGACATCATTAAATTCCCTTTATATGATGCAGGTTAGGAAATAAATAAATTAGGTGTCATGATGCAAAATTGACCACCCGTACATGTATGATAGTGACATGGAAATGTAGTTTTGTTTGTCATGTCACCAAAATTGATTCCTACACCATGCACAAGCATCATATGCATTCTCCATACCTCCCAGATGTAAGAGGATATTTTGCCACTATGGAGAGATGTTGCTTACGGTTTCAGCTACAAGGTTAGCCATGTACATCACCATCAGCTCAAGGAAGCATGTCATGTGGCAGCGGGATGGGGGGTTTCACTATAACTTCCTCAAAGATGCATCCTAAAAGCCTTTCAATTGTAGGTGGGCTGCAAAACCAGCAGCTTTAATGAAAAATGGTGAATGTAGTTCACTTTTGCGAGCATAAACAATGGCGAAGATAGTGATGTTGCAAATAAGATAAACCCCAAGGTCTAGCTATATTTTTAACTCAAGCTTCTGTGTATCATCATTTTTCGAAAAGGAGGTTGAAACCCCCGACCTGTGGCCTCTACATCATTGTGATGCACACATCCATTTTAATTGAAGTTGACGGAAGAGAACGTGGCCATAGTCATCAATAAGAGGAGTACAAAACATAGTCGACTACGACATAACCATTACAAGATATGCATAGAACACCTATGACTAAGTCGACTTCTTTGTTACAAGACATCATATTTACATTTGATTGTAAGACATGACACAGAAGGGACCCCGGAAAGAAAAGCGGCGTGGCATGATAAGCGACCGCTTGTAGTTGTTTATTATAAATCACCAAAAGCTAGTCTAATCAAATAGGGTGAGATGCCACACAAAACAATGCTGGAGACAAGGGATTTGTTATTGGCACGGCATCCAAATCAGCCCTATAAATATACTATCCAGGCATATGAAAGTGAATTCTAAGTCGGTGTACCACATTTGGTTCGTCCTTTGGCATGTTATCCTAGTACCACAAACGCTGAAGATATAGAGGAACATTGAAAGGACTTTGTAGATGACTTGCTATTCACTCGATGCATGGCTCTATGTAAGTGGGGTTGCATATACACCCATGGTACACCAAATATACATTCCACAATCTCCGCCATATGTAACAATTAGTGCCGAGCCCATGCATGTTGTTGACTAGGTCATACAAGACGCATGGGAAACCGTGAAAAAGAGAATCACCACCAAATAACAAAATTAGGAAGGTGAGGCACCAGGAATTGAAGTTTGAGATGCACTGATACCTCTGGTTGGCATGTAATTAGCACTGTCGTGTTCGCCTATTTGTAGCTTACCACCAGGAACCGCCTTTCTTGTTCAACAAAATGGCTGAGTGCATCATATGATGCAGAGGTCAGGATTACTTTATTATTTTTCTTAAAAGAAGATCTTTGTGCGTTAAACATGGTGGATTTTTCATCTACAAGACCAAAGGCTGATGCTTTGTAACTAAGCACTCAATACGCGACCACGTTGCCATCACAACTATTTTTTTAATACACAAAGATTGCATTTCATTTTTTAAAAGTGAAAAGGGAGTACATGGTGCAATCCTCACTTATACGTTCTCATCGACGATGGTGCAATGGTAACAATCTATCCAATCTCGATGCCAATTCCCTTTCCCAACAACATGGTTTGCTCAAACCATAACAACAAAAGCCTATCTCTTAGGTAACAAGCTATCTAATCTTGAGGCCACTTCCTTTTCCCATTAACGTGCTTCTTCTTGGATCTGTTATACTAGGAGCGAGATGGAGGGGCGCCGCGGATCGAAGATGCATCCATTATGGTGCTTCCGAAGCCACCAAGTAGTGAGGATGATTATGGATGATATGCATCGGCGCTACGCTTGGCGAGATTGCGAGCACGAGGAGGCCCTCCACTGAGAAAAGATGGTCGTGGGGGCTAGGATAGTGATTGTGGGAGCGACACCAATATAGCACTTTGTGCCACACCTGATGAGATATGGAGTAACGGGCATGTGTGGCGCCCTATTCTGATTTTTCTGGTGTCCCTTCCTTCGGTGCCCTCCCCTTGTCACCGAGGGATGCCACCGGGCTAAGCTTGTGAGGCAAGGACGACAAGCGTGACTCCATTTTGGTCGGCGACAATGATGAAGGCTTCCTGAATCTTAATTTCTAGTGGCGGTGATATTCCTGGTTCTTGATTAACGTCAGAGACGATGCATCTTCCCAGTTCTTGCTAGGAGGCAATTTGTAGCTCTGCATTGCATGCTCTATTGCATCGAATGTGGGCTGCCTCGTGCGATGCTATATTTCTCCTAGCCGGAGTGACCTAGACCACTAGTCATTCCTACAGGGCGCAAGGTGGGTGGGCTCCAGCCTCCATATTGGAGGTTCATGGTGTCATGCTTCGATTATTGATAGTTCCGTACTCAGTGCAAGAGTTCGAGTGCGTTTCATGGCCCGTGAAGGTGTTTACGATGGAAGATATGGCGAGTCTACTTCTACTCGATGTATGGGTTTGGTCCTTGTCTGTGATGCCCCATGTGACTGGCCTAAATTGGCTCTGCGTGCGTGGGCACGATTCTCAGCTACATGGGATTATTGGTGTAGGGCCTTCGATATTGGTAGGTGTCATCGGCGTTGATGGTGGGCGTCCCTAGTTGTTTCTCAGTAGCGTGTGTTGCCAAGGCATGGTTCCAGTTGCATGGTGATGGCCTCCAATACACAACTTCGTGTAAGGATCTCAATAGTTATCATACCAACAAAGAGCGGATGAGAGTATTAATTCGGGCATTTTTATCGCACACAGATCATGTACAAAATAACTGTCTGAAAATATAAATATGTGGTTATTATGTGTTGAAACGAATATAGCAGAGTGGCACAAGAGTTGATGGTTGCAACGGTAATAATAAGGATCTTAAAAGTAAAGAACGTAAAGTAAAGAAGTTGAATTAGACGGTTTGTTGTCCGTCAGTGGTGGAGCTACAGTGCCAAATATGGACGGGTCGGTACAAAGTAAAGCCCACTATTTTTTCTCAAATTGGTCCGGTCTAATCTGAACCCCCATTTTTTTGCTCTGGGCAGGGCAGACCAATGATGCCTGGATAGGGCATGAGGCATCGTATTTGCATGACTGGACAAGTTCGAGCACCACTTCATGTATCTTAAAACTTTAGGC
This sequence comes from Triticum dicoccoides, assembly GCF_002162155.2. Classification (NCBI taxonomy): domain Eukaryota; kingdom Viridiplantae; phylum Streptophyta; class Magnoliopsida; order Poales; family Poaceae; genus Triticum; species Triticum dicoccoides. The sequence continues at coordinate 591,431,478 of NC_041392.1, read as the reverse complement.
ACCAAACTGACCGTACATGACAAGTTAAGCCGCAAGTCATGATGTATTTAACTCTTTTTGTTGTAAATAGAGGGTTGACTTTGTTCTTTGAATAGTAGTCAGAATGGAGTAGGCTTCTGTAGCCTACACGTAGTAGACAATGTTGTTTTTTGGTCTGTTGTTGTCCTGTACTACGTATACAGTGGGTGGTTACCTTTGTCTCCATTCTACACAGATGCACCTTCTCGCTCTCCCCGCTTCTTCTTTGCCCTCCGTCTCTCGTCTTATCTCAAACATTTTGATTCAAGTTTGGTTTAGGCCGCACCGCAGGACTACACAGGGGTCTCCATCCACTTCATCATGATACATGGACAACACGTTGAACCTGTCTCTCCTCACTTTAGATTCGTTCATGGTCGCTTGAACCGGCAAAAAATACAATCTTGGTTTCAGCCCTGGGCTTGATGAACCCCATGAAGTGTTTTTCGCTGATGGCACAAAAAAAACTGGAGAGAGCTGGATGGACGCAAGCGGTCATAATCACGGTCATGTAGTGGTCATACACGGACGAGAACAAGAGAATCTCACAAATAGTGACCTATGTGAACAAAAGGCAAGTCAGAATTAGTGATTGTGTTGACCCTGCCTCCCTAATAGCAAGTTCACACCTTGCGTAGATCTCTATGACCCCAACCTTAGTTGGATGTACGAGATAGAGTACACCTCCTAGGCCATAAGGTCATTTGCTAAACCAAGTGAGACAAGACAACCAAAACAGGTAAACAAAATGTTCGTATAACCATAGTCCTAGATGATGTTATGCCTTGGTTGCCTGCTATGTCACGAGACATCCTGTAGGCTGAAGTCCTTTGAGGCTTCAGAGTTCCAAACACTTGGTGAGGACCTTAAAAGTGAGTAACACACAATGTTATTGCACATCACAACTCAATCCTGATCATAAATAGGAAGTACCTTCCTTTCCATGTGATAGGGACCTCACTTACCAAACCTTGACAACAAAGATGAGAAAGATAGGTGGCATGGTTACAACAGACCATAATAACATCTGGTAGGAAAGAGAAGCAGAGGGAAGGGATCTCCGTTCAAGCTTGAAGCTCATCACAAGGCCAACCATATGCCTCGCTAGAACAAAGACATATTAGCTAGTGGAACAACCCGAATATGTGGACAGGGTGCCAGAGAAATCAACTTATCTCCGTCAACCTTCACTGTATCTTCTCCACAGATGGAGCGAGCACACGTAATTGGTGTCTCCTGGACCGATGAAGATAGGGCCCGACGAGCCTTGGGTGCCATCTTTCATCTGCGAGAGTTGCTAGGGCTAATGTCCACCAGAATAGGTAGAAATAATGACATCATCATGGGTCACATTATGTGGTTAGCCTAGGCAAAATCGCCATTAATCCATGATGATCCGTAATAGCTTCCCTTTATGGACGTCCGTGCTTCTAATTTATGTACCCTTGGATGTTTTTTATGATTCTTGGATCCTCAATGAGCTCAAATTAAAAAAAAGTATGTTGTATGTGCTTTCTTGGAGCCTCAATGAGCTCAGATCTGAAATTCTTGTTCGTTCTTCTTGGAGCCTCATTGAGCTCAGATCCGAAATTCTTGTTCATGCTTATTGGATCAAAACATTATATTCATGTTAGTTGGATCTAATATTCTTATTCATTCTTCTTGGATCCAAAACATTCTTTTCATTGTTTCTTGGATCCAAAGTTCTTGTTCATGTGACTTCTCGAATGTGAAAATGGTTGCATGTTAATGCAAAATAATTTGTTGTGGAAAATTGGTTCCAGTTTCATTCACTATGGAATTTGCATGATAAGATCTATTAGAAAATGGGGAATATATCACGTGAACGACGTTGAATGCTTTGATACAGTGGTCGTCAGCTCCATCAATAGGTTGGGTGCAGCCACGCAACGTACGACAATGCATCATAAATAATAGCATATGAGTAATTTTGTTTGCAGTGTTAGAGACAATGGACATTTGCACAGGTTAGAGACTTAGAGTAATAAAAGTGGATCGTGCATCAACAATCATGAGTGTAACCATTAAAACAAGATTTTGTGTGTGTCCAGAATGAGAGAAGTGCATATCTTAACCCTCAGCTTTAGGCCTAGTTTAATCTACAACCCTAAATTATGAAACCGCTTAGGCTACACCCTCCAACTATTAATACTGGTTAAATTATCCCCCTAGATGATGGGAAGGTGGTTTTGTGTGATGCACCACTTCATTTGACTAGTCAATGCTGAGGTGGCATTCTAGTGTGCAGTAGTTAACTAAAATAATTGTTGGTCCCACATGTCAGCCTCTAATCTTCTTTTATCTCTCCCTCACCAATCGAATTTTTTTGCGCATCCCGCCATTGCTCTACTCCTTCCAGTGGGGAATTGAGAGAGAGAGAGAGAGAAGGTAGGTCCTCTGTTGTCGTGTATTGCTGATTGGAATCGTTGACTTGGCCAAAGCAGCCATGTGTTGTCCACATTGACCCGAACCACCATTGAGCTAATTCAGGGGATAACTTGCCTAGTTTGGAAAGCTGGAGGGTGTGATCTCATCGGTTTCATAGTTTATGGTTGTAAATTAAATACGTCATAGAGTTTGGGGTTGAAATATGCACTTTTTCTTCATGTATTCATGCTTAAACTAATAACCATTGTTACATATACAATATTCTTCTAGATAAGAGATTGGAGATGACAAATTGAGTTTGAACCAAGATTACATGCACATAGCATAATACAACAAAACAGGAAAGCCTAGATCAGGCAAGAAAGCTGACAGCAAAACACCCACGTTTGTCCAGGTGATCATCTGGTTCCAAACAGGGATTGCAAAGGGACAGTCCTTGAAAAGGCGGGTCGCCGTTTCCGACTATTGAAGACAGAGCTTGCACCTTGGGTCATGTGGTTGTATAGCCAGCATGTCCGCGACGAGAATTCTACCATTCATGACCAGCCACACGAAGAATTTGCACTTGCACTCCGCATGAGCAGACCAAACCTTGGAAGAATCAAATCTTGGTGTGAGCCATAGAACTATGTCGCATAGGCCGATGCGGAAGAGTAGGCTCCATTTATGGTCAATTTCCAGGAGATTCTGTCGTCCTGATATGGCAGCAAAGTTGTCTGACTGATCCACTCCCACATATTGAAAAAATCCCCTAGCTATTGTAGGAATCAAAGGCTAATGATTGCTCTGATCCAATTTTCATTTGTCAACTCATGATGCACCGTCCTATTTTTACATGGCACAGTTCTAGGGCCCACACACAAGATTTGACTCTTTAAAGGTCTGATCTGCTCATACAGACCCCAAGTGCAAACTCTTCACTTGGCTGGTCCTGCATGGTAGACTTCTCACCGCAAACATGTTGGCTATACGAGGCTGGGCACATGAGCCAAGGTGCCAGCTATGTCTTTAGCAGCCAGAAATGGCCACCCACCTTTGCAAGGATTGTCCCTTCACGATCGTTGTTTGGAACCAGTGATCACCGGAAAAAATGAGGGTATTTCGGTGTTAGCTTGCTTGCCTGAGACATGTGTTGTTTCTGAATGCTGGGTCAAGATGCTGGTAAACGAGTCATCCCAAGTGCGTCCGAGTGGGAGCAGTTGGATCACCTACACCCTTTGGGCTATCTGGAAAGATAGAACTGACGAGTTTTCACGGGCCAACGGATGACACACCACGAGGTTGCTTTACTGGCTTTCGAGGCCATTAAGTAGCGTGATTTGGCTTTCGTTGGGGCCTTGACATCTGTCAGTATTGGCTGAGTCTGTTCTAGGTTTTTCCTGGTTCTTGGGTTTTTGCCACGTTCCCTTAAAACGTGTACCTCTCTATAAATTGAGTTTCAGCTTTCCTTCTCTAGGAAAAGGTAGTGCTCTTGGCGGTTCCTCAAAAAAGTTGAACAACAGAAGTAAAAAAATTACTAAAACTAATGATCCTAGCTTGGACCCATTGACAAAGCCATGTATTTTGCTACACAGATGCCCTTTCATGCTTCCAGAGTTTAAGAATAGAGCATCTTATGTCGGGCTGTGCTTTGGCCCCCAGTTTATCCACGGACATGCTCAGATGTGTTCATAGACAGGAGCCAGTCGAGCTTCATTTGCTCGTCCAAGCAAGGACTCCCATTTTTCCAAAATTCCAAATCCATACAAACACATACGCATAGAGCATACATGCTTTCATTGGTATGATAGCCAAGTGTGACATTTCACATATTACATGTCAAACATATACCAAAAGTATAATGCCCCTACTCTTGTCGGATGAGAGCTCAGTGACCCCCTTGCTAGAGTCGTCGACCTCGTGGTCATTGGTGGTTGGGCGATTGAGGTCATCTCCTTGTCGCTTGGGTCCTTCGCGAAGAGTTGGTCCCGCTCGGCGTCATGGAAGCACATCAATGGTTCGCCACCACCACCCACTCGTCTTCTAGGGACTAGAGGATTGTGCGGTTCTCGATGACGAGTTCGAACACGGCGAGCGCGGCCGCATGCTCAAACTTGAGCCACACCTCCTTATCGTTGTGATCTGCCTCCTCGGCTTGCGCAAGGCGGTATCGGACCTCCACCTCCTCTAATGAGAGGATAAAGATGGTGTCACCCCCGTCCATGTAGGCTTGCACCATGCCCTCGACGAGTTCAACCGCCATCCCCTCCTCTACTTCGAGCTCCTCCCCTCCAAGCTCAGGTCTACACCGACCACCAAGCGCCGCATGTGGTAGTATGCTCCTTGGCAGGGAGTTCCATTCATTGCTCCGCCAAGAACTGCTTGTACCAGGTCACACGCTCCCTCGCACATGATGGCATGGCGGATGGCGCGCTCGAACGGGGATGTTGTGGCTGCACATGTGGGGAAATGGGGGAAATGGGCGTGCCTCTGGCTTGGCGGTCACCGGACGGCTTTTAATAGCCAAGAGAAGGCTCCTTGAATGACGCACTAATGGTTGGTGACTAACATAAGTCGTGAATTATGATCTATGACATCTCATTATCATGATATCAGCGTGAGAGTGGTTGTCTAGCTGGTAGCCTCGATAATAAATAGTACTCCCTTCATTCACTATTATAAGATGTTTTGCATATTTCGGTATGGACTACATACATACTGAAATGAGTGTACAAACACACTAAAACATGTTTGCATACATCTGATTTAGAAAACAGTTAAAACATCTTATAATAGTGAATCGGAGGGAGTAGTATGTTATTTTCATTCATCGAAAAAAAGTATGTTATGTTCATGCTACCGAGCAAGTTAACATAGCCAAGTTCATCTAACTATGTGTAAAGCATAGCTGGGGAAATAGAGGAAGGGCGTGACGTTCGGATAGGAGAGGCATCTAGTCTAGAACCAATAGCCTCCCGACTGGCTTGCCTGTCCCGGGGACTTCTTGCACATAAGTGAACCATAGTCATAGTTGAAACAAGGTAGAGTACAAGACAGCTGCTAAAGCGGTTCACTTTTGTTCAAGACGCAAAGCCGCTCGATGAAAAAAAGGAACACTACAAAAAAAGACACATCCGTGACATTTTGGGCCGAACGAAAAAAATTTCTATCATACATATGACACTTCTATGACGATAATTGTGACAAAACCCGGTATCATCATAGATGTGGTGGGCTCCTACTTCTATGACAAAAAGTCATGACAGAAAATGGGCTTTTCGTCCTGGGCGGGCCGGAGACGCGGCTGCATGACATTCTTTAGGCCGTTCATGACGGAAAGAACCATGGTAGAAGCGAGGGGGAGGAAAATTTCGGGGAGTTTCCGGTTACGGTGGGAGGTAGGGAGCCGAGCGATGCACGTTTCTCTCGTACACGTACGCGCGTGTGTGCGAGGCGTTGGCTCTAACTGAACCCGAGCGAGGCATTGGGCTCTAACTGAACCCGAGTGATTGCACTGCAGGCTACGCGTTACTGAACCCGGCTGATCGATCAATGGATGTTAACTAAACCCGATCAAGCAATTCCTTCGCTACTGCTGCTAACTGAAGCCGATCGATGCTGCCTATGGGTTGAACAGTGAGCATTGCGGTGGGTTTGGATGAACAGTGAGCGGTGGCGTTGCTCTGGATGAACAGGACCCCGTGGTGTGGTGGAGGGTTCGATGAACAGTAGACGGTGGAGGGGTGCCCGTGGAGGGGTGGTTGAACAGGACCCCGTGGTGTGGAGGGCTGGATGAACAGTAGACGGTGGAGGGGTGCCCGTGGAGGGGTGGTTGAACAGGACCCCGTGGTGTG
>NC_041392.1:591415684-591424883 GCF_002162155.2 Triticum dicoccoides | reverse complement strand
GACCATAGCGCTCCAACACAAGTCCGTTTCCTCCGTTTTGCGGTACGCCACACCCCTCCCGATCAACAGGACCCCCGTTTCGACTGTAGGAGGTCCGTTTCCTCCGTTTTGTGGTACGCCACACCCCTCCCGATCAACAGGACCCCCGTTTCGACTGTAGGAGGTCCGTTTCCTCCGTTTTGCGGTACGCCAGACCCCTCCCGATGAATAGGATCCCGTTTCGAACATGGTCGGTCGAACACAAGGCTGTTTCCTCCATTCTGCGGTACGCCAGGCCTCGTTTCCATCGCCTGTTCCGTCCAAGCCCTCCCGATGAACACGAGCATTTCGTTGCCTCCCCATGAACACGACGCATTCCATTGCCTCCCCATGAACACAACGACGACGCTGTTTCTCTGTTCTGACCCAGCCATGTACACGAGCCCTCGCCATACGTATGCGCGAGTAGGCGTTCGATACCCCGCCCGTATGTACACATACGTGGCCGTATTTTCTTTCTTGCACCCTGACCGCCTCTACTACGATACGTGCGCGCCTCTACATCGACCAGTATATATGTACGTACACGTTCGCGACCAGAATGACAACGCTACGTACGCTTCGACCAGGTGGGTCCCGATAGTCAGGCACTTCCTTGCATGCAAAGATGTAGCTGGTGGGTACCAGCAGTCAAGGGGGCGAAATACGATGGCCCGTCTGGTGGGTCCCACTGTTAGGTGGAGGAATAATTATTTTGCATGTAATAAGGAGGCACTTCCTTGCTGCGACCGTGGACCCAGCTGTCAGCCTCTCCACGTACAGTCCACGTCCGATGGAAGCCGTTCCTTGACCACATTGACCACGCCGGGCCGAGAGCACCAGGGCGATGGACGACGGCGAGGCCTAGGAAGGGGACGACGCGGAGCTGGGGAAGACGCGGCAGTGGATGCCCACGCGTAGAGGAGTACGAGGGTTCACTGGTTCGCTGCGGTGTGAGGTTGCCATCGCCGCAGAATAACAGGGGGTGTGGGTGAGTAGAGGGATGGCCTGGCTAGCGGTGGGAGTAGTAGGGGCGGCGAGGCCTCTGCCGCATCGCAGCCGGCCACGGGAGGCAGGAGCATGAGGCACGACCGACGCTGGTTTGGGCGGCTGGAGCAAGAAGACCAGAGGTTGAAGAAGCACTACGGCCGTTGGATGGACATCGTACGGTCACTGGAGCTAGAATCGTGCATGTTGACTAAGTTGACAAAGCCCTCCGTCCCCGTCAACTTAGTAGGCCCACAAGTTAGCCTGCCACTATACTGGGTCCTAGCTAACAGGGGGAGTATTCATTTTTTTGTGCGTAATAAGGAGGCACTTCCTTGCGTGCAAAGATATAGCTGGTGGGTCCGAGCTGTCAGTGGCGGTAATGTTTTTTCTTGAAATACAGAGGCCCTTTCGGTGGGTCCCTGATGTCAGGTGGAGGAATTATTATTTTGCGCGTATTAAGGAGGCATTTCCTTGTGTGCGGCCGTGGACCCAGCTGTCGGCCTCTTCATGTAAAGTCCACTTCAGATGCATGTCGGTTGTTGACCACGTTGACCAGGCCGCGCCGAGAGCACTAGGGCGGTGGACAACGGCGAGGCCTAGGAAGGGAATGACACGGGGGCGGGGAAGACTCGGCAGTTGTTTCCCACGCGGAGGGGAGTACGACTATACGAGGGTTTACTGGTTCGTCTGCTGTCGCCGGAGAATAACAACAGGTGTGGGTGAGTAGAGGGATGGTTAGGCCAGCGATGGGAGTACGGTGGGGCGGTGGGGCCTGCGCGGCAGCAGAGCCGGCCGCGGGGAGGAGGGAGCAGGCAGTCCCGCCGGTGCCTGTTTGAGCGGCTGGAGCAGGAAGAGCAGAGATTGAAGAAGCACGACGGTCATTGGATGGCCATCCAACAGTCACTGCTTGTGCGTCAACCTTTTTTAGGAAAGCCTCAGTGGAAAACAGCATACAACCCATCTGCCATTATTTCTAATAATTTACAGCCCATTTGCTAATTATTAAGGTTTTTTTTGGAGCTCATATTCTTTTCGTTAGCATTACAACCCATATTGTGGCCACGGTTAAAAATTATACGAAATTTTGCATATTTTGGTGCGGTCCGAACTGTTTTTAATCCTGAAATTTTGACTCACATTCAAACTGATTTTAAAAATAAATGTATATCAATATAAAATCCAACAAATTCTCCAGGAATAAAAATTAATGTAATTTCAAATCTCGAAATGAAAAAAAGATATTTGAAACTAATTGCCGGTTTGATGTGTTTTAAAAACGTACAACCCATTTCTCATTACTGATGGGCCATTTTCTCGGCCAGCCGAATGAAAGCTCTCCTCGTCTTGAAAGATTTGTAGCCCAACAGGCCTGACAAAGCGACTTACTTGGCAAATCACAAAAAAACTGGGTTGTGGCCATGGACCCAGCTGTCAGCCTCTCCACGTACAGTACTCTTCCGATGGAATGTCGTTGACCACGTTGACCACGCCGCGCCGAGAGCACGAAGGCGGTGGACGACGGCGAGGCCTAGGAAGGGGATGACGCGGAGCCCGTGAAGACGCGACAGTGAATGCCCACGCGGAGAAGAGTACGAGGGTTCACTGGTTCGGCTGCGGTGTGAGCTGCCGTCGCCGCAGGGCCTGGCTAGCAGTGGGAGTAGTAGGGGGCGATGAGGCCTCGTCGGCAGCATAGCCGGCCACTGGAGGCAGGAGCAGGCAGTCTCCCCGGTGCTGGTTTGGGCGGCTGGTGCAAGAAGAGCAGCGATTGAAGAAGCATTAGGACCATTCGATTCAAATCCAACGGTTACTGCTGCTAGAATCGTTTGTTGACTAAGTTGCAAACCCTGCGTACGCGTCAACTTAGTAGGCCCACAGGTCAGCCTCCCGACTGGTGCACCCCAGATGTCAGTGGGAGGAATTATTTTTTTCGCGTAATAAGGAGGCAGTTGATTGCGTGCGGCCAGGCCAGCGGAGGGAGTAGGGTGGGCCGGGGACGCCTGCGCGGCATCACAGCGGGCCACAAGAGGAGGGATCAGGCAGTCCCGCCGGCGCTAGTTTAGGCGCCTGGAGCAGGAAGATCAGAGATTGAAGAAGCACGTCGGCCGTTGGATGGACATCCAACACTAACTGCTGCTAGAATCGTGTGTTCACTGACAAAGCCTTGCATAAACAAGTGAGCCTCGAAATATGTGGCATGTACAGCCCATTTGCTATTATTTTTATAATTTTTACTCATTTTCTAATTCATATGGAATTTATTGCAGCCCGTTTTCCATTTTTAGAATTGCTGGCCATTTTCTGGTCAGTACCAAGGTCAAAAAATTAACTAAATATGTGGGAAATTTTGAAAATTCGCAATTTTTTGCTGGGGAACAAAATATTCTTAATCCAAAAATTAATAGCCATACTAAAACAAATTTAAAAATAAATTAGTACTATGTCATGTTAAATCCAATGAAATACATATAAGATATTAGTGAAGAACAAATACAAAAAAAGAAACTTATATCCCATTTGCTATAATTTTTTTGGAATTTTCAACCCCTTTTGATATTACTCTTAACAGATATTGACCATGCTCTTAAGCCAGGCCGGAATGCATCCCTCCTCGTCTTGAAAGATTTGCAGCCCAGTAATTCAGAGAAAACAAATAGGCCTAGCTTGGGTATTCTTCAAAAAGAAATACTGGGCTACCTATTTTCCTAAAGAACTGGTGCATGAGCATTTAGCTTTATTTAGTTATTTATTTACTTATTTATGTTTAGGGGACCATGAGCATGTACCTGGGCCGGATTGATGTGAGAGCCTCCCTTCCAGTTAATTATGGGCTCCTCTATTGGGCCTTCATCAGTGGGCTGCATGTTATCAACAAGTGGAAAATGTGTTCCGAGTTTCAAAAAGAGTGTGTTCTGTATGATAAATAGTATGCGCTACGTACGGTACGGGGCACTAAAGGATCGAACCGTGCAACGACTTCCAAAACATTGTGTTTGTCGTTCTAACAACACATTTATTCAACCAACAGACGAAATATACTACTGATTGTACATTGAAAACAGCAGCAGCAGCAACCAGGGCTGGGGGTGCAACAAAAGCAGTAAGCAGGCCAGAAGAGTGAAGACGCAACTCTCTCTTCCAAACCAAACATCAGCCATCATTACAAAAGGGCTACCAAAAAAGAACAAGTGTATGCATCAAACTAAATAAAGATCCTACTACACCAAGTGTACGCATCTAACTAACTGGCTCAGTTAGACGTTACTATGTATTAAGCTGTGGAGATTGGCTGACGGCTTGAACCAGATGGGTGCCTGACGGGGGAAACTCCAGCCAGCAGGTTGAAGTCTGATACTTGCAACCCTCTCTCCTACTTTGGGCTGCAGAGCGTGGCAGCACATATCAGGGTATGGTGCATGAGAGACGCATGGTACGATGTGTACAGACAGTTTTGCCTGATGAACGAAACCGTGCTGCCATCATGATCCTTGCCGTGGGTTATCTCCTGGTTAATCGGATAATTCAATCCGACAAATAGAGAGTGTGTACCAAGGCTACTTACTAGCCTCCAGTAAAAAATTCCTGAAGGCCCAGAGAAGATGGGATCCTGCTCAAAGACCTTGCAGTGACTGTGATTGTATTCTGCAAAACAACACATCCGGTACGTGCGAACGATCATCAATCTTTCGCCGTCGTCTGATCGAGCCAGGAACCACCTGCATCTGACATGCCGCTTTTCTTTGAAAGGTTCTGGGATTAGGAAGGGTAGGGACACCAGGCGGCCTACAACATCATATTAAGTTGGAGTCAAATAAAAAAGGGCTCTTGGTTTAGTCAATCTTAAGAACAGAATGTTATGAGCATGAATATTTTTTCAGCAAATGTTGACAGTAATATAAGTAAGCCATCATGATATCATAGGAAAGTAACATACTGTTGTAACAGCCGTTTGTAGCGATGACTGGAGTAGGCCAGCAATATGTCCAGCCATAGAAGGAGTCGACAGCGTAAATGAAGCCCTTGTGTTCAATGGCATCAGAGAACCATGGAGGATGTATGATCCTGCGATGGACGTGCAGATTTATCCACTTACCGCAGTGACCAGTCAGATAGCCGAGACCGCGGTTGAAGAACGCAATTAGCCTGAAGTCTTTATAATTCGCTGATCTTGTGAGCACTTGGCAGATTACAACCTTGAGCAAATCAAACTTGGTATCATGTTGGCTATTGTAAGATTCCGAGTATTCTGGGCCGCGGTGCCAAAGTAGTGCAGTGTTAATCGAAGGAAGGGGGATCAATCGCCAGGTGTAGACCTCCACGAGCATCCAGCTGCCGCGACCATCGACGAGCACCATCCAAGACGTGTTCATGCTGACCCAGTACATACCGTTAATGTAGTTGAGGCTGACAAGGATCGGATCACAGTCAAGGGGGTTGATGCTCACCACCCTTCGATCGTTATGCTGCGTGACATGCCGTTTCTGAAGATCAGGTGGCATCAGCAAGCAAGGAGCTGGCTTAAAAAGCTCCGGCCTGAGGGCTTTGAGTAAACGGTACAGCCCCGACGAGCACACGGCGAGCGGCATAGTACTGAGATTGTCCACACGTGAAACAATGAGCTTGATTACCTCTGTGGGGAGCGAATTCCAGCCACTCTTTCGGCGGACGCTGCTCGGTTCTGCCATTGTTAGTGCTTGGGTTTCGGACGAGGGGGGAGGCGCCTTAGCGGGGATGGAAGATTGGACGAAATTATGTGCGGACAAGGATGGAGAAGCGAATATGTGCTGCAGGAAGTGGACAGGTGATGATGACTACATCACGCCGCTTGACTTGCGAGACACATACCAGCAGCGTAGGGTCATGTCTGTAACGCCCCGAGACCGATGTGCCAGGTGTCTTCCAGTTATTCGCTGTCGTTGCCATGTCATTTGCTTGCGTGTTGCATCTTATCATGTCATCATGTGCATTGCATCATCATGTTTTCAAAACTTGCATCCGTCCGGGTTCCCCAGTTCTGTCCGTTGTCCGTTCTGAGCCCAGACACACTTGCACGCGCCCGCGGCATGTCCGAAATAGTATTTTATAAGTGTCCGGAAAATGTTCTCAGAATGGGATGAAAGTTGGCATGCGGTGTTTTTTTAGTGTTAGTAGGTCGCCTGCCAAGTTTCATCGCATTCGGAGCTTGTTTGATAGCCCAACCGTTAAACTATAGCGGCAGTATAGCCGGTCAAAACGTCGGACGTTTTCAGTCTCCGGAAACTGCTGTCGGGCATCTCTCTTCTCTCTCTTCCGAGCCATCAAACCCCTCTCCTTCGTTGACAGTTCCGAGACCAATCGGGTTATCGATTCCTTCTTGCCAAACCACCTACTCCCTCTTTGCACAGTGCATCGACCCCTCGCGCGCGTCCAAAAGTTGCCCCGGACCCGACCCGGACAGTTGTCACCGTTGGATCCGGATCATCCCCAAACATCTACAAAACGTCTCCATTTTGTTAATTGGGCTCCCTAACTATTTTTTTCCGTCCGTCCGATTATGATCGGAGGGACGAGATAGCCCCTAGTCAAACCCACCTACTATATATAGCTAGTCTAACCCTAGACCAGATCCCAAATTTCCAGGGATCCACCCCACCGCCGCCACTCTCTTCCTCGGGTTCCACACTGAACCAGTAGTATTCTCCCTGATCCAAATTTCCTCTCTCTTTCAAACACCAGCCAATCCAGAGCATAGCCCCTCCTCGCCTCGATCTGGATCGAGGAGCCCGAGCCCCTGCAGCCGCCCGAGGCCTCCACGGCTTGGCCCTCCTGCCTCCTCGCCGGACTCCTCGCACTACAGCACCTCGACCCCGGCGTCGACCCAGCCGCTGCCGGCGAGCAGCAGCAACCAGCAGGCCGTCCTCGCCGTCCCTGCTCTTTCCATCAGCCCTCCTCTTCGATTTCCTCCTGTGGCTCTCCCTCTAAGCTCTGCCCTTGCCCTCTTCTTCGCAGGAAATCGAGCCCCACGGCGACGCCATGAGCCGTCGGCCACCAGAGAGCCATCGCCCTGCCAAGTTCGTCCCGCCGCCGGAGTTCAACCTCGCCGGAGTCTTCTCCTCGCCGCTGCCTTCGCCAAATCCCCGCGCCGCCGGAGCCCTGCTTTGCGCCATCTTCCCGTTGACTGCGAGCTCGCGCTCGAGCTTTGCCTCTGTGAGCGCCGCCTACGTTGACCCGCTGCTTCGACGACGAGGACGCCCAGCGACCAGCACTCGAGTCGACTCCCTTGCATCGCCTGTTGCCGCGCCTTGGACCCGCGCCCAGCCTTCCTTCCCCGCACCGTTCCTCGTGCGCCGGACCTCCCCAACCTCGCCGGAGCCACGCAGGTCGCCAACCCTTCCTCTCTGTCCTTCGGTCCTCCTCTGTTTTACTCTCTCTCAATCGCGCTCTCTCTCAGGGACGAACAAGGACGCCGCCACCCCATGGAACTGTCTCTGCCTGGAGCTCCTTCACCTGCATCCGCCCCCCTCCGTCCAGACCCGTCGTCTCCGCCTCCCTTCCTTCGTCTCCGGCGAGCAGCCGTGCCGCCGCGGCTCTGCTTCCTGTCATGTAGACTGCAGAGGATGCCCGCTCGTGCCCTGCTTCTCGTCCTGTCCAGGAGCGAGCGCATTGACCGCGGCCCCTACAGCCCCTCGTTCGATCCAGCTGCGACCGGCCCATGGCCACCTCTTTCCTGCAGCCCACAGAGCAAGCCCAGCTTGCTTCCCCTCCAGATCCGACCTGGGCTTATGCCAAAGTGAGCAACCCTCACCCAGATCCAGATTCACCCCGATATGCTTTTTCCTGTTGCTGCAATTTTGTCTATTTTTCCAGGGGAGACCAGTTTTGCAGAAAAGTCCCTAGACATCATGCATTTTATAACTCTCCAACCATGCATCGGATTAAAACAAACTTAATATGAAACTTGCTTAGAATAATATGCAACTTTCATCTATGTTTGAAATGCTTAAAATGTTGGTTGGTTAAATTTGCTCCTATGTCAGGCAAAAATGCTTTAAATCATAACTAAATAACCGTAGCTCGGTTTCTAATAAACTTTATATGTAAATGGGGTAGAATTTTGCCTAGTTTGACATGGTGGCTTTACTTTTCATGTTTAACAACCCTAAAATTGTGTTTAGGGCAGATCAGTACCAGACCCTAATATATGCATATGGGGATTTACCTGATTTGTTGTTCGTTGCTTCCGGCCTCATTTAAACTTGACTAGATAGGTAGTTTTACTTTGCTTCACCCTCTTGCCATGCTAACAACATTTAATATTGTTGGGTACATAAACGAGAGAGAACTAAATAAGTCATGTGGTGTTTTTCTTCAATATGCAACTCCGTGGCATATTGAGCTCCACTTAATTTGTAGTATTGTTTGTTGCACTTTGCCATGCCATGCCTCATTAACCCGGGCATGCATCATACTTGTTTACGCATTGTGCCATGCTTATGTGGTGGTTGTATACTTTGTTGTGTGCTTCTTTCCGGTGTTACTACTTCGGGTTGGTTCCGGTAACGTCGCGTTTGTGAGGACCCGTTCGACTACGTCCATTTGTCTTCCTCATGGACTCGTTCTTCTTCCTTGCGGGAATTCAGGCAAGATGACCATACCCTCGAAATCACTTCTATCTTTGCTTGCTAGATGCTCGCTCTTTTGCTATGCCTATGCTGCGATACCTACCACTTGCTTATCATGCCTCCCATATTGTTGAGCCAAGCCTCTAACCCACCTTGTCCTAGCAAACCGTTGTTTGGCTATGTTACTGCTTTGCTCAGCCCCTCTTATAGCGTTTTTAGTTGCAGGTGAAGATTGAAGTTTGTTCCTTGTTGGAACATGGAGATGTTGTTCCTTGTTGGAACATGTTTACTTGTTGGGATATCACAATATCTCTTATTTAATTAATGCATCTATATACTTGGTAAAGGGTGGAAGGCTCGGCCTTTTGCCTAGTGTTTTGTTCCACTCTTTCCGCCCTAGTTTCCGTAATATCGGTGTTATATTCCCGGATTTTGCGTTCCTTACGCGGTTGGGTAATAATGGGAACCCCTTGACAACTCGCCTTGAATAAAACTCCTCCAGCTATGCCCAACTTTGTTTTACCAATCGCCACCTAGCCTCTTTTTCCTTTGGGTTCCGCGAACTCAAGGGTCATCTCTATTTAAACCCCCCC
>NC_041392.1:591379178-591415465 GCF_002162155.2 Triticum dicoccoides | reverse complement strand
CCCCCGGGCCAGTGCTCCTCTGAGTGTTGGTCCAAACTAGAGTCCTGTGCAGCACCCCCTCGGGGAAACTCGAGGTTTGGTTTTAGTTGTATGGAGAGCTCATCTGAGTGTGCCCTGAGAACGATATATGTGCAGCTCCTATCGGGATTTGTCGGCACATTCGGGCGGTGTTGCTGGATTTGTTTTAACTTGTCGAAGTTGTCTTGTAGAACCGGGATGCCGAGTCTGATCGGAATGTCCGGGGAGAAGGTATATCCTTCGTTGACCGTGAGAGCTTGTCATGGGCTAAGTTGGGACACCCCTGCAGGGATTTGAACTTTCGAAAGCCGTGCCCGCGGTTATGGGCAGATGGGAATTTGTTAACGTCCGGTTGTAGGAAACCTGAAGTTGACCTTAATTAAGATGCATCAACCACGTGTATAACCGTGATGGTCTCTTTTCGGTGGAGTCCGGGAAGTGAACATGGTGTTGGAGTTATGCTTGACGTAGGTTGTTCTAGGATCACTTCTTGATCATAGTTTCTCGATCGTGCCTTGCCTCCTCTTCTCGCTCTCATTTGCGTATGTTTAGCCACCAAATATGCTAGTCGCTTGCTGCAGCTCCACCTCATACCTCTACCTTACCCAAAATCTTAAATAGTCTTGATCGCGAGGGTGCGAGATTGCTGAGTCCCCATTGTTGGGTAACGTAGCAGAAATTCAAAATTTTCCTACGTGTCACCAAGATCTATCTATGGAGAAACCAGCAATGAGGGGAAGCAGAGTGCATCTACATACCCTTGTAGATCGCTATGCGGAAGCGTTCAAGAGAACGAGGTTGAAGGAGTCGTACTTGTCGTGATCCAAATCACCGGAGATCCTAGTGCCAAATGGACGGCACCTTCGTGTTCAACACACGTACAGCCCGACGACGTCTCCCATGCCTTGATCCAGCAAGGAGAGAGGGAGAGGTTGAGGAAGACTCCATCCAGCAGCAGCACAACGGCGTGGTGGTGATGGAGGAGCGTGGCTATCCCACAGGGCTTCGCCAAGCACCGCAGGAGAGGAGGAAGGAGAGATGCAGGGCTGCGTCATATAGAGGAGAGGAACTCGCGTGTTATGAGCAGCCCAAACCTCAACTATATATAGGGGAAGCGGAGGGGCTGCGCCCCCTTTAGGGTTTCCACCCCTAGGGGTGGCGGCCAGCCTAGATCCCATCTAAGGGGGGCGGCCAAGGGGGAGGGGGAGAGGGAGGCGCACCAGGATGGGCCTTAGGGCCCATCTGCCCTAGGGTTTGCCCCCTTCTCCCCTCCCTTGTGCCTTGGGGGTGGGCTCCTTCCACACTTGGCCCATGAAGCCCTCCGGGGCTGGTGGCCCCACTTGGTGGACCCCCGGGATCGTCCCGGTGGTCCCGGTACGTTACCGATAAACCCTGAAACTTTTCCGGTGACCAAAATAGGACTTCCCATATATAAATCTTTACCTCCAGACCATTCTGGAACTCCTCGTGACGTCCGGGATCTCATCCAGGACTCCGAACAACATTTGGTAACCACATACAAACTTCCTTTATAACCCTAGCGTCATCGAACCTTAAGTGTGTAGACCCTACGGGTTCGGGAACCATGCAGACATGACCGAGACGTTCTCCGGTCAATAACCAACAGCGGGATCTGGATACCCATGTTGGTTCCCACATGTTCCACGATGATCTCATCGGATGAACCACGATGTCGAGGATTCGATCAATCCCGTATACAATTCCCTTTGTCTAGCGATATTTTACTTGCCCGAGATTCGATCGTCGGTATCCCGATACCTTGTTCAATCTCGTTACCGGCAAGTCTCTTTACTCGTTCCGTAACACATCATCCCGTGATCAACTCCTTGATCACATTGTGCACATTATGATGATGTCCTACCGAGTGGGCCCAGAGATACCTCTCCATCACACCGAGTGACAAATCCCAGTCTCGATTCGTGCCAACCCAACAGACACTTTCAGAGATACCTATAGTGTACCTTTATAGTCACCCAGTTACGTTGTGACGTTTGGCACACCCAAAGTATTCCTATGGTATCCGGGAGTTGCACAATCTCATGGTCTAAGGAAATGATACTTGACATTAGAAAAGCTTTAGCATACGAACTACACGATCTTGTGCTATGCTTAGGATTGGGTCTTGTCCATCACATCATTCTCCTAATGATGTGATCCCGTTATCAACGACATCCAATGTCCATGGTCAGGAAACCGTAACCATCTATTGATCAACGAGCTAGTCAACTAGAGGCTTACTAGGGACATGGTGTTGTCTATGTATCCACACATGTATCTGAGTTTCCTATCAATACAATTCTAGCATGGATAATAAACGATTATCATGAACAAGGAAATATAATAATAACCAATTTATTATTGCCTCTAGGGCATATTTCCAACACCCATGACTCACAGATACTTCCAAAACCAGCTTGCAGGTGCCGATGAGTCCGTGTAGATGACGCAACCAAGCTCAAGGAGGAGCTCGTTGAAGATCTTGTCCTTTGTGTTGTTTCGTTCTAGTTGATCAGTAGTGGAGCCTAGTTGGGGTCGATCGGGGACCTTGTCGCATTTGGGGTTCTTCTTTTATTATGGTTCCGTAGTCGGACCTTGATTGTATTTGGATGTTGTAATGTTTTATTCATGTAATTGTGTGAAGTGGCGATTGTAAGTCAACTATGTATCTCTTTCCCTTATGTATTACATGGGTTGTGTGAAGATTACCTCACTTGCGACATTGCTTTCAATGCGGTTATGCCTCTAAGTCGTGCTTCGACACGTGGGAGATATAGCCGCATCGAGGGCGTTACAAGTTGGTAATCAGAGCCTTCCCCGACCTTAGGAGTCCCCCTGCTTGATCGAATTAGCTGACGTCGTTGAGTCTAGAAAAATGTTTTGAGTCATTTAGGAATTATATATCGGAGAGTTTAGGAATTCTTTTTACTCCCCAGTCCCTTCATCGCTCTGGTAAGGCATCCTGACGTAGAGTTTTGACTCTTTTCTTCTCAAATTTCACTAAAAAATTAGGATCATGCGGGTATCTTGGAATCGTTCCGATGGTTTTGTGACAAGAACATTGTTCTTGGTGCCTCCTGACATTTAGGGGTTGTGGCAGTGTCCCGGGGAGTTGAGCTCCGAGGTGTTGTCGTCACAATTTTATCATTGCAGTTCTGGAATACCTGAGATTAGTTTCGCCGACATTGAAAATCTCTTTTATGCAGTTGTTGGTGAGATAACCTCGACGCCACCCAGTACTGGGCAGGAGTTCGGGAGTATTGCCATAACTCGTATAACGGATGCTTTTCGAAGGTTGAGGTAGACGATTTCTGAAGATTTCTTGGTTATGTGTTGAAGGATGGATATAGCTGGATGTAGGATTTGATAGTTTTGGGTGAGATATTATGCTTCCCCTATATCCCCAACACCTGATTGCATAATCGGAAGATTTCAGGAGTTTTTAACTGGGAATTCAAGTAGCTCTTAGGATATCTTTCCGACAGATGTATGATATGAAATTGGGGTTCGACGTCTAGTGGTCCGCCTATTCACGGTTGGTTTTATAGTGGTCTCGTTGTGTCTTAAAGAGTCCTTGGCTATGCCGACTCGGGGACGCTTCGTATGTCATGTGCACTGCCTTGTACATGATGGTGCTGTACGATCGAGCCCGTGTAGGCCCCACCACGAAAACTTCGGACGAAATCTCTATCATATGTTTGTTCCGGCTTATTCTGCAAGCCAATCCTTTGTTTTGTTTTTCAGTTGTGGTATTCAAGTTGCTTCAATGTCAAGTGTTGATTCCATACCTTTTCTAAGCGGTGTTCTCATATTTCTATGTCAATACTAATCCTTCATGATAATCGAGATTGTCATGTCAATCCTTTTCAACCGGTGTGTTTTCTCCTCAAGCGGTTTCGTTCATTTTCAACGTCTGCAAGATCAATTATCAGTTCTTCTCAATGGTGTCTTTTTCATCCGTCTCCAAATTGTCTTTGTTTTTCCCGCCCGCCCACCCTTTTTCCTCAAGGACTCAGATGTCTTAATCAAGTATCCTTTTATTCTTGTGAAGTCTCTCCATTCCTTTTCCGTCAATGTTCTTATCCGGTGATTCTCATGAAGATTCTAACAGAGCTTCAAGTTCATCATTTTTCATTCTTTTTCTTCTCCAGTGGATCCAATTCAAGCTTTGTTGGTCATATCCTTTTCCTCATTTCAATGCTTTCTCATGCCGGTGCAATTCTTAATCGTTCACCTCTCGCTATTCTATTGTTCCGGAGTGCTCACGATATCTCGAAGATTCGTGTTTCCACTATGCCTTCGTTCAAACTCTTTCAAGGATGTTATCTCATTCTAGCTATTTAATTCAACCGGTGCATTCCCTCTTGTAAATCATTCTACGGTGTATCTTTTCAGTGGGCCCTAACCCACAGGTCTTTTCCCAGGATCTTACCTGACTCTTCTAATCTTCCCGGAGTTATTCTCAAATTCTTTCAAAGTTTGATGTAAGATTGATTCTTCATCAGTCAAATGCCTTCTCCAAGATCTTTCACACTATTTTCATCGTTGGTTCAATTTTTCCATTCTACTTTATTCCGGAGTATCTCAACAATTTGGTGGTGTTTCTCATCGTCATTCTCAGATTTTGAAGACCGAAGAAGAGTTTTCTTTTAAATATTGCCCCATTCTCTGCCATCCTCTCATAATTGTTTTTGTTTGTGAGATTTTCACCCATCCGGAGAAATTCAAGATTCTGTTCAGTTTAATTATCCGGAGCCCATCAGGTAAGATTTATTCATTCTAGCTTTCAGCTCTTGTTCTCCAAATCTGATCGGGGCTTCATTCAAGTATATTCTCTAATAAGCCCGCGATCTTTTGTTCTCGTGGATCTAATTTCCCTAAAGTATTTTCATTCGTTCTCTAATCCTTTCCGGGGATTTATCCCTTTACTTTGTTCTTTGTCAATGCTTATGGTGGTTCGTTCAAGATTTTTCTTCTTTCTTATCATATCAATTCATTCGTTGTTTCCTAATTCTATCGGTGGTTCATCGAAGACCTTCTTAAGTTTGTGCTATATCTATCTTAATCTTTCTACAAGGATAAGTAGTATGCCAAATCTGTTGCTTGTCAGCAATTAAATTGTCGAAGGATATGCATAACATAATTCTTATTCTTGTTCCATCCAAGTGATTAATTCCTTTTTCCGGAGTGGTTCATCATATCATATTCTCAGTTCGAGATGCTTTATCTTTTCTTTCCTGGAGTCCCAAGCTCTCGCAATTATGTAATCACGGAGATCTATCTAAAATCTTTACAAGGATTCACCTGGTGTTTTCAACTTCTTTTTCCTTCCGTTTGATCATCCTTTTGTTTAACGGAGTTCCTCATGAAGGTTCTACATGATGGTTCATAAAGGATTTAATTCATTCTCGAAGTGTTCATCGAGATTCTTTTCAAAGAAGTTCAAGTATTCTTCAATCTTGCAATCCGGAGTGCAATTCTTCCTTCCGTATCAATAGAGGTGGTATTATATCATTCTTGATAATTCGAGTTCATGTTTCATGATTCACATTTGGTGAAGAATGGGATATTAAAAGCCATCAATCTCTTCCTTGGAGATATCTTGGGTTATATTTCACCTTAAGCCTTCCCTAAGGATGGTTGCTATTATGGTGCTTATAAATGATCCAAGTTCTTCATTTATCCTCCCGGTGAAATAATCTTCTCGTCTCCTTGTTCGTATCAATCCAATTTATCGTTTTCATTAGTGGCAGAATTTCACCTCATAGTTTTGAGATGTTCTTCATAAGCCCACTACAAGCTTACTCTTTTCGTTGTTGGTCTTCCAACTACTCCGTTCGACCATTCTCCTAAGTATGCCTTTTCTAGCTCTTTTGTGGCAGGAGTTGCCATTTTCTTCTCCGTTCTTCTGTTCTGACGATCCAACTTCTATTATTTCATTCTCGAGGCATTGTGCTATTGCTTCCTTCAACCATCATCTCGTTTCATCAAAGATCATGTTCTTTCCTGTGCTTATCCATCTAACCGGAGTGTTGTGTCTTCTCTTCTAGTTCTTTTCATCTTATAAAGTCTTGCATCTCTTTTCAATCGGAGTGCTGCCCGAAGTTGTTCTTCCTTGTCCCTCTTTTTCTAACGGAGTGTTTTCAACTTCTTTCATCTCCGTTGTATTCTTTTCTTGAAATAGCTTAACCTCTTCAAGGTTCGTGGTTTCACTCATTTGTCAAAGAAGCAACTTAGTTTTACCTCTTCTCTTTCTCTTCCGTTGTCCCTCTGGTGCCATTCTAGATCTCGGGACGAGATCCTCTCGTAGTGGTGGAGTGTTGTAACGCCCCGAGACCGATGTGCCAGGTGTCTTCCAGTTATTCATTGCCGTTGCCTTGTCATTTGCTTGCGTGTTGCATCTTATCATGTCATCATGTGCATTGCATCATCATGTTTTCAAAACTTGCATCCCTCCGGGTTCCCCAGTTTCGTCCGTTGTCCGTTCTGAGCCCAGACACACTTGCACGCGCCCGCGGCATGTCCGAAAAGTATTTTATAAGTGTCCGGAAAATTTTCTCAGAATGGGATGAAAGTTGGCATGCGGTGTTGTTTTAGTGTTAGTAGGTCGCATGCCAAGTTTCATCGCATTCGGAGTTCGTTTGATAGCCCAACCGTTAAACTATAGCGGCAGTATAGCCGGTCAAAACGTCGGACGTTTTCGGTCTCCGGAAACTGCTGTTGGGCATCTCTCTTCTGTCTCTTCTGAGCCATCAAACCCCTCTCCTTCGTTGACCGTTCCGAGACCAATCGGCTTATCTATTCCCTCTTGCCAAACCACCTACTCCCTCTTTGCATAGTGCATCGACCCCTCGCGCACGTCCGAAAGTTGCCCCGGACCCGACCCGGACAGTTGTCACCGTTGGAACCGGATCATCCCCAAACATCTACAAAACGTCTCCATTTTGTTAATTGGGCTCCCTAGCTACTTTTTTTCCGTCCCTCCGATTACGATCGGAGGGACGAGATAGCCCCTAGTAAAACCCACCTACTATATATAGCTAGTCTAACCCTAGACCAGATCCCAAATTTCTAGGGATCCATCCCACCGCCGCCACTCTCTTCCTCGGGTTCCACACCGAACTAGTAGTATTCTCCCTGATCCAAATTTCCTCTCTCTTTCAAACACCAGCCAATCCAGAGCATAGCCCCTCCTCGCCTCGATCTGGATCGAGGAGCCCGAGCCCCTGCAGCCGCCCGAGGCCTCCACGGCTTGGCCCTCCTGCCTCCTCGCCGGACTCCTCGTGCTACAGCACCTCGACCCCGGCGTCGACCCAGCCGCTGCTGGCGAGCAGCAGCAACCAGCAGGCCGTCCTCGCCGTCCCTGCTCATTCTGTCAGCCCTCCTCTTCGATTTCCTCCCGTGGCTCTCCCTCTAAGCTCTGCCCTTGCCCTCTTCTTCGCAGGAAATCGAGCCCCACGGCGACGCCATGAGCCGTCGGCCACCAGAGAGCAGTCGCCCTACCAAGTCCATCCCGCCGCCGGTGTTCAACCTCGTCGGAGTCTTCTCCTCGCCGCTGCCTTTGCCAAATCCCCGCGCCGCCGGAGCCCTGCTTTGCGCCATCTTCCCGTTGACTGCGAGCTCACTCTCGAGCTTTGCCTCTGCGAGCCGCGTGCGTTGATCCGCTGCTTCGAGGACGAGGACGCCCAGCGACCAGCGCCCAAGTCGACTCCCTTGCATTTCCTGTTGCCGCTCCTTGGACCCGCGCCCAGCCTTCCTTCCCCGCACCGTTCCTCGCGTGCCAGACCTCCCCAACCTCGCCGGAGCCATGCAGTTCGCCGACCCTTCCTCTCTGTCCTCCGGTCCTCCTCTATTTTCCTCTCTCTCAATCGCACGCTCTCTCTCTCAGGGACGAACAAGGACACCACCGCCCCATGGAACCGTCTCTTCCTGGAGCTCCTTCACCTGCATCCACCCCCCTCCGTCCAGACCCGCCGTCTCCGCCTCCCTTCCTTCATCTCCGGCGAGCAGCCGTGCCGCCGCGGCTCTGCTTCCTGTCGTGGAGACTGCAGAGGATGCCCGCTCGTGCCCTGCTTCTCGTCCTGTCCAGGAGCGAGCACATTGACCGCGGCCCCTGCACCCCCTCGTTCGATCCAGCTGCGACCGGCCCATGGCCACCTCTTTCCTGCAGCCCACAAAGCAAGCCCAGCTTGCTTCCCCTCCAGATCCGACCTGGGCTTGGACCGAAGTGAGCAACCCTCACCCAGATCCAGATTCGGCCTGATATGCTTTTTCCTGTTGCTGCAATTTTGTCTATTTTTCCAGAGGAGACCAGTTTTGCAGAAAAGTCCCTAGACATCATGCATTTTATAACTCTCCAACCGTGCATCAGATTAAAACAAACTTAATATGAAACTTGCTTAGATTATCATCTAGTTTAATAATATGCAACTTTCATCTATGTTTGAAATGCTTAAAATGTTGGTTGGTTAAATTTGCTCCTATGTCAGGCAAAAATGCTTTAAATCATAACTAAATAACCGTAGCTCGGTTTCTAATAAACTTTATATGTAAATGGGGTACAATTTTGCCTAGTTTAACATGGCAGCTTTACTTTGCATGTTTAACAACCCTAAAATCGTGTTTAGGGCAGATCAGTACCAAACCCTAATATATGCATATGGGGATTTACCGGATTTGTTGTTTGTTGCTTCCGGCCTCATTTAAACTTGACTAGATAGGTAGTTTTACTTTGCTTCACCCTCTTGCCATGCTAACAACATTTAATATTGTTGGGTACATAAACGAGAGGGAACTAAATAAGTCATGTGGTGTTTTTCTTCAATATGCAACTCCGTGGCATATTGAGCTCCACTTATTTTGTAGTATTGTTTGTTGGCCTTTGCCATGCCATGCCTCATTAAACCGGACATGCATCATACTTGTTTGTGCATCGTGCCATGCTTATGTGGTGGTTGTATACTTTGTTGTGTGCTTCTATCCGGTGTTGCTTCTTCGGGTTGGTTCTGGTAACGTCGCGTTTGTGAGGACCCGTTCGACTACGTCCATTTGTCTTCCTCATGGACTCGTTCTTCTTCCTTGCAGGAATTCAGGCAAGATGACCATACCCTCGAAATCACTTCTATCTTTGCTTGCTAGGTGCTCGCTCTTTTGCTATGCCTATGCTGCGATACCTACCACTTGCTTATCATGCCTCCCATATTGTTGAGCCAAGCCTCTAACCCACCTTGTCCTAGCAAACCATTGTTTGGCTATGTTACCGCTTTGCTCAGCCCCTCTTATAGCGTTGTTAGTTGAAGGTGAAGATTGAAGTTTGTTCCTTGTTGGAACATGGAGATGTTGTTCCTTGTTGGAACATGTTTACTTGTTGGGATATCACAATATCTCTTATTTAATTAATGCATCTATATACTTGGTAAAGGGTGGAAGGCTCGGCCTTTTGCCTAGTGTTTTGTTCCACTCTTGCCGCCCTAGTTTCCGTCATATCGGTGTTATGTTCCCCGATTTTGCGTTCCTTACGCGGTTGGGTAATAATGGGAACCCCTTGACAGCTCGCCTTGAATAAAACTCCTCCAGCAATGCCCAACTTTGGTTTTACCATTCGCCACCTAGCCTCTTTTTCCCTTGGGTTCCGCAGACTCAAGGGTCATCTTTATTTAAACCCCCCCCCCCCCGGGCCAGTGCTCCTCTGAGTGTTGGTCCAAACTAGAGTCCTGTGTAGCGCCCCCTCGGGGAAACTCGAGGTTTGGTTTTAGTTGTATGGAGAGCTCATCTGAGTGTGCCCTGAGAACGAGATATGTGCAGCTCCTATCGGGATTTGTCGGCACATTCGGGCGGTGTTGCTGGATTTGTTTTAACTTGTCGAAGTTGTCTTGTAGAACCGGGATGCCGAGTCTGATCGGAATGTCTCGGGAGAAGGTATATCCTTCGTTGACCGTGAGAGCTTGTCATGGGCTAAGTTGGGACACCCCTGCAGGGATTTGAACTTTCGAAAGCCATGCCCGCGGTTATGGGCAGATGGGAATTTGTTAACGTCCAGTTGTAGAAAACATGAAGTTGACCTTAATTAAAATGCATCAACCGCGTGTGTAACCATGATGGTCTCTTTACGGCGGAGTCCGGGAAGTGAACACAGTGTTGGAGTTATGCTTGACGTAGGTTGTTCTAGGATCACTTCTTGATCATAGTTTCTCGATCGTGCCTTGCCTCCTCTTCTCGCTCTCATTTGCGTATGTTTAGCCACCAAATATGCTAGTCGCTTGCTGCAGCTCCACCTCATACCTTTACCTTACCCAAAAGCTTAAATAGTCTTGATCGCGAGGGTGCGAGATTGCTGAGTCCCCGTGACTCACAGATACTTCCAAAACCAGCTTGCAGGTGCCGATGAGTCCGTGCAGATGATGCAACCAAGCTCAAGGAGGAGCTCGTTGAAGATCTTGTCCTTTGTGTTGTTTCGTTCTAGTTGATCAGTAGTGGAGCCCCGTTGGGGTCGATCGGGGACCTTGTCGCATTTGGGGTTCTTCTTTTATTATGGTTCCGTAGTCGGACCTTGATTGTATTTGGATGTTGTAATGCTTTATTCATGTAATTGTGTGAAGTGGCGATTGTAAGCCAACTATGTATCTCTTTCCCTTATGTATTACATGGGTTGTGTGAAGATTACAATGCGGTTATGCCTCTAAGTTATGCTTCGACACGTGGGAGATATAGCCGCATCGAGGGCGTTACAATGTCGATGCCAGACAACTTGCTTGAGTGATCACAGTACTGGTACTCCCTATAATGCTATGCCCTAACTTGCTTCAGTAGAGTAGTAGAGTAGGACTCTGCTCTACTACTAGCACCGGAGGAGTAGTATATTCTAATCTAAAATAGTTACAAACTTCAATGCCCGAGCGTGGAATGACTACGAACCATGCTTAAAGACCGTGTCTACGTGGTGTTTGGACATGGGCGACAACCTCAATGCCAACGGTGCTGCTCCCATTGCACCGTATGTGTTTCTGTCCTTCCTGTTCGAAATCATGGTAAAATTCATGTTTCTACTCTGTATCCTACTACTATGCTAGTCCACATGATTAGTTTCATCTCTGTTATAGTCGTCATGATTTATTTTGTGCTTATTCGAATTAAATCTCGTAGTAACTTTCTCATATATTCAACTGGCGCAACGTCCCCTACAGCCACTCCCGTTTCATGGACGGCCTGGTCGATGTTGGAATTTTGCTAGTAGGCCTTTATAAGGAGAGCTCTTCTACCACTTGTATGAGCATGAGAAGAGGAGACCTACACGCGCGCTCCTCCTCCTCGCTCACCTCGCCACGCCACGCCTCGTCACGACGCGCCACGGGTTGCGGGATTGAGCCGAGCCAAGGACAGAGTTATACTCCCACGACCTACCCGGCCCGCACTATATAGTTTCTCACCACCTATCCAGATCATTGCGCCGCCAAGCAAGTCTTCTCCATCCCTCCTTTTGGTGTGCACCGGGAGAAGGGACAGCAGGCCTCTAGAACCCCGGCTCTCGTGATCCTGTACGGGAGAGGGGCGATCAGCTTTTTGGGGAGCGCACTCGCGCGACTGCTGGCAGGGATGACTTCGCGAACGACGACTTCTTCCCCGACCTCGGCAACCTCATCCTCGACATGGGTGACAACGTCAACGCCGGCAACTAGTGAGATACAGGGTGTAGGAAGCGGTTTGGGAATTTGCATGCCTTTCCAACCAGTGAGATACTCCGTAGAAAGTACGACACAGAAATAACCACAGAGAAGGAAGCAAAAAAGTAAACAATCAAACAAGCATTTTTGCATTTGTTTTGCATTGAATCATTTCACAAGCTTGACTAGTGCTATTTTTCTACTTTTACAAAAACCGCATCGTAATGTTAAAACATGCATTTGCACGTATATAAGTAATAGTAGTACTCCCTCCATCTACGTGTATAAGTCTTCCCTCCTTCTTGGTCATGGTGCACAACCAAAGATGACTTATTGACCTGGACGGAGGGAGTAGCACAGTCTGCAAGCATATATCGAGAGAGACGTGTAGTGCGATAGTATATAGTAAAGTTTGTGCTATATGCACGTACTTGCAAAATGCGTACGAATACACAAGGTTTCCAAACTTTCCCTTTTACATACTTAATTAAGGACGCTAAAAATTCCTGAACGTTCGGGATTTATCATTTGCGTCCCAAAAATAATGAGATCGCCTTACGAAACAAAAATTATACTCCTCCTAAAAGCCACGACACTTGCAGGAGCGCTTGCAGCGCGCCACGAGTGCCCTGGTGCGCGGCCGTTTCCCAGCGCGCCGACACAACGCCTCTTCCTCATCCTGGCAACTCGCGAGGTGCTGATTGGCGGCTTGCTGGCGGGCGAGCGCGATCTCATCGGTGTGGTGATCCGGCACCAACAGGTACTCCTCCTCGCTGGAAGCGTGCACCCGGTCCACGTTCCGCTAAGCGTAGATGAGGCGCTTGGTCCGGACTGCACTCAGGGCATCGGCACGGGCGTCCTCTGCCACCCTCACGGCCCTCGCATGAGCCTTCTGCCAAAGAGCCAATTGCCTGACTCTCTCAAACGCGACATAGGCCTCCCAGGCAGCTTGTTCTGCGGTGCGCTTCTCTTCCTCGGCCTTCTTCTCCGCCTCTATTTTGGCACACTCTGCTGGAGGCAAAGCCTCCCACAAGGCAACATCCATTTCTTTCCAAAGCTCCTCAAGGCTGGGGGGCTCGGCGGGCAGCGCGGCGTTCTCCTCGTAGCAGGGAGCCGACGCGTCCTCTGGCACACGTGCTGGCGAGATTGGGAACGCCGACGCATCCACCTCGACGTGCCGCGGTGAGGAGCGGAACACCGACGCGTCCTCCTCGAGTAGTGGCGGCGAGGAACGGAACAGCGACGCGTCGCATCGCGGCGAGGAGCGGAACGCCGACGCGTCCTCCTCGACTAGTGGCGGCGAGGAGCGGAACACCGATGCGTCCTCCTCGACTAGTGGCGGCGAGGAATGGAACGGCGACGTGTGACCGTCTGCGTGGTGCAGCGAGGGGCTCCTAGGGCTTGGGAGGGGCGATGCCATGGTGGTCGGCGTGAGAGGGAGGGGGAGGAGATAGCGATGAACATGAACGTGGAGGGGGAGGAGATAGCGATGTCATGGGAGACGCAGTATTTATAGCGAGCAATGGCACACCTACGTAAGATATGGACTGAGCCGCACTGACTTAATTGTCGGTCCAGTTGCGTCACTGACATGTGGGCCAGACCCCTGTTGGGCCCATATGTCAATTACCAAATGCACCTACAGTTAAGTAACAGCTACATGGGCATATTTGTTGGAGTAAAATACGGGGAAGCGAAGGGGTGGAAATATTGCTGGTCACAACGGATTGGACGAGCGTGGGGGGAGGAGAGTCATGCATGCAGATTTTTTCACACGGGGTGGAGTGGTGGGACCGCTGGAGGGAGAAAGAGAGTTTGGCAGGCATATTGTTTCCACACATGGAGAGGAAAAGATTTGGAGACGAATGGGCTTCCTGCAGGTATGGGGAACGATGCATAATAAGTCATCTTGCATGTCGGGCTAGGTATAGTCTCAAGTCATTAAAAACAAACACGCCCCACGCATGTTCATATTTCAAGGTGCACTAAATTATTGCATGCGATGATTAAGGCTGGCCATAATGGTGGTATCTTCGCTGGTATCATGCACACGGGAATAGCAAACATGCTGATGTGGCAAAGAATTAAAGAAGAGAGGGGGGTTAGAGTAACTAGTGTTCATGCATGCATTGGTAAACACATTTTTTTGTGGAGAACGACAGCACTAGTTGAGTACTTTTGCAGACTTAAAAAACTATTCCACAATGTGTCAACATTCACAATGTCAAATCAATATTTTTACACTCATTATAAAACGTAGTTCTTATACTCATTACAATCAGTACTCCCTCCGTCTAGGTAAGCAAGTCATCTTAGATTGTGCACTGTGACCAAGGAGGAGGGGAAAACGAGAGATCTTAATGTTTATTTGCTAATTAATAGCATTGCATGCAATGAACTAACCACTGCATGTCGTGTTTGGTAGTCTCAAGTCATTAAAAGCATGCACACCCACATCTCCTATTGGTTGATATGTCAAGAAACAAGAAACGAGGTAGAAGTTAATGCACCACGCTAAGTGTTTTGGGAGTATTGTAGATATTGATATTTTTAGTATAAATTTGGTCGTGGGATTTCATTGATGCCTATCAAAGCATTGACAGGTCTGCTATGCGTGACCTGGAGATGAAAGTGTTGAGCATCTCGAAGTTGATCAACAACCTTCAATTGTCAAAGATTAGCCGTTCGGCCAATAAGGTGGCACACTTAATTGCTAAGTATAGCTTTAACAATAGATTAGATGGTATTCTTGTAAATAACGTACCGCCCTGTGTGGTGAATATTGTATCGAATGAGTGTACTCATGTGGCTGGTTAATTAATATAAGGTGGTGTTCAAAAAAAGTATAAATTTGGTCAAACACTTTGCAAACGGTTGACGGGAGTAAAAAGGACCAAGGGAGTATCATGCATGAGTAGTAGGCAAAAAAATTGCTGGTCTAAAAAAAGGAAAAAAATTGCTCATTTATAACCGGTCGGAGTCTCAAAGGGCGCGACCGCGCGAGGGAGGCGAAGGTCGTGGGAGGCGCGACGTTTGACGGAATTAAGTGAAGTTACATCCACGCGCCGGCATGGCGTGCGAACAGGCACAAGCTATACCGTCAGGCCTACGATATGGGTCTAGTAGACATGACATCTAGTGGGTCCCGCATAGTTCTCGAGAACTCTTTGGGGGCTTGCAGCCGTTTATCTACCGGGCAAGCCAACAACCCCACGCCGTTCGCACGCCCTACTCGTCCCCGTCTTCTACCTTACAACAGTTCGCTCCCAGTCGTCCCGTCCTTTCACATTAGTTCGCTCCCAGTTTTTTTGCGGGGTACAACAGTTCAACTTCTCCTAACCCTCCTCCAAAATCCATGGCCTCCCAAATCTCCATGGTCGCCGCTGAGCACCAGGTTAGAGCCATCACCGGCGATCAGTTCATCGTCATCTACACACGTGGATCCGAGACGGTGAAAGCATGGCTTGCTCGCTTCCTACGCATGTTCAACAGTTCAATGGATGAGTGGGTCGCTGGGCTAGATGTTGAGTACACCACAGTCCTGGGACGAGAGAAGGATCTAAAGGACGAAGAGAGGAAGAAGCCCGCCTGATCCAGGTTTGCGTACATAATGTTTGCTTGGTCTACCACATATGCCATGCCGACGTTGAGTGCCAAGATTTTAAGAACTTCCTCAAGTACAAAAGAGTGAAATTCGTTATTGTAGGCTTTAAGAACGACAGTGACATCCTGCGTCGGATAGGTCTTGTTGTAGGCCAGCCCTTCGATCTCCAGAAGGCAAGCCTGGTGTCCTCCTCTCAACCTTCAATGCTGACCCTGGCAGCAACCATGATTGATCCTTCGTACGCTAAACTGAAGAAACCTCATCACGAGTTTCATCATGCATGGGAGTCGAAGACATTAGATGAAGATCACATCCTGTAAGCAGCAATGGATGCCTACCTTTGTTTAAATATCTACAAGGGTTGGATGAAGAAGCAGAGCCCAGTGTCCGGTTCAAGCAAAGAAGCGTCGGCGAAGAGGAAGAGGAAGAGGGACGAGGACGAAGTCGAGGACGTGGACTCGGACTCCAAGTAGGTGGCAGTGGCGTCGCTCATGCTGGTTCTACTACAGTGTCAAGCAGACTAGTTGCGTATTAGTTTATTTTCAAGGGTGTGTTGTGCTGAGGCCCCAGCAGAACTATGTTTATGTTCTTTCTCGTTATTTGAACTCTTTAGTATGTACAGTAGTACTAGTACTATGTCTTACTACTGTTCTTCTTGCAGTTGGTACTACTGCTCGTATCTTCGTGTTCCTACTGTACTTAACATGTTCGTACTAGTAGTATAATTTGGGTCAGTCGATTTGTGAAAGAAGTTAGACGGAGCGAAGGAAGAAGACGGCAGAAGAGGTGGAAGAAGCCCTTCTATCCATCCATGTTGCATCAAACGGCTCACATGAGTCGACTGACCCAAATTGCTCCTTCAGATTGCAGGATCCACGTGCCATTCAAGGTCTCGAAGGTAGATTCCGCGTCTGCACCAGGTTTGCGGGCTCGACGCGCGCGCGACTGGCTTCCGCCGCGACAGCCACCATGCGCGCCTCCTCTGCGCGGGCGGAGACGACAATGACATGCTAGTTCCTCCTCGCCGGCATGCTGGAGCACGCGCTCGTCCTCTTCTTCGTACGCTGCGTGCATAGACGCGGCTCCACCAGCTACTCGCGTGCTTGGCAGCGCGGCGGCATCGCGAGGAGGGACTGCAGACGACGTGAGCGGGCGAGCCTTCGGCTTCATGGCACAGGGATGGCGGCAACACGGCGGTGATGGGCGAGAAATTGTTGGCCGGAGCAGGCAGGCACCGGCATGCGCAACGGCGGCGGCATATTAATGAGTGCGCGTGTGGGAGCTTACTTTAGTTTTATATATAAGGTTGGTCAAACTTAAAAGAAAACCGTACTAGTACACATAAACATTAGACTTAGGCAGCGCTTTTATTAGTTACTAGCTTATGTTCTTGCCCATTGTGACCAGCCTTAGTACCACGGCCACGATACGGAATCATGTGCAAGCGCGTGAACCGCGGCCGCACGGTCGATCGAATAGTGCATCACCGTGTCGCACTCGAAGGACATCCACCGTATCTTTTTGTGTGTGTGAAAACAATCCTCGAATATTACTCAACTAATTTTCATGTGAAAGTTCTTGATGCTGCAATATTTCCATATATTTGAATTTAGCTCTAGTTCGTGTTTATTTGGATTTGGATGTTTTAGGTGTGCCCTAGTTTTTTTAATACTGATTTTGTGTGTGTAACTGAGAGAGAATGTGTGTATGTGTCCATATGTGTGTTGTGGCGGAAGGGCAATGTGGAGACGGTGTGCGTGTGATACAGACATAGAGAGGTGTGAATGTGCAAATGATCATGCATGAGTGAGACATAGACAGATGCCGATACGTTGTGTATACATGAGAGAACGGTCTTCTAGTTTACTTGTGTGTGTGTGTGTGAGAGAGAGAGAGAGAGACGGAGAGAGGAGCATCCATAACATAACAACCATCTCTCTCGATTCGTCCGTCCCTCGCACGGTCGCATGCAACACATGCATCAACGCACACATTTTGACACCCTCACCCGGCCCCTGCCCACCTCAAGGCCCACACAATCTCTTCGTGAATACCCATTTCTCTCCTTAGGTTTGTTTTCTCTCAATATCTGACACACACACAGAGACACACGCAGCACAACACACACACACTCCCCCGAGCACACAATTCATCCCCATCTAAGGTTATACGGCGACCACTCTCGCTTGTGCTTCTTTGCACCCCAACATGCACAACACCTCAATCTTCAAAGAGGGCAACGAGCAGATCGAAGACGGCGACCACACCGCGCTAGAGAATGCGGGGTCATTTGGAAGCAGGGTGATGTGACGACGGCTGACTCACTCCTCCCCCCACCCTCTCTCTCTCTCTCTTGCACAAAATTACCAATCCCTCTCTCCCCCACATAAAATTGTCAATCCCTCAACCTACGAGATCCTTCCTCTCTCATCCATGTTTTTCCTGCTCTCTCATCAAACATGTTGTCTCTTCTCCTTCCACATATACAGAATCCAGATGCACACTCATCTCATGTATATTACATGTATGCATCTTTCTCACAAATCTAACTTCTTCCTCTCTCTTTCTCTCTATCTCTCTCTCTCTCTGTATCGTTAGGTTTGTCTCCTACTCTCTCGTCCACATACATGCAATCTTTCCCGCCCTATCTGCTCCATCTTCAAAAGCTCTCTCTGCACGTTTCATCCACACATTGGGATATGTCA
This sequence comes from Triticum dicoccoides, assembly GCF_002162155.2. Taxonomy (NCBI): domain Eukaryota; kingdom Viridiplantae; phylum Streptophyta; class Magnoliopsida; order Poales; family Poaceae; genus Triticum; species Triticum dicoccoides. Next base: position 591,397,460 of record NC_041392.1, on the reverse strand, counting down.
AAATGTTGCTTCTATAATTGCTGATGTAGAGTTATGGTTGTTCTTGTTGCATCCTACAAAGTAATAACTATGAAATGCATTTAGATTCTCATTTGACTGGGATTATGTGAGTTTGAGCATGTTGTGAAGTACTATAGACCTTGTATACATCTTGGGATTCGACAATGATTGTAACTATTGAATTGTATAGACCATTACATTCGAAGTCAATAGCCTAATATATTTATTTCACAATTTCAACAAATGATTAGTTCACTACAAACTAAGAAAACAAATGTGTACTCCCTCCGTTTTTATTTAAGTCTGCGTATTAGCATTGGTCAAAGTCAAGTTTTGTAAACTCTCAGAAAGCTTATAACAAAAAATATTAACATATACAATAACAAATAAATACCATTAGATTCATTATTGAATGTACTTTCACATCATACATATTTTTATGGTAAATGTTTATATTTTTCTATAAACTTGGTCAAACTTTAGGAAGTTTGACTTCGGTCAAACCTAATATGTAGAGTTTACTACTACTACTACTCGCTAGTTGCTTAGTCGAATCACTCAACGCGCCACGCGGGGAGTCCAGTGTCACAAAATTTTGAGGTCAGCGGGAAAATCTCCCGCGACCCTGATTCGAGCAGTGGGAAGTTACCATCATAGCCTTCGGAACAGGCCTACGGATGACGCTTGGTAGGGGGCTGTTTTCGTAACTTTAGGTTCACCCTACCTAGCCAACCCCACCCCGGCACCCAGAGTAGTACACCTGAATACTCCCCAATTTCTATCCCCACCGCAAAATATACTTCTCCACGGCACCGCAGCCTTCGTGCTCCTCCCCTTTACATCAGCGCACTCGTCCACCACAGCGCATCTGCCTCATCGATGACCTCGTACGCCGCACTAGAGCCGGTCCACCGTCGTCGTCGTACACGGAGCCTCTTCCCCGGCATCGTCTTCCATGTTCTCGGATTTGCTGCCCGGAAGCCGAGGCCAAGCGCAGAAGTACCACCATTGTGGACAATGAACTGACTCCCGTTGCCGACCATGACTCACAGAGGCCGCCGCGACCATCGTTCTCCTCCTTGATTGGTAATGTGTGTATTGAATCACTTAGCAGTACATTTGCAGTTCCAATTTTGTTCATACCTACCCTTCAAATTTCCTGGGTGCTATTGTTCCCGTAAAAGTAATTGGTTATAGCCTCCATTGTCCAACAGAATATCAGCTTGTAATTGTGCGTTGCTCTTGTATCGTGCTATGCTTGGGTAGGTTTTTCATCTGCAACCAGTAGTGTGGCAAATGATGGAAAGGTTTTTAGAACTAGCAAAATGCCCATGTGTTGCACGCATCAAGATGCATTTGTATGAGTAGTTTATCTTGCTGGAGATGCTCTAACATGGCAGACGAGTGCTTTAATGTTGCCCACAAGATGCACGAGTATTACTAGTAGTATATTTTTCTTGCCATGTTGAGATTTTAGAACCACGAGTGCGAACATGTAGAGGAGCAATGAAGACCAAACACGGGATATTCGGGACATCTTCAAGGAGTGTGGAAAGTTAAAGAGGAGCTGCACCGAACCTGTAAAACGAGCTTTGGTAAGTAAAACCCTTTCAATTACTTTCGATCGTGTAGCCTCGTGTTCTTCGATGTGTATATGTTGTAGTTTCTGTTTCTCTTAAGCGTGGTGTTCTTCGATGTGTAATAAGAAGAGTCTTAATTGTCCTAATGCTTTCATTTTTAGCTTGATGTAGGAAGTGGGTGTTCTCACCTTGTAGTCTGTTTTTATTTATTTTTTCCTTTTGAATTCACTTCTCCAAGTTCTATTTATCTGGCTTCTACTAAATGGATCTAGGTTTCTATGAGTATTGATCTAAAAAAGAAGTAACTTCATGTCAGGATGCAATTCCTGCGAGGAGGCAAGTATGGTGAACCTCGAGATCATGTTTCCAAAATGAGGCTGGATTACACACAAGGTGACAGTTCCCTAATGATGCTGGATTAGACACAAGGTGCAAATTCCCAGATGATGCTGGATTACACACAAGCCAGGTGGAGTCGTCAGATGTTCGTGTCCTCGTGGCATTAGTAAAGGCTGAAAGAAAGCGTGAAGCAGCCCTTGAGAATGTAGTTGAGTTCCTGAAGAAGTGAAAAGAGCAATCAGATGCTCTCTTCACCCAAGCCAAAGAAGAGATGGAAGAAACCAGAAATAAGCTAGCAGAGGCAGAGCAGGCTAGGCGTCTCCTGCTATCTAAAACTGTTGTCAATACAAAATTTCCTTCATAATAGCTAGGTTCAAATGTTTATCCAGTCAGGATGCCTGTTGTGATGTCCGTGCATCTACTGATGTGGCACAAAATGTTTTTTTGGGGTTATGTAATAACAACAATTACTTTCCAAACAATAACAGACGAAGCATTGGACATGGTATAGTTCACGCGCAAGCCCGACATTCCAAGTTCAACTTCCACATCAAACTCATGTTCACAGATATCTGCACATTTATACATAATGTCCACAACCATGATTCACTTCAAAGCCAAAAAAATGTGAGGAGAGTTATAAATAAAGAAAATCCTCTACTAGTTCCTGCTACCAGTGCGAGCACAACAAGTCAAGACCATGCGTGAATTAATTATATTTTAGTCATTTTTTGTGTTCTAAAATGCCTACCGGCTCGCGGAAGGACGTGTTGCCGGCACACGCGCGGATTCAATGAAGGCAGGCGGGGCAGTCTTAAGCTGGTTGCACGCGGCGAGGAGGCGTGCTCAGCCGGGCCTGTAGAGAGTGCGGCCCTCTTGGCCGGCACGTCGGTTCAATGCCTGCGCTATGAGAGGTCGCGTCCGTGTCAGAGCAATCACTCCCTCCAGTCCTTTTTTGTTTGCGTATAACAAAATCTCGTTTTCCATTCACATTTTACAAGTAAAGTTCATGGACAAACTTTGACCCAAAGTACGATGGGGACTAGTAAACCAGAATGGAGGTAGTAGTTTTTTTAATCAAAGAAGGATTTCCCCTTCCGATTTTCATTAAAGAAAACCAGCATCTAAATCTAAACCATAGTATTTTTCCCTAGAACTACCAGGTTCAACATCTCGCAACATAAACCCATACAACCTCCATCGCAAAAAACCATACAACCATACGCCAAGGAGGTACGTAGTACTATGAATTCCATTTTCGCTCCATACCAATCGTTCTAAAAACTACTTACTACTTATAACGCGCCATTGAAAATCAGAACTCTTAACCCCGCTAAAAAACGATATTTTAAACGTGGTTACTCGATCTGTGGCAACTGGGAGCCATCGCGCTCCAAGTCATTCACCTGTGGTCCTGACCATCAACTCCTACGGATCAAATTATCACGCGAGCTGACTATTCCTACAAAGGTGCTCCACCACGTACCCGGTACCCACGAATGCAGCAATCGTGCCCCTAGGGTTTTAGGGTTTATTTTTTAATGTCGCCTTTACGTAACACTCATGTGTGCGAGACAGCGAGAGGCTGACTGCGTGTGTGTGCCTCTTCTCTTCGTATATGTACTCCACCGTTTGTCTGGTGTCCAAAAAATTATAATAACTACTAGCAATGTGCCAATGCGTTGCCACACGATCAAAGTAGATTAATACAGTGGCGGAGCTAGATGTAGACTACGCCTGGGGCTGTGCTATGTTGAGTGATAAACTTCTATGATTTTCTATGCTTTGCATGAAGAAATTACAAAGGAAGTTGTTTCTAGGCCTGGGGCTATAGCCCTAGCTGCCCCAGGCCTGTCTCCGCCACTAGATTAATACATATTCACCGATTTGATAGAAAAAGAAATTCTAGCTTTGAAATACTTATATCACTAAAAATATGTTATGTTTCACTCAAAATATATTCCTTTGGCGGTTTTGATGAGATAAGGGAGGAATGTTGTTGGTTTCAAGATTCGAGAAGTGGTATATGTCTAATTTCTACTCTTACTAGCAAGATGCCCGTGCGTTGCACGGAACATCAAGATATTGTGGGAGAAAAGGATGAACGAGGGAAGGCCTTATCTGCAAATGTGGTGAAGAGTGCGGGTAAATTGCCATATTTTCCTTCCTATCCGTCAGATATAAATCAGACGACCTACATTGCAGGATGGCAGGCCCACCATCATCACCAACTCTATTTTTTATTCCTACTCTTATAATAAGCATTGTCGGTGATGATCGTGTGCCTGCCATCCTGCAATATAGGCCGTTCGATCTATATCTGACGGATAGGAAGGAAACTATGGCAATTTTGCAAAAAGATACCCACACCCCTCTCCACATTTGCAAATAAAGCCTTCCCTCGTTCATCCTTTTCCCCCACAAGATAAACTACTCATACAAATGCATCTTGATGTTCCATGCAACGCATGGGCATCTTGCTAGTTGTTGCAAAAAGCCCATGTGTGTGTGAGAGAGAGGGCGAGTGGAGGAGGATGGAGTGCATGTGTGACAAAGACACAAGGACTGTCTATGTGATAGGTATCAGCTTAAAATGAGGCGATAGTGTGTGTGTGCACGATCGAGAGAGCGTGTCTCAAGAAGGGAAGAAAAATCTACATAGGTAAAAGGAGCGGGAGAGAGACATGTATGTGATGGTGGAAGCACGAGCGTGCGGGTGTATAAACCTATCTAGAGGCTAGCTAGTCGATAAATGTTTGTGAGAGAAATACGAGTCGGGGTGCGAAAGCGAGAGTTTTGTGTGAGAGAGAGAGACGGTAGTCGGGAAGGGGAGTGGAAGCAGGAGTTGTGCGTGTGTGTCTGTGAGAGAGAGAGAGAGGAGACGGTAGTCGGGGTTGTCTGATCGGTAAACAAATGAATAATGTCAGTCTGGGATGGAGACGAAAAGGAGACCGCAACAAATGTTGTGTCTACATGAGAGATGGAGAGAGTAATTTTAGTTGTATGAGTCATATGTAGAGACATATAGGGTGTGTGAGAGAATCTCATAGAGAGAAAGACAAAGTGAAAGACGAGTGGAGACTGTGTGTTTGGCGGTGAAAGAGAAAGCTTAGGTACCGAGTGATACCAGAGAACGGTAGAGACGTGAGAGATAATGAAAACTGTGTAATTTATAATGATAGGGAGAGTGTGACACTTCTCAAGGGAGACGTCGAGAGACTATGTTTGCGAGGATAGGAGCAACATGAAGTGAGCGTGCGGGTGAGCTGGAGAAAAGAGAGTGATAGCTACCTGAAGGAGCATGCATGCGAGAGAGATGGGCGTGAAAGGAGTGAACAAAAAAAGGATTCAAATATTTGAATTCGAGATGATGATACATGTAATCTATACTCGAACCAAAATTGATCTATCAAACATGCATACTCATATGAATTCACGCACATCTATGTTATTTAATATGTAGATATTACTGATCCATACATTTTAGTAGAACATAATTTGGTTAAAAAAATTCAAATTCAACCTTAAGATTTCGAGATCGTTGTATTTGTAAATCATATTATACATATAAAGGAGCAGACTTCTTTGTTGTTCTTTTGAAAGTATATATATATAAAATGATGTATATAGAATATAATTCCAATTGAAAATGGATCCCGCCCGAAAAAAATTACAAACGGGATTCGAATTGTTGGCACGGTAAACATGCACTCTGCAAAATTTGAACGAAGCGGGGAAAGTCGCAGTAACCGCCCGAAACCAAAATCTGTGAGATGGAAATCACTACTGCCTATCCCTGCCACGCAAAGCCTATATGCTGCATTTCTATAGGTTTCGATAGGGGTAGGTTTGTAATTTCACCCAAACATGACGTAACCGCCTCTCACCCGGATTCATACATGGTGGGCGCCAAAACACAGTGTGTCCTCGGCCGAAATCGACTCCCTCCCCGATTCATATTCATACACGTTGGGCGCCAAACACAAACTCTCGTCGGCAAATATTTGGTGTATAAGAGATTACCGTCCTATCCCCAACCGACTAGTGTTGCTGTGATGTAGGAGAAATTTGAAATGGGGGCTAAGTTTGTAAATTTCCTCGCATTTGAGACAAGCGTGCCCTAAATACATGGTTCCCCCTTCCTCTCTACCTCCCTTTTCCCCATTCGTACTCCGTGGGCGCCAAAACACCCTCTCCACCCCACCCTCCTCTGTCCGCCGCCGTCCGCCACCCCATCCACCACCGTCCTCCTCCACCATGCCGGAGCTGATACCCCGACGCTGTCGTCCATTACAAGAGATCGACCTCTCTCATCCACGGCTTCGGACCGGGATCCTTGCATCCCGTCCTCTCGCTTCATCCCCGCCGTCATCCACCTTGCCGGCGCCGCTCCTATGACCGTCTCGTCCACCGTGCCCCGCCGCCACCGTCTACCCTACTAGATCTGCTTCCACGCTGCTGACAGCCATCGCTACCGTAGCACCGTAAAATTCTCAGCAGATGCGTACACGGCGCCGCACCAGAGGCGGTACTCTTTCGTATCTGCTCAACTTATTTATCACAGCAAGAAAATAGATCGCCACTGCTTTACTCTGATTTCTTGTCTTGGTTGCAAAGTTGCCTTTGTCCGGTTTGCACCTTCAGATCCGCCATGGCACGCTCAACACCATACTCCCAATGCTTATGGTTTCACCTTTTATATTCCACACTAGTTAAATCACAATAGAGTAAATTTCAAAATTGGGTCAGTCAATTTTTTAGAGCTCGCCGGAGTTCGCCGGTGCGATCGAAGGGGCTCGGGTGGGGACGGTGGTTGTGGGGCGGTGGTGGGGCCTCGTCGAACGAAGAAAACTTGACGTGGATGGGGGCGGGGTGGGGGTGGCGTAGGAACACAGGTGGTGGGGCCGGTGGTTCGGCCGGCGGCCCGTGCGGTGTTCTGTATGGGAAGCACGGTATGTTCCTTGTCAGGAAGGGGAGCAGGGACATCTGCAGTCAACAGCTGATAGAGATGGCTTGTACGTGATCGATAGGCTTTCAATTACTAGCGGCAATACAACACCGTAATTTCCAGCCAGTTCCACTTTCCTGATTTATATATCCTGGTTATGGTGTACCCCTGTTATGTACACTATGATCTGCCTAGTTGCTGTGTGCTCTTGTTATCATGGTTTGGCAATAAACTCTCTATACAGTATATTATGAACCTATCATCTGCCAGCTATCCTTACTTCTGGAGCCTATTTTTGTGTACTTTTGCCAGATTATATAAATGCACGCACCATATTACAACACACATGAGCTCTCTCATCAGAATCCAGTGATAGCACACAAGTGTTTACAGGGGCGCCCCTATATTAGAATATCATCTGCATTACAAAGATAATCTCACAACTATTTATGTTTTCATGGTTCTCAGATATTATATGCAATTACAGTGAATATCAGAATCCGCACATCAGAAGAATATTGTGGAACACTGCAATGACTTACAAAATTGGCAGCAAGGCATTGAGTGCCATTCTGGAAGCAATGAAACTCATATGCTCCCCACCTGTTGATTCTTGTTCAGAATATCATCCTAATGACTATTCTAACCTCGAGGAGTCAAAGGCAGATGGCCTGTCCTGTTCACCCGTCAAGGTGCCTGTTCTAATTTGGCAAGGTTTTATTGATTGCGCGTATCTTGCATATGTTGTCTTGCATTTCTTCTACTTTGTTGCACCGCCATCTGCTTAGTTTACTCATCATATATGTCGAGATGCCATGCCCATCCATTATCAATACATATTCCATCTGTCATCATACCATGTTTTTCCACTCAAATGATGTTCTTGTGCATCAGACATCAAAAAGGAAGAGGGTGATTGCCGAACCTGAAGGATCACCAGCAAAGTCCTTGAAAAACATGGTGGTGCCAGAGAAATCAGACAGCACCCCACTTATATTGGTTGTACAACTAGTGACACAAAATGTAGGACCGACTCCAGCAGACTGTACCCATACTTCACTGGCCACACCACTAGCCCCACCACATAGGACCTGCACTCCAGCAAAAGGTATACTGATTTCATTTGCCATAGCACCAGCTGTACCATAGAAAAATCCCACTCCAGCAAAAAGTACAGCAAGTCCACCGGCCGAAGACCTATCCCAACTGCAGAGACGGCCAATTCCTGTAGATTGGAACCCCATTCCATTTATTCCCAGTTTAAAAGACAATGCTTTCAATGTTCTTATGGACTACGTGCATATATTCCCATCATGGGAAGATTATTGTGAAGACAAACACCATTTTCACATCTTCCTGTCCAACTTATGTGTAAGTGCTATTATTCATGGTTATTATTTTCCTGTTTTTTGCTGATTGAACACATCAATGATTTACATTACATTGTTGTAACTAGGCGAGGGTCAATCTGGATAGTCATGACGAGCAAAGCTTGCTTGTGCTTTTCAAGGAAGCATTGCAGCAGTATCGGTGTTACCTGAGGAAATCACACCTTGATGGCAAGTCTATAAACGAATTTCTGGTGAAGTCTCGTGTGCTAAATTTGGAAGACACTGAATGGAAAAACCTTGTTATGCACTGGTCTCATTCCCAGGATGAGGTACTGTCTATGAAATCACATGACAATTTGAACTTCTACTTTTCCGCATGTGCCTAACGGATCTTTTTTGTAGGAAATCTGCTCGAAGAAGAATTCCGGTTTGACAAGAACGACAGGATATCGCAAATATGCTTCCCGCTGCTTTGCTCTTGTTAGTACCTATTGTCCTGTATCATTGTACTTGCATACATACCTGGTTCATTATGTGACAATAGCATGCATGATAGCTTGCTTATCAATTGTTCGCTCCAAATTATCTGATCTGTATGAATGGTTACATTAGTGTAGAATATATCTAATGCCAATGTTTTTTTAGCTCTGCATTGTTCTTGTAAGTACATGTTGTCCTTTATCAGTGTACTTATAATGACAGGTAGTTGTTCATGTACCATCACTCTGCAGCTTATTTTCCTTTGCCCTCCATTTTCTACACATCAGATCTATATTTACTCTTACCATAAGGTTGGTACTGAAGAAGTTTAGCTGTGCATTGCTCTTGGCTGTACCTTTTGCCTATATCGCTGCACTTACATTTATAGCTACTTGGTTATGTAGCATCACTCTTCATCTTATCTTAAATATTCTCCATTTTTCGTATATTATCACATCTATATTTACTCTTAACAAAATGTAGAATAAAGGCAATGCTTTTGAAGAAGATTCTGTGGTAAACTTCTTGAATTGCCCCCCCCCCCCATCAGCATGGACAAGGCCTTTATAGAGTCTGTCTTCACCAATAATGTAAGTTTGTCCATCTCAAGCCTTCAAACTTTGTTGTATATATTTGGTTAGGCATGACTGCAACAGCTATTTATTTTTGGTGTTTGCATCAAATTGCTTGTTTAAAGTTTATTATATGTAGTTCATAAACAAAAGTTCGTCCTTTCTCAATTTAAGTTTTCAGTTGTACAACCAAGTTCCTTCTTCATACCATGTAAATTAAACTATACAGAGCAAGTGATCTTCTTTTGCACTGCATGTATGCTTCTGTTCTTCATCTGTAATCCAGTGGTGTGGTGAACCTACCCACTACAGCACAATGTCATATTCCACAATGTCTTAACTATGAAAAATGTCATATCATTCTACTATTATTTAAACCATCTCTTTATTTGCCAATCTGAAATGGTATAAATTGACAGCACACTAACCATTGATACTTATGAGTTCTTGATCTGTAATCCAGTAGTGTCGTGAAGCTGCCAACTCCTTCACAATGTCATTTCCTGCCATGTCTTGACCTGAACAATACCATATTGTGTTAATGCAAATTTAAATTGTGTCACTTTATTCGTCAGTAAGAAATGTGATGAATTGTCAGCACTGATACTTTTATGTGCAAAACTTGTCATATGTCTGCTTGTTTATCTTTCAGAGTGAGGAAGATATAAGTGTTGAACAAGCGCAGTCTCATCATCTTGCCCAGCTACTTGCGCTGCAGCTCCCCAGCAGGGCTAACCTTTCTTGAACTCTATTGAAGTGATGTCGGTTTTGTATATTATTTTGTCGGCGTGTTTATTTCCACTGGTGGCGATCTTTGATGCCCAGTATATGTAATCTGCTGTCTGCTTGTGCTTTATTATCATAGTGGCGAACTTTGATGCCCAGTGGATGTAATATGCCGTAATTTCTTTATTGTCTAGTATAGGTTTTTTCTTATTCACGATGTTGCAGTTATTTTATTGTATATATATCCTGTTTTCGCAGTAAACCGGCCAAACCGTAAAATTACGGTACATAATCGGGCCGTCATGCAATCACGATGTACGTTGGGCCTGAAACGTGCCGATCAGCTCATGAGCCGGCAGTAGCCCGAAATGAACCCTGGCCCATGATTGTGCGAATCAAATCACGGGCTTTTAACACGCCGAAAAATTGCCTTGGTCCTTGTTTGGCCCAATCAGATATCGGCTGCGAGCAGGCCGGATGCAAACCGGGCCGTAGTTAGGCCCAACTATATGACGGCCATTTAATAGGCTGAAATTAATATAGGGCCGAAATGTTAAACGGGCCCTTAACAGGCCGAAACCAATATTAGGCCGAATTACTAATTGGGCCTTTAGCAAGTGGGCCCAAAAGCATAGTGTCCAGTTGACGGGCCGAATCTGATATGGGCCATAATTAGGCCCAAAAGCATAGTGTCCAGTTGACGGGCCGAATCTGATATGGGCCATAATTAGGCCCAAAACCTCTTAAAGGGTCGGACCTGATCTGGGCCGTAATTAAGCCCAGAACGTGGTAGGCTTTTAACGGGCCGGATCTCATATGGGCCACTATTAGGCCCGGAGCGTGGCAGGCCATTAATAGACCGGATCAAATATGTGCCGGCATTTGACCCAAGACATGGCAGCCAATTAATGGGCCGACCTACTAGGGTCCTCAAAATCTTGTGGGCCTATAGCTGGGCCGGCCCATTAATGTCGGCGAAATCTCATGCGCCTTTAGCTAGGCCGGCCCATTATGATCCGCAAGAATTTTGTGGGCCTTTACCTGGGCCGGCCTATTATGGCACACAAAAATCTTGTGGGCCTTTACCTGGGCCGGCCCATTATGGCCCGCGAAATCTTGTGGGCCTTTAGCTGGGCCAGCCCATTATGGTCCGCAAAATCTCGTGGGCCTTTAGCTGGGCCGGCCCATTATGGTCCGCAAAATCTTATGGGCCTTTAGTTGGGCCGGCCCATTTAAACTTGTTGGGCCATGCCACGTGTCGACGTATCATAGGTGCCTTCTGTCGAGTGAGTGGATGATATCTGTCCCGACGATGAGCCGACACGTGTTTCCTCTAGCCAATGATGATTTTACACGTGGAAAATACCCATTGGTCGGGGCTGTTAACGGGTGAAAGTGCAACTATCCCTAGGTGGTTTTGGTAATTCATAACAACATATAGCTCACTGAGCTAATGCTATTCCAAGATGATTATTTCAGGAAAGCTCAATGATTGGCATGGCATGGATGTGAAAGTGGAACCCTCAAAATGCTAAGGACAAAGGATTGGCTCAAGCTTGAAAGCTCAAGACTCCTCATTTTATATTTTAGTGATCCAAGATCACATTGAGTCTTTAGAAAAAGCCAATACTATCAAGGAGGGATGAGGTGTTGCTTAATGAGCCTCTTGCTTCGTGTGCTTAGTGATATGCTCCAAAACCCTCAAGTACTTTCCCATATCCACATTTGACCTAAATCCTAAGCCAAACTCGGTCCTACCGATTCTTCCTATCCGGCGCCACCGAGTTTCACTTGTCATTAGCCACTGCCAAACCCTAGCAATTCGGTCCTACCGATAGGGATCTCGGTCTCACCGAGATGGGGTTGCAAACTCTCTGTTTCCCTTTCGTAACTTTTCGGTCCCACCGAAAGAGCGAATCGGTCCCACCGAGATTGCAATGTAAACTCAGTGTTTCCTCTTTGTAACTTTTCGGTCTCATCAAGTTCCACTCGGTCTCACCGAAAGAGCAAATCGTTCCCACCGAGTTTGCCTGACCAACTCTCTGGTTAGCTAATTACCAAATTCATTCTCACCGAGTTTGTGTAATCGGTCTCACCGAGATTACGTTATGCCCAAACCCTAACCATATCGGTCCTACCGAGTTGCATGTCAGTCCCACCGAAAATCACTAACGGTCACTAGGTTTACATTTTCGTTCCGACCGATATTATTGATTCGGTCCCACCGAGATTGGAAAACTATGTAACGGTTGGATTTTGTGTGGAGGCTATATATACCCCTCCACCTTCTTCTCATTCGATGAGAGAGCTATCAGAACACACACATCATTCCAACTCATATGTTCTGAGAGAGAACCACGTACTCATGTGTTGAGACCAAGACATTCCATTCCTACCATATGAATCTTGATCTCTAGCCTTCCCAAGTTGCTTTCCACTCAAACCCTCTTTCCACCAAATCCAAATCCTATGAGAGAGAGTTGAGTGTTGGGGAGACTATCATTTGAAGCACAAGAGCAAGGAGTTCATTACCTACACACCATTTGTTACTTCTTGGAGAGTGGTGTCTCCTAGATTGGCTAGGTGTCACTTGGGAGCCTCCGACAAGATTGTGGAGTTGAACCAAGGAGTTTGTAAGGGCAAGGAGATCGCCTACTTCGTGAAGATCTACCGCTAGTGAGGCAAGTCCTGTGTGAGCGATGGCCATGGTGGGATAGACAAGGTTGCTTCTTCGTGGACCCTTTGTGGGTGGTTGCTTCTTCGTGGACCCTTCGTGGGTGGAGCCCTGTGTGGACTCGCACAACCGTTACCCTTGGGTGGAGCCCTGTGTGGACTCGCGCAACCGTTACCCTTCGTGGGTTGAAGTCTCCATCAACGTGGATGTAGGATAGCACCACCTATCCGAACCACGGGAAAAACATCCGTGTCTCCAATAGCATTTGAATTCTCCAAACCCTTCCCTTTACATTCTTGCAAGTTGCATGCTTTACTTTCCGCTGCCTATATACTCTTTGCTTGCTTGCTTGAATTATGTGATGATTGCTTGACTTGTCCTAAATTAGCTAAAATCTGCCAAGAACTAAAATTGGGAAAAGGTTAAGTTTTTATTTGGTCAAGTAGTGTAATCACCCCCCCCCTCTAGACATACTTTCGATCCTACAACGGGTTATCGGATCCAAAACCCGACCCGATAGCTTAACGGTGTTCCCTTACGGTGGATGCCACATGTCGGTCACCCTTGACGAAAGCACTTCTGTGACGCGCGATTTATCGTCATGGAAGTGGACACTTCCGTGATGATAATTTTGGTAATGTCATGGAACACTTCTACGACAGCACAGGTATGACTATCTTGATTCTGTCATAAATTTGTCATGGATGTACATGCATGACAAAAAAAGCGACCTACTGTGACAAACAAGTATCATCACGGAAGTGTATTTTTTTGTAGTGGAACACTTCGTTGTTAACAACACCTCCCCCTCCCTCCCTCTCCATACTGTCTGTAATGTGCTTTTAGTTGAATAGTAATCACTTAGTCATCGCAAAAAATAGAATCACGTCGATATACTATTGTTTTACGTGTGAACTTCTCTGGTTCTCTTCACTCCCCTAGTGCGTGTGTGTGTGTGTGCGCGCGTGCGTGTGTGTTTTCAAATGTCTCTTGTTATCCCTTGGCTAAACTACAGTTGCTCCTTTTTCATTATATTTGTGTTATCTCGCACACTTATTTAACACATTACTGATCTCTCATGTCAAAATCTGTTGATGATCCCAAAATTATTTCCTATTTTGTACTTGAAAATGAGAGCGGTGGTGGTTAGATGAATGTGTATAATGGAAACATAAAACTCAAACTTTGTGCAAGACTCGCACAAAATAATAATTAAATAAACTCAAAAACGTAGATCCTTGGCGATAAGCAATCTGTCATTCCTTGGTCACTGACCAATGGGTCATTTTGACAGTATCAGTTCCTTCGCATAAGTGTCACGGGTCATATTTCTTGGACTAGGAGAGAGCCTATGTGTTGCGCGGGTAAGAAACTAAACGCCCTTGACTAGGTGTTAATGCAAAATACAACACACCCAGTATAAGTATGATGCCTACACGGCAACTCAACTTTATTTGTCATGTAGTTAAAAATTGATTCCTACACCAATGACACAATAATCTTGTGCCATCTCTATACCACCCAGATGTAAGAAGATCATCGCCAATATTGGAAGAAGCTGCTCATGGAGGTGCCATGGTGAACATGTCCGATAGTTTCTGCTACAGGGTTTTCCATGGAGAGCACCATCAGCCGAGGGAAGCATTTGTCCTCTGATAGTATGATGGAATTCATCACTAAAATTCCTCAAAGATGCCTCTAGAAAGCCCTTCAATTTTAGGTGGGTTGCAAGGTCAATGGAATTAATTGACAAGTGTGAGAGTATCTGAGTATGTTCACTTTTGTGGTATGTTAGTGCACGAAACAATGGAAAATACAAAGACAACAATAGTCACAAATGAAATCATCCCACTCATCATTGTAACTTCTGAAATCAAGCTATTGTATGTCACCAAGTTACCAAGCATCACACTTGCATTCAATTACTTACTATGGTCAACTTTACTCACACATTTTTTGTTTCAAGTAAACTTTAGTAAAGCATGCATGGCAACGGCCATAAAAATTGAAGATTGACCCTAAGGTCTCTTCCGGCGTCAAAATACATAGAATGTAAAATGCGAAGCATATGAGTGACTCCGATTGATTTATACTCCATTTGGTATTCCAGTGGTTTATAACAAACATTTATACTCCATTTGGCATTTTGGTGGTTTATAGAAAACGTTTCACTATGTCGCATGCTTACTTGCTTTTTTTCTTAATCATGTTGCAAAATGATGGATTCCATAAATTACAATAACAAATGTGATGGGGTTTATCTAAATATAATATCTTACAAAAAGAGTAATAGACTTTGTGACTTCATTTTCACGGCAACTACGATAATTATAAGTAAACTTAGATACCCCAACAAAAATACAAACTCATTGTTAGAGTTAAATGAAACCTATATTGAACTAGAAATCTTTGTGATCGACGTAAATTAGCTAGACATCTAATATTTTCTGACCACCTTGTTAAGGCTTCTTCTCTAAAACTTCTAGCTTCTTGTCTATGTGTGCCACAAGTAGAATCTCATAGTTTTGTAGACTTTATAACTTAACGGATGCACTTAGAAGAAGGAACAAATGCCACGATTTCATTAGTGGTATCTCAGTTTGCATAATCATAGGAAAGAAAGAACAACAAAACAGAGATGCGTGCAGTAGATAAATAACATTAATACTATATTATTAGCAATAAATTAGCTATCAAGATTCAAGCATGAGGACGACATTGTACAACAAGCATAAAGAGCCATTAACAAGGTGAACCTGTAAGGAGGGCCATAGACCTGCCTAATGGACAACCCGCTAATCCCCCGCAAGAAAGAAAAAAAGACGACCCGCCAATGGTTGGTGACTAACATAAATCGTAAGTTATGATCTAGTACATTGGAGCATTATTGTTATCTCAATGTGAGAGTAGTTGTCTAGCATGTGGCCTCCATGATAAATAGTAGTATATATGTTACCTGGACCAAGCCAACATGACCAAATTCATCTAACTACGTGAGAAGTGTAGCCGCAAAAATAGAGGGAGCTGCAAAGGCAAGTTTCATGGCAACCTACATGTATCTGATAGGAAAAGGAGGCATCTGAAATCAATGGCCTCCCGGCTAGTTTGCATCTCCACAAGGAACGCTTCATCGTAATGAACCGTAGTCGTAGTCAAGCACACTAACGTTCAAGAGAACAGAGCATGCGATGCCCGTCGTTCATTATCTAGGTCACATCCTCACTTGCAATGTACATCCCATGAGAACATGGGCAAAGCGAGCATAATAGCAATTCTGGGTAGCTGCTATGGATCCACAATGAGCTAGCGACAACGATGGGTCGGCCTCTAACATTCCCATACCAGCGAGCCACCAGCCCTTACATAGCTTCCAATTCCATGACTCTAGCAGGAATTGGAAGCTTGGTGTAGCATGATGGCGCATCCCACTAAACATGAGCATGTTGCAAGCTTGGTTCTCGCCTGCTCGGTCATCACCCACATGAAGTCTTGGTGGTTGGCCACTTAAATCTCGATGATGCTAGAGGCGTTCGTGTACTCGCATCGACAACATCTGCAAGGAACCTTCAAATCTCCTCATGTCATTGGACAATCCAAACTTCACCTTCACCCGACAAAGCTCGTCTTGTTGTAAACAAGCTAAACATTATGTTCTGTTGTATTAAGGGGAGCTACTTTCCTAATGTTGCCCTGTGTTGGCGGCTAACATACCTTCATGTTGTAGTGTGAATCCCTTTTTTATGTCAGAATGTGTTCATAATCCCACAAATTATTCCTTTTTTTACTTAAGAAATGACAGAGGCGAGTGGCTAGATTAATATACATATAGGGTCACGCTATTCGTCACCCTGGTTGAGGAATAGTTATTCTTCATCCCCCTCTATTTTACCATCAATGCACCATAATTTTACGTTCTGTAAGTTTTGTCTTATTTTCGATGCAAGAAGAGACCGTAAGAAAATATATAATTGCTGTAAAAAATATTTTATGTTATGTAAAATTACAAGCGTAAAAACATAGTCTAAAATACACATAAACTGCGTATTGACTGGCTGAATTGGGCCAAGATATTGGCTGGCTCCATTCACAGCCCGCGTAGCTGTTGCCGAATTCAGAGCATAGGAGCTCGACTTTGCCTGATATTCGGGATCGAGCGCCTAACTTACCGCTTCGCCCGTTGGAGGGAAAATAAACAGGCAACCGAGCGAGAGAGGAGACGAACAGAGACACGACAGGGAGCTCCGGCAGCGCAGGTCCGACCTCTCCGCCCTCCTCCTCCTTCTCTCTTCTCTCCTCTCTCCGGCGGGTCCGCTCCTCCCCCCGCGTGCGCCCACGGCCCATCTCCATGCGCGTCCACCTGACCCATCCCGCGCGCTCGTCCCTCTGGCCGCCGCCTGCTTGACCCACTGTACACCCGCCTCCCATGGCAGATGGCACGACCGCTGCTTCCCCCCATGGTTGCTTCTTCCTGTAGCCCCGGTGCCACCGTCCCCTAGCTCCCTCCCTAACCCTACACAGAAGCTCTAATCCCCTCTAATCCTCGCCCACATGTGCTAGTATTCTGAGTTTTTTTCTTAACCTTTTGCAGCTCATAGTCGTGAGATGTTGATACAAATTTTGCTTTTGGTCCTTCCGTTTTGGTACTCGGCAGGCCAAGACGTGGAAGACAATGCATTAGTAGCTGATGTTGAAGTGTTTATTTAATTTGGCATACGAGCTAATGTACATGTTGGAAACCACTGTCGAAATTGATCCGAATGATTCTTCAGATTCCGCTGTGGAGTGCTTGAACTGCACAGATCTGAATTTGATCTTTGTAGTGTCGTGTATGTACGAGCTGATGTATGTATGAGCTCATTTATTCAGTCGGTGTTTGTCTGAACTATGAAAGCTCATGCGTTTCAGATTCAGAGCGCTAGTTCACATGGTAGTTGCAACTGTCCAAGTGTTGTCTCAGGCAGAGGTATTCACAGCCAATTCATGCGTTTGCGTTTCAAAACAATCAAAAAAATACTTGCTACTACTCCTTACATATATATAGTTGGTACAGAAAACCAATGACAAAACGTATAGGTACCAGTGTACTGAGGCAATTCCAATGTAGACAATGACCATCCAAACAAGCTTCAGAATTTAGCCTCTTATGCGAATTCCAAATGTCAATATCATGCACATCCAAACAACAGAATTCAAGTTCAATGTCAATATCAAAGTCTGAGAGATTTGATATTGGAGCCGATTCAATTCCATGGCCCTGAATATCAACATCCAAACGGAGCATATTTGAATTCCAAACGTAATTTAATTATGAAATGATCATAAGATTACCTCGGGTGAAGAATAACTTATTCTGCACCATGGGTGATGAATAGTAACACTATATATATATATATATATATATATATATATATGGTGGGTCTATTATGATAACACCCTTAAGAGTCTTATTCTGATAACACCTAACCTTATTCTGCTAACACCCCGATCCTTGCGATTGCTAACATAAAAAGCAAAACCAGCCCCACCCCCTTCTTCCCCTCTTCCCCACCCCCGCAGCACCTACCCACCCTGCCCACCTTCTTCCCCTGCCCCCAGCCAACTCCTCGCCGCACCCAGCTTCTCTCCTTCTGGA
>NC_041392.1:591304999-591378871 GCF_002162155.2 Triticum dicoccoides | reverse complement strand
GCCTCCATCCCTGGACCCAGGGACTCTGCGCGGTTGTCGGCATGGATCCGGGCGCGCCGCCCCTAATCGCCCCGCGCGGCTGCCGGCGCTGATCTCCTGCGCCCCCGCACCATCCCCTAGGCGTGATCCCTTGCCGACCTGCTTCCTCCACCACCGCAACCGGCGCCAATCTCCTCCCCGCGTACCTACTCAACGACAGATCCAGCCATGTCGCGCACTAGGCGACAAGATCGAGCACCGCTGACCATCCTCCCACCCACCCCCACCACGCGTGTTGCATGCGCCATCTGATCCACCCTCCCAACTGCATCCCTTCGGTGCCGGCCCCGGCCACCCCTTCCTCGCATTGGATACACCCCTGCCCCGCCACCTTCCACCATGGTGGCGCTGGGGCACGGGTCGTCCTCTCCCTCTCCCTCGAGCGGTAAGGATCTGCACGGATCTAGGCTGCCGCCGCCGGATTCGGGACGGGCCGCACGGGCGTGCAATTCTGCCCACGCGCGCGTGCAGCTCGACCAACAGGGGCTTGCAGTTCGGCCCTTCCGTTCCCTGCCTCCGCCCTTCCTGTCATCGGGGTCAATCTCTCGAGGCCGGCCGGAGCCACCGACGACCGCGGTGCAGTACACATGTGTTTACTTTGGATTTTGTTTATGTGTCGTCTGCAGTTTATACTGAAGAAGAAGTTGACTTTGTTCTTGAAAAAGGTTTTGTGTAGCTCTTCGCCGGGGGTAGCGTGTTGTTATGTTCTGCTTCCAGGGAGCCACGCCTCCACCTCGTGCAGTTCACGCGTCGTGCCCGTGCAGTGCGGAGCACATCTGCGTGCACTCCGCCGACCGTGCGTCTAGTCCGACCAGTGTAGTTTAGACCTTCCAGTGAACTCCTCCACTTCTCATCAGCGACGTGCACGTGTAGTTAAGAATCTTTTTTGTGTGATTTTGATCGGAGGATGTTCCATGCTATCTGCCATTCTCTATGTTCCTCTTTTGAAATCAGGGAGTTCACTCCCAGGTAGAGCAGTAGCCCATAGACCAGTGTAGTTCGCTCCTCTCCATTACTCCTCCCCATGGACAGGAGCAGCATACATCGATGCCCCGCGCTCACCTTTCTCCCTTTGTAGCTCACTTCGGCGCTCTCTGCAGTTTGTGGCATGCTCGGATGCAGTGCAGCAGGCAACTGAATGGTTTGTAGCTCACTTTGGCGCTCTCTGCAGTTTGTGGCGTGCTCAGATGCAGAGCAGCGTGGCCGGAGTATTCCTTCTGTTCTTTCAATTTTTATTTTCCGCAGTTCGGAGACAAAGACGTTGGAGTGCAGCCCGCGGGACAACAGACCCAAAATTTTGCATTCCGTTGCGGGCGTGTGCTACCACGATTCACTTATTTATATTGTATAGACAAAACTTGTTGAAAATCATTGCAGTTCGTTGTGGGATCCCGGTGGTTCTCTTTGTACAAAAACAACAATGTTTGCATATTTGAAGTGGCTTGGTAGTTTGCTACTTAAAAAACGATGTGACGCAGCTCACTCTGAATTGCTAAGTGGTCCACTTAGTAAGAATATAAATTTTGATGCAACTCATTAACATTGAGGATGTAGTCGAGGTAAATTTCAAAGAAGTTTAAAAAGACAAAACCACACTGCCTTAGAAGTTTCACTTTTCCCCTTAGACTATGTCACAAACCACGTTTCCACTTCATGTGGTTCACTTGCACTCATCTCCGCGGTCCACTCAGATTCATAAAAAAAGTTAGAAGAAAAAGGCAACAAAAACCCGCCTATGGTGACACTCTGTGGTCCACCGTCGAATGGCTGTGTGTGTAGCTGTTTAAAAATAATGAAAAAATATAGAGTATATGTCTTGAAGCTCACTTTGTTCTCCCACATGGTTCACTATAATAAAACTCCTCCATTGTTCACTATATCAAATGCAACGCTGCAGTGCGTTTGGCCCTCCGATGTGGTTCACTTTTGAGAGTGATGATGTTCACTTGTGCCCAACATCAAAAATGCAAAAAAATTAGTGAAACAACAATAGTAATGCGGTTTACTTCGATATATGTCGTGGTTCACTTGCCCCGTCTCTGCGGTCCACTCGTTCACAAAAATATTAAAAAAAGACAACAAAAACTTGAATCTTTGATGCAGTGCGATTTTCGACTGAAGCACTGCGGTTTTCTGTCGGATGA
This sequence comes from Triticum dicoccoides, assembly GCF_002162155.2. Taxonomy (NCBI): domain Eukaryota; kingdom Viridiplantae; phylum Streptophyta; class Magnoliopsida; order Poales; family Poaceae; genus Triticum; species Triticum dicoccoides. The sequence goes on along the minus strand of NC_041392.1, from coordinate 591,376,688 downwards.
AGTCCACTCGTCGATTTGGGTGTCGCGAAAAACAGAGTGTCCGCATTTTAGTAAATTTAAAACTGCTCTTAAACCGTAAGGAATTAGAGAGTGTTCTACATGAAAAAGTTGTGTCTCGTCGATATCTTTCCAACGGCGTATCATTTGAATCATTTCGACAACCGGTTTGTAAAAATTACGCGAAAAACGGCCGCTGCCACTCGTCGTCCGCCGCACGATTTTCAAAATTAACTTAAAACTGTAAGGAATCTCAAAACCATTTCTACATATGAAAGTTGCGCCTTGTCCATAGCTTTCCAACGACGTATTACATGCCTCGTTTCGACAAACGGTTCAAAAACTAGAGCGAAAACAGTACCGAAAATTGCAAAATTTTCAAAAAAAACAGAATTCCACGATTTAGTAAATTCGAAACTGCTATTAAACCGTAACGAAATAAAGAAAATAATAGATATGAAAAAGATGAGCCTCGACGATATATTTCCAACGGCGTATCATTTGCCTTATTCCGATGAGCGGTTTAGAAAAAATCACGAAAATACGCTCGCTGGCACTCGTCATTTGCCGCACTATTTTTGAAACTGCTCTTAAACCGAGAGGAATTTCGAAAAGTGTTCAACATGGCAAAGTTGCGCCTAATCAATAGTTTTCCAATGGTATATTATACGCCTCGTTCCGATAAACGGTTAAAAAATTAGAGCAAAAACAGTACCGAAAAAACACTGCGTGTAGTTTTTTTCGACACGAAGTTCACTCGTGTGAGTACTGCAGCACACTTGGTTCAAACAATGACGTGCACTTGCATTGCAGTGCGGAAGTGTTATCAGAATAACTATTCTGATAATATTATCAGAATAGACCGGCTGTATATATATAGGACTCCTCTTCTGTACTCTTGGGAGTATGTACTTCCATCCTCAATATACCTCATATACGCATTAATTATACCTCTTTATTATTCTTAATATAATTCATTAAATATTTTAAGATACCCCAATACGAGTTTTGTTGTAAAAATATCATCTGCGATGTATATTTTTTGTAATATACCTTTTTCACATACGAACACATTAGTATATACGTAAACATTTAAAAATATATAGACTCACATGAATTTTTTCATGAAACTCATTTTTGGGTATTTAATAATTACTAATTAAGTATATTAAAAATAATAAAGAGGTATAAAAGATTCATCTATGTGGTATATAAGGAGCAGGAGTACGTACTCCCAGAAGTGTGTATATATATATATATATATATATATATATATATATATATATATATATATATATAATGGAAACATGAAACCCAAAATCTATGCAACAATCGCTCAAATAATAAAAAGGACAGACACAAATCATAGATCCTTGGCAATGACCAATATGTCATTCCTTAGTCAGCGGCCAATGGGACATTCCGATAATATAAATTCCTTCGAATATCTATAAGAGACTGAGAGAATATCACATGGAAACCAAATTTCAAAGAAACCTTCGTGAAACCACTTAAAAAGTTTGGAAAAAATCTGAAAAAGTATGGGATGTTAAGATGGTGATGTTCTATTGGCATGTGAAATTTCAAGTTCAAACACATTACCATTTACGGTGATGTTGTATGGCGCTGAGTGTTGGCCGACTAAAAGGCGACATGTTCGACAGTTAGGTGTGTGGTTGAGATGCGTATGTTGAGATGGACGTGTGGCCACGCGGGGAAGGATCGAGTCCGGAATGATGATATACGAGATAGCGTTGGGGTAGCACCAATTGAAGAGAAGTTTGTCCAACATCGTCTGAGATGGTTTGGGCACATTCAGCTCGGGCCTCCAGAAACTCCAATGCATAGTGGATGATTAAAGCATGCGGAAAATGTCAAGAGAGATCGGGGTGGACAAAATTTGACATGGAAGGAGTCTGTTAAGAAAGACCTGAAGGATTTGAGTATCACTAAAGAACTAGCTATGGACAGGGGTGCGTGGAAGCTTGCTATCCATGTGCCAGAGCCATGAGTTGGTCGCAAGATCTTATGGGTTTCATCTCTAGTCTACCCCAACTTATTTGGGACTAAAGCCTTTGTTGTTTTTTGTTGTTGTTGTAAACACATTACCATTTACGAGCTATAAAAAAACAAATTCAACCATGAATAGTGACATTTATTGTTTGACACTATTTATTGTTGCTTTTGTCTTTTCCGTACATCATAAATGGTAATGTATTTGAACTTGGAAATTTCACATACTAATAGAACATCACACTCTTAAGACCTCGTTTTTTTAAGATTTTTTTCAAAATTTCAAAACATCATTTCCATGTGGTTTTCATCGGTTTCCAGCGAAACTTGGTTTCCGTGTGATGTTCTCTCGCGAGAGATATAAGACATATTTTTTGACTATGATTGAGCTTTCGTCAAGACGCGGGTCAAAAACTAAACACCTTTACTAGGAGTTGCTGGAAAATTTATCATCTGATACAAGTACGATGCCTACACAGCAATGCAACTTTATTTGTCATGTCACCCAAAATTCTATTCCTGCATCAATGGCACAAGAATTTGTTGCCTTCTCTATTCCATGCAAATGTAAGAAGGTGCTCACCTTATTGGAACATGCCACTCACTGAGCCGTTGCAGTGAACATGCCTAGTAGTTTTTGCTACAAGGTCGTCCATGGAAAGCACCATTAGCTGAGGGAAGCATTTGTCCTCTGGCAGCAGGATAAAGTTCGTTACTATAACTTACTCAAAGATTCCCATAGAAAGCCTTTAAATTACAGGTGGGCTGCAAAGTCAATTGCGTTATTAGAAAAGGGTGAGTGTGTGTTCTCTATTGGGGTAACAATGGAGAATAGAAAGAGAGCAATAGTCACAAATAAAATCAACCCCAATGCCATGCTAATTTGTGAAGTCAAGCAATTGTGAGTTACCATGTTACCGTGATCAAACTTGTATTTAGTTATTTAGCATGGTCAACTTTACTAATACACTTTTGTTTCAAGTAAACCTTAGTAAAGCATGCTAGACAACAGAGATAAAAGTCAAGATTCTCCCTGAGGATTCTCCCTAAGGTCTGTTCCTGCGTCAAAATACACAGGATGTCAATGTGCAGGATAGCATCTGAATGACTCAAATTCATTTATAATCCATTTGGATTCTAGAGGTTCATAACAATTTTGTTTTGTTCCGCCTCTTCTGTTTACTTTATTTTTCATAATCAGGTTGCAAAAGGATGGATTCCACAAATTTTGATAACAAAGGTGGTAGGGTCTTACTAAATTTACTTTGTCTTACCAAACGAGTAATCGACTTTGTGAACCTAATTTTTGAAGCAACTCTAATAATAAGGAAATCGAGAAACACCAATAAAAATACAAACTCACTACTACAAGAAATAAAAAGAAATCAAACCCATACTTAACTAGAAAATTTGTGATCAAAAGAAAGGGTCTATCTAGGACTCAGTCGACTGAGACTTCGGGAAGTCTCAGTCGGCTGATGTCAGTGTCCTATGTACAGGCCCGATGCCCCAATCGATTTTCGTCCTTGTTTGTTTTGTTTTCCTTTGGGCCGGTGTGTCATGTACAAGGCTTTTTTTTTCTTTGTCCTTTGTTTTTCCTATTGTCTTCTTAAGTGGGCTGCATCGATCGGGGCATCAGAAGATTTGTGTTTTTTCTATTGTTGTTTGTACATAAGAAGAGTGGGAAGCCTTCTTTTGTTTTCTACTATCTTGTCTCCTACTAGGTTGGTTCCTCTTTTTTCAACGCTCTCAGCACTGGAGTGTGTCTCCAAGAAACATAATGCATACAAAAACTTTATTTTTTCTATTTTAAAAAGTGCAGTGTGTTCGTATTATTTTGAGCACATGATTCTGACACAAAAAAGAAGAAGAATAAAATAAGAATATGTGTGCGTTTGACGTGTGTGCAGATCTATGGCTTTATTTTTTTAATATATCAAACATCACTATTTAGAAAAGAAAAATAACACAAATCCAAAACGCAAAAATAAAAAAGAAAGAAAAACCGGAAGTAGAAAAACAAATAATAAAAATTCAAAAATAAACGCACATAGTTGCAGTGGTGTTGAAGACATGTGGTTGCAGTCTGAGAGCAACACTTGCACTTGCGTGCCTACCAGCAGACATGCAACTGCCTGTTCACCTACCAGCAGAGATGCAACTGCCCCATAACCAAGTCAAAACACCCATTGAGTTGCAGTTGCAGTCAGGGGAGACACTTTCCCTTACATGCCTAGTAGCGACATGCAACTACCACCTTCTCCCTCACCAACAAAACAACATAGAGTGCAAGTGCCCTTTCCTCACTGACAAACACCACAATGTTGCAGTCGGGGGCGACATTTGTAGTTGCATGCCTACTAACAGACATGCAACCGTTCTCTCCTTGATAAAACACCACAGAGTTGTGGTCTCGTTGAAGACATGTATTGCACTCGGGAGCGACACTTGAAGTTGTGTGTCAAGTGACAGACATGCAACTGCCCTCTTCCTACTGACAAACACCACAAAGTTGCAGTCGGGAGCGACATTTGCAGTTGCATGCCTAGTAGCAGAGATGAAACTATCCAATCCTGGACAAAACACCATAGAGTTGCAGTCTCATTAAAGACACACACTTGCACTCAGGGGCAACACATGCAGTTGCGTGTGAAAGACATGCAACTACTGTCCCCCCACCGACAAACACCACAAATTTGTAGCTAGGGCAACATTTACAGTTGAATGCCTAGTAGAAGACATGCAACTATCTGTTGCCCGACAAAACACCATAGAGTTGTAGTATCGTAGAAGACATGCAGTTGCACTTGGGGCGACACTGCTTGCAGTTGCGTGCCAAGTGACAAACATGCAACTGCCATCTCCCAATCGACAAACACAAGAAAGTTGCAGCCGGGGGAGGGGCCGCGACATTAGCAGTAGCATGCCTAGAAGTAGACATGCAATTGTCCTCTCCCCGACAAAACACCACAGAGTTGCAGTCTCATTGAAGACATGCGGCTGCGCTTGGGGCTGACTCTTGCAGTTGTGTGCCAAGTGACAGCCACACAACTGCCCTCTCCCCACCAACAAACACCACAAAGTTGCAGTCAAGGGACACATTTACAATTGCATGCCTAGTTGCAGGCATGCAACTGCCCTCTCCATGACAAAAACGTCATAGAGTTGCATTCAAGGTGACACTTGCAATTGCATGCCAAGTGACAAACATGCAACTGCCCTCTCCCCACCGACAAACAACAGAAAGTTGCAGCCGAAGGCGACATTTGCAGTTGCATGCCTAGTAGCACACATGCAACCGTCCTCTCCTCGATAAAACACCACATAGTTGCGGTGTCGTTGAAGACATGCAGTTGCACTCAGGGACGACACTTGCAGTTTGCGTGCCTCGTGACATGGAATTTCCCTCTTCCCATGACAAACACCACAAATCTGTAGTCAGGGATGACATTTGCAGTTACATATAGAGTTGCAGTTAGGGGCGACACTTGCAATTGGTTGATGGCAAATATTTTTCAAAAGAAAAAATAAGTTGCACACAAACAACATGCTTGCAATTGTGTGTGAATGATGTGTGACTCCATGCTATCGAAGCGTGTGGCCAATGAAAATATTTTTTAAAAGAAAAATAAATAAATTGCACAAGGAGAATAGACATGTAATTGTGCTTGATCAATGTAGATGTATGTGCAACCAGGTGGCAATATTTTGGAATAATTATAAAAGAATAATAAAAATGAAAACAAAAACTAAAAAGAGAATAAATTTAAAAGCAAAAAAACGTTATAGTAAAAAACAGAAAAAAAATCATACCATACAGGCTTTCTTATGTACTACGTAGGCATGGCGGCTGGGTGCATAAAAGTTTGGCGGCACGCATCAGCCGCAAAAAGGAAAACATTCACAATAAAAACTAATTAAAAATGAAAAAACAAACAAGCATGTGAGGCCCGATGACCATATAAACCCATACAATGAATTAAACAATGGCTAAAAGGACGAAGCCCACATGCGTGCATGCGTTCAAAGGAAGCAGCGTCCAAGAAATGCAGAATCGCACCCAAGGACTAAACATGAATCTTAACACTGTCGACTGAGACTTAACTAAAACTCAGTTGATTGAGTTTTAGCAGTCCCGCAAAAGATGAAACTGATATTTCTGACCACCTTGTTAAGATTCCTATTGTCTAAAAAATACTAGTTTCTTGTCTACGCGGGCTGCAAGTAGAATCTCATAGTTTCTCAGACTTGCATAACTTAACAGTTATGCTTAGCAGAAATCAAGAACCTATCCCATGATTTCATTATTGGTGTCTCAGTTTGCATATAGTCGAGAAAGACAAAACAAAAGGCACTAATGTGAACTTACACTATAGGAATCAGGAATTTTGCCGTCAGCCATGGCGGACGGCAAAAGCACACATGGCGGACAGAAAAGACCTTTGCCATCAGCCAGCTGACGGCAACACGTCCGGCTGAACAGGCTACGAAAAAGGCTTCTTTGCCGTCGGCTGGCGGATGACAAAGATACAAAGGTGTTTGACGTCCGCCAGCTAACGGCAAAGAGCCTGGACGGCGCACGTGTTAGCTTAGGTCCATTAAGGGGTTAACGGCGTTCATTGTCATCGGCTGGCGGACGACAAAGACCTTTGTATCTTTGCCGTCAGCCAGCGAACGCCAAATTGCACTAAATCATTGCCGTCAGCCGGCGGACGGCCAAGCGTGCCACGTGGCAACACTTGGGGGGCTGGCCTATTTGGTAGCTTTGCTGATAGCTAGCTGACGACAAATATTCAACGTTCTTTATCGTCCGCTCGCAGACGGCAAAGCATCCAAATAGGCAGCTTACTGCCCAGGTTGAACAAGTAGCTGACACGTGGCATTTTTGCCGTCCGCTAGCTGATGGCAAAGCTCTTTGTCGTCCGCTAGCTGACGGCAAAGAGTCTATATAGCCCCTGTTTTTTCTGTTTTTTCTTGTAACCATTCAATTTGATGGAATTTCACACATATATATATACACACATATGAAAATACTTTCGACAAGCATACCAACACATATACATACCAAATCATATCCCTGCCATATGGATATGATCATCCAACACATATACATAGCAAATGGTTTCATCCAACACATATACATAGCCAACATATCCAACAACAAGCATACAATGGTTTCATCCATACATACATATATAGGTAGAAAGTTTGACATTGTTCATCATACAAAATCAAAACAAGAAGGAAGCATAAAGAGAATATTAGACCCCATCAACGCAAGATTCCTCATATAAAGCAAATCTGCAAATTGGGAAAGAAGAAGAAGAAGAAGAAGAAGAAGAAGAAGAGGTTTATCAATCCGTAGGAGGCGTAGGATGAAGATGGTCTCTCTCAAGCAACCCTGCAACCAAATAACAGAGAGTCTCTTGTGTCCCCAACACACCCAATACAATGGTAAATTGTATATGTGCACTAGTTCGGCGAAGAGATGGTGATACAAGTGGTATATGGATGGTAGATATGGGTATTTATAATCTGAAAATATAAAAACAGCAAGGTAACTAATAATAAAAGTGAGCATAAACGGTATTGCAATGCGTTGAAACAAGGCCTAGGGTTCATACTTTCGCTAGTGCAAGTTCCATCAACAATGATAACATAATTGGATCAGATAACTATCCCTCAACATGCAACAAAGAATCACTCCAAAGTCACTAATAGCGGACAACGAACGAAGAGATTATGGTAGGGTACGAGACCACCTCAAAGTTATTCTTTCCAATCAATCCGTTGGGCTATTCCTATAGGTGTCACAAAAAGCCCTAGAGTTCGTACTAGAATAACACCTTAAGACACAAATCAACCAAAACCCTAATGTCACCTAGATACTTCAATGTCACCTCAAGTATCCGTGGGTATGATTATAAGATATGTGTCACACAATCTCAGATTCATCTATTCAACCAACACATAGAACCTCAAAGAGTGCCCCAAAGTTTCTACCGGAGAATCACGACGAAAACGTGTGCCAACCCCTATGCATAGGTTCATGGGCGGAACTCGCAAGTTGATCACCAAAACACACATCAAGTGAATCACGTGATATCCCATTGTCACCACAGATACGCACGACAAGACATACATCAAGTGTTCTCAAATCTTTAAAGACTCAATACGATAAGATAACTTCAAAGGGGAAACTCAATCCATTACAAGAGAGTAGAGGGGGGGAGAAACATCACAGGATCCAAATATAATAGCAAAGCTCGCGATACATCAAGATCGTACCACCTCAAGAACACGAGAGAGAGAGAGAGCTAAAACACATAGCTACTGGTACATACCCTCAGCCCCGAGGGAGAACTTCCCTCCTCATCATGGAGAGCACCGGGATGATGAACATGGCCACCGAAGAGGGATTGCCCCCTCCGGCAGGGTGCCGCAACGGGTCTAGATTCGCTTTCGGTGGCTACGGAGCCTTCTGGCGGCGGAACTCCCAATCTATTGTGCTCCCTGATGTTTTTAGGGTATATGGAGATATATAGGCGTAAGAAGTACGTCAGGGGGGGCCACGAGGGTGGAGGGCGCGTCCAGGGGGGTGGGCGCCCCCCTACCTCGTGGCCTCCTCGAAGCTTCCCTTCCGTGCACTTCAAGTCTTCTGGGCTTCTTTCCTTCCAAAAATGGGTTCCGTGAAGTTTTAGGTCAATTGGACTCCGCTTGGTTTTGTTTTTCTTCGAAACCCTAAAACAAGGTAAAAACAGAAACTGGCACTGGGCTCTGGGTTAATAGGCTAGTCCCAAAAAATGATAAAAAAGTGTATAATAAAGCCCATAAACATCCAAAACAGTAGATAATATAGCATGGAGCAATCAAAAATTATAGATACGTTGGAGACGTATCAGCATCCCCAAGCTTAATTCCTACTCGTCCTCGAGTAGGTAAATGATAAAAACAGAATTTTTGATGCGGAGTGCTACTTGGCATAATTTCAATGTAATTCTTCTTAATTGTGGTATGAATATTTTGATCCATTAGATTCAAGACAAAAGTTCATATTGACATAAAAATAATAATACTTAAAGCATACTAGAAAAGCAATCATGTCTTCTCTAAATAACGTGGCCAAAGAAAGCTATCCCTACAAAATCATATAGTCTGGCTATGCTCCATCTTCGCCACACAATGTATTTAAATCATGCACAACCCCGATGACAAGCCAAGCAATTGTTTCATACCTTTGATGTTCTCAAACTTTTTCAATCTTCACACAATACATGAGCGTGAGCCATGGACATAGCACCATAGGTGGAATAGAATGGTGGTTGTGGACAAGACAAAAAGGAGAAGATAGTCTCACATCAACTAGGCATATCAACGGGCTATGGAGATGCCCATCAATAGATATCAATGTGAGTGAGTAGGGATTGCCATGCAACGGATGCACCAGAGCTATAAATTTATGAAATCTCAAAAGAAACTAAGTGGTGTGCATCCAACTTGCTTGCTCATGAAGACCTAGGGAATTTTGTGGAAGCCCATCATTGGAATATACAAGCCCTTCTATAATGAAAGATTCCCACTAGTATATGAAAGTGACAGCATAGGAGACTCTCTATCATGAAGATCATGGTGCTACTTTGAAGCACAAGTGTGGTAAAAGGATAGTAGCATTGCCCCTTCTCTCTTTTTCTCTCATTTTTTTATTTGGGCCTTCTCTTTTTTTTATGGCTTCTTTTCTCTTTTTTTTATTTGGGCTTATTTGGCCTCTTTTATTTATTTATTTTCGTTCGGAGTCTCATCCCGACTTGTGGAGGAATCATAGTCTCCATCATCCTTTCCTCACTGGGACAATGCTCTAATAATGATGATCATCACACTCTTATTTTTTCTTACAACTCAAGAATTACAACTCGATACTTAGAACAAAATATGACTCTATATGAATGCCTCCGGCGGTGTACCGGGATGTGCAATGATGCATGAGTGACATGTATGAAAGAATTATCAATGGTGGCCTTGCCACAAATACGATGTCAACTACATGATCATGCAAAGCAATATGACAATGATGAAGCGTGTCATAATAACGGAACGATGGAAAGTTGCATGGCAATATATCTCGGAATGGCTATGGAAATGCCATAATAGGTAGGTATGGTGGTTGTTTTGAGGAAGGTATATGGTGGGTTTATGGTACCGGCGAAAGTTGCATAGTACTAGAGAGGCTACCAATGGTGGAAGGGTGAGAGTGCGTATAATCCATGGACTCAACATTAGTCATAAAGAACTCACATACTTATTGCAAAAATCTATTAGTTATCAAAACAAAGTACTACGTGCATGCTCCTAGGGGGATAGATTGGTAGGAAAAGACCATCCCTCGTCCCCGACCGCCACTCATAAGGAGGACAATCAATAAATAAATCATGCTCCGACTTCATCACATAACGGTTCACCATACGTGCATGCTATGGGAATCACAAACTTCAACACAAGTATTTCTCAAATTCACAACTACTCAACTAGCATGACTCTAATATTACCATCCTCATATCTCAAAACAATCATCAAGTATCAAACTTCTCATAGTATTCAACGCACTCTATATGAAAGTTTTTACTATTCTTGGATGCCTAGCATATTAGGATTATTTAAGCAAACTACCATGCTATTTCAAACTCTCAGAATGATATAAGTGAATCATGAGAGTTCATCTATTTCTATAATACCACCACTGTGCTCTAAAAGGATATAAGTGAAGCACTGAGCAAACGACAAACTACTCCGAAAGATATAAGTGAAGATCAATGAGTAGTCGAATAATTATGCAACTATGTGAAGACTCTCTAACATTTAAGATTTTCAGATCTTGGTATTTTATTCAAACATCAAGCAAAACATAATGAAATAAAATGACGCTCCAAGCAAAACACATATTATGTGGCGAATAAAAATATAGCTCCAAGTAAAGTTACCGATGAATGAAGACGAAAGAGGGGATGCCTTCCGGGGCATCCCCAAGCTTAGGATTTTGGTTGTCCTTGAATATTACCTTGGGGTGCCTTGGGCATCCCCAAGCTTAGGCTCTTTCCACTCCTTATTCCATAGTCCATCGAATCTTTACCCAAAACTTGAAAACTTCACAACACAAAACTTAACAGAAAACTCGTAAGCTCCGTTAGTATAAGAAAGTAAATCACCACTTCAAGGTACTGTAATGAACTCATTATTTTTTTATATTGGTGTTAAACCTACTGTATTCCAACTTCTCTAAGGTTTATAAACTATTTTACAAGCCATAGATTCATCAAAATAAGTAAACAACACACGAGAAACAGAATCCGTCAAAAACAGAACAGTCTGTAGTAATCTGTAGCTAACGCAAACTTCTGGAACTCATAAAATTCTCAAATAAATTTCTGGACCTGAGGAATTTATCTATTAATCATCTGAAAAATGAATTAACTAAATATCACTTTCCAAATAAAAATGGCAGCAGTTCTCGTGAGCGCTAAAGTTTCTGTTTTTTACAGCATGATCGCAAAGACTTTCCCCAAGTCTTCCCAAAGGTTCTACTTGGCACAAACACTAATTAAAACATAAAACCACATCTAAACAGGGGCTAGATTAATTATTTATTACTAAACAGGAGAAAAAAGCAATGAACAAAAATAAAATTGGGTTTCCTCCCAACAAGCGCTATCGTTTAACGCCCCTAGCTAGGCATGATGATTTCAATGATGCTCACATAAAAGATAAGAATTGTAACATAAAGAGAGCATCTTGAAGAATATTACTAGCACATTTAAGTCTAACCCACTTCCTATTCATAGGGAATTTGTTAGAAAACAACATATGGGAACAATAATCAACTAGCATAGGAAGGCAAAACAAACATAACTTTAAAACTTTAAGCACATAGAGAGGGAACTTGATATTATTGCAGTTCCTACAAGCATATATTCCTCCCTCATAATAATTTTCAGTAGCATCATGAATGAATTCAAAAATATAACCAGCACCTAAAGCATTCTTTTCATGATCTACAAGCATATAATTTTTATTACTCTCCACATAAGCAAAATTCTTCTCATTCGGAATAGTGGGAGTATCATAAGAAACTCGAATACTATAAATTTTTTCCATATTAAAATAGTAATGTTCAGAAAAGGGGGAATCATAATCATGACAAGTTCTATAAATATAATCATCGCTACTTTTTATAGCATATGTATCATCACAATAATCATCATAAGTAGGAGGCATGCTATCATCATTATAAATTTGCATATCAAAACTTGGGAGACTAAAAATATCATCTTCATTAATCATAGCTTCCCCAAGCTTGGGCCAAACATTAATTGCAGCAAATATATTCTCAAAAACATCATCTTCATCAAACATAGCATCCCCAAGCTTGGGCCTTTTCATATCATAAGCATAATCACTCTCATCGTTAATAGTATGGATAGCACCAATAGTATAGCAATTATCATATTCTTCCAAGCAAGTGCCAAAAAGATTTTCAAGATCATAAGAAGTATCATTATCTTCCACAATTATATTTTCATGAGGCACAATAGTAATAGGAGCAGCATTATTTGGGTGAGATATATTTTTACCTCCCTTCCTTTTTCTTTCTTCTTCTTCACCACATCATGTGTGGGTTCAATCTTCTTTTTGGAGCTCCTTATTAATGAGATTGGTTGAATAGGAGGCTCCTCCTCGTTACCTGATTCATCATAAGAAATAATAGGAGGATATTGGGAAGTCTCTTCCCTTTCATTAGTATTCTCTTCATCTTCTATTTGTTTTCTTTCCTTTATGTAATTGGCAATATAAGGATTTTAAATACAATTCACCGCACAATACATATAAATTTCCTCTAGATCAAAACCAAGAAGTTTATAATGGGAAAATTCTGGAAGATGTTTAGTTATACGTTTCATTTCTTCGTAGCCCATAAGCAAACTAAGTTCATTATAATGTGCAAGGGAAATCAAGTCATCACTATTTTTGGACACGATTAGATCATGAAACAATTTGCATCGGATAGCTAAATGACCACTTTCATTGCAAAGTCCACAAGTACGGCCAAGAAAATTTAAATTTTCAGCACAATCATCTAGCCTTTCTTGCAACAGTTTAGTTTCTAAGTACTTATGCCTCATGCAATATTTATCTTCCCTATTTGGTGTGTACTTACAAACCCAATGCACTCCACAAAAATTGACATGTTTATAGGAGACATCATCACTAGTGCAATCATCATTAGTATCATGGATATTCAAAGAATTTGTACTAACAACATTGCAATCATGCTCATCATTCAAAGATTTAGTGCCAAACATTTTATAGATTTCTTCTTCTACCACTTGAGCACAATTTTCCTTTCCATCATACTCACGAAAGATATTAAAAAGATGAAGCGTATGAGACAAACTCAATTCCATATTTTTGTAGTTTTCTTTTATAAACTAAACTAGTGATAAAACAAGAAAATAAAAGACTCAATTGCAAGATCTAAAGATATACCTTCAAGCGCTAACCTCCCCGGCAACGGCGCCAGAAAAGAGCTTGATGTCTACTACACAACCTTCTTCTTGTAGACGTTGTTGGGCCTCCAAGTGCAGAGGTTTGTAGGACAGTAGCAAATTTCCCTCAAGTGGATGACATAAGGTTTATCAATCCGTAGGAGGTGTAGGATGAAGATGGTCTCTCTCAAGCAACCCTGCAACCAAATAAAAGAGAGTCTCTTGTGTCCCCAACACACCCAATACAATGGTAAATTGTATAGGTGCACTAGTTCGGCGAAGAGATGGTGATACAAGTGGTATATGGATGGTAGATATGGGTATTTGTAATCTGAAAATATAAAAACAGCAAGGTAACTAATGATAAAAGTGAGCACAAACGGTATTGCAATGCGTTGAAACAAGGCCTAGGGTTCATACTTTCGCTAGTGCAAGTTCCCTCAACAATGATAACATAATTGGATTACATAACTATCACTCAACATGCAACAAAGAGTAACTCCAAAGTCACTAATAGCGGAGAACGAACGAAGAGATTATGGTAGGGTACGAAACCACCTCAAAGTTATTCTTTCCAATCAATCCGTTGGGCTATTCCTATAGGTGTCACAAACAGCCCTAGAGTTCGTACTAGAATAACACCTTAAGACACAAATCAACCAAAACCCTAATGCCACCTAGATACTCCAATGTCACCTCAAGTATCCGTGGGTATGATTATACGATATGCGTCACACAATCTCAGATTCATCTATTCAACCAACACATAGAACCTCAAAGAGTGCCCCAAAGTTTCTACCGGAGAATCACGACGAAAACGTGTGCCAACCCCTATGCATAGGTTCATGGGCGGAACCCGCAAGTTGATCACCAAAACATACATAAAGTGAATCACGTGATATCCCATTGTCACCACAGATACGCACAGCAAGACATACATCAAGTGTTCTCAAATCTTTAAAGACTCAATCCGATAAGATAACTTCAAAGGGGAAACTCAATCCATTACAAGAGAGTAGAGGGGGAAGAAACATCATAGGATCCAAATATAATAGGAAAGCTCGCGATACATCAAGATCGTACAACCTCAAGAACACGAGAGAGAGAGAGAGAGATCAAACACATAGCTACTGGTACATACCCTCAGCCCCGAGGGAGAACTACTCCCTCCTCGTCATGGAGAGCACCGGGATGATGAAGATGGCCACCGGAGAGGGATTACCCCCTCCGGCAGGGTGCCGGAACGGGTCTAGATTGGCTTTCGATGGCTACGGAGGCTTCTGGCGGCGGAACTCCCGATCTATTGTGCTCCCTGATGTTTTTAGGGTATATGGAGATATATAGGCAGAAGAAGTACCTCAGGGGGGCCACGAGGGGCCCACGAGGGTGGAGGGTGCGCCCAGGGGGGGTGGGCGCGCCCCCCTACCTTGTGGCCTCCTCGAAGCTTCCCTTACGTGCACTTCAAGTCTTCTGGGCTTCTTTCCTTCCAAAAATGGGTTCCGTGAAGTTTCAGGTCAATTGGACTCCGTTTGGTTTTCCTTTTCTTCGAAACCCTAAAACAAGGTAAAAATA
Organism: Triticum dicoccoides; assembly: GCF_002162155.2. NCBI lineage: Eukaryota > Viridiplantae > Streptophyta > Magnoliopsida > Poales > Poaceae > Triticum > Triticum dicoccoides. The sequence goes on along the minus strand of NC_041392.1, from coordinate 591,361,572 downwards.
GAAACTGGCACTGGGCTCTGGGTTAACAGGTTAGTCCCAAAAATGATATGAAAGTGTATAATAAAGCCCATAAACATCCAAAATAGTAGATAATATAGCATGGAGCAATCAAAAATTATAGATACGTTGGAGACATATCAAAGAGGAAGAAAAGGAAGAAGTAGAAGATTTTTTTCTTCTCTTTATTTTTCTAAGTGTAGGTCATTTTAGAGCTAAGCTAGGTAAATAGGTCATTTTGGAGCTTACTAAGGTTATTATGTCATTTCTGAGGAAAGTAAGGTAAGTTTATATCATTTTGGAGGTAACAAAGATTATCATGACATTTTTTAGGAAAGAAAGCTAAGTATAGCTCATTTTTTGTCTAACTTAGGTAGTTATGCCATTTAGGAGGAAAGTAAGCTAAGTATGCATTTGTTAAGCAAAACACTAGAGAAAACTTACCCTCATCACAATAAATGCAATGAAGATCACAAGTAAGGTAAAGGTTGATCCAACAGCATAATGATACCAAGCCTCATTATCAATGGCATATTTTCTAATTTTCTTAAGCTTCAGGTGCATTTCATCCATCTTCAAGTGCATTCCATTCATCTTCATCTTGTGATCATCGATGACATCAGCAACATACAACTCCAATGTCATCTTATCTTCTTCAATTCTTTTAATTTTTTATTTCAAATACTCATTTTATTTTTCAAATAAATTTAACTTCTCGACAAGAGGGTCATTTTAAAATTCCGGTTCACATACCTCCTAGATTAAAATATCTCTATGTCAACTTGATGGCCATAATTGTCATAAATGAGAAATGCAACAAATAGTTATGAAAGAGAATTTACCACATCTGAATCATAAAGAAGGCGAGGACCGACAGGGACGGACATCAAGACCATGGCACTATGTATAATAAACAATCACACAAAGTAAGAAAAATATAGAAGTAACTATATAAATCAAGTACAACATTAAAAATTGAATACCTAGTCATAATGTGGTTCAATAAATGCTTTGGGATCAATAAATGCATCATCATCATCACTATCAGTAATGATGAGATCGTCATCATCATTAATAAATGCATCATCATCATCATGTGGAAGGCCACCTATACATAATCTGTCAAGCATTGATAGGTCATCCGCAGCAGTAACCTCTTCTAGTTCAGGTTATTCTTGTTCCGGCCAAGGGGTGAAGTCGGGTTCAGTGTTGCTATGTACTTCAATGTTCTAGGGTGAAGTAGAGCGGTTCTTGAAACATTTTTTAGAAAGACATGTTTCTTGGAAGAATTCTCCTTCATATGTGTCTGGGTTAATGTGAGGTGCATAATCGTCTTTATTGGGGGAGGTGGTCTAACACGTGGCGGCACTTCATAAACGACATCCCAACCTTTGAGATTAGGATCACTTTGACAGGCCCACGGTAGATAGAAAACTTGGGTTGCATGTTGATCCATAATATAGACATCGGGAACATCCAAATGGGTGCTTTGATTAATTTCCACTAGCCCTATATGTTCATGAGTCCTTCTAGTCTCCTTCAGTTGGAACCAATAACATTTGAAGACTACGACGTTTAGTGGGTTTGCACCATAGAATTGAAGTTCATAAATTGCTTCAACTCTTCCATAATACTCGGTATCTCCTTCGCCGATAGCAGAGACACAACAATTTGTAGACTTTCGGTTGGCCATAGATAGCTCTTTGCCATATGTACGAAAGCGATACCATTTGATGTCATATTTGTCAAATGAATGGACCTTATAGTCAAAACCATTAGCGACTTGTCTCAATTCGGCGTCCATAAGCTCTGAATTGGCCTACAAGTTTAATACGAAAGGGATTATTGCATTAGCCACAAATTAGATGAAGAAATGAAATTGTCTAATGGAAATTACCGTTTGTTTGAACCAAGAGATGAAACCGGGATAGCCGCGTCCATGCTTTGCCAGAAGCTCATACTCTTAGACGGAATCCTTTTGGATCACCGCTCCATACGAGAATATGGTGATGTATCGACTGTATCAAATTTATCCGGGAATAAGAGTAGTTCAAAGGAATTAGAAGTTGCGAAACAATGTACCGAGAACTTACTCGATGTACGGCCGCACTTCTGTTAGGTTGGTGAAGATATACAACGAAATGATCTACCATTCTTCGAAATCCAACGTTAAGGAATTAGAAGCACTGGCTGGTGCAAGATCCCCTTTGAATAGGCTGAGGTAGGATCCACCCTTTTTAGGTTCGTCAGCATTGTACCGAGGCTTCGGATTATTCAAATGACGATTTTTGGCTTCGTAGTGTGCTGTCACGAAGTTTGCCGCCTCCTCAGTAATGAATTCCTCAGCCATCGATGCTTCAATTCTACGTTTATTTTTACATTTCGCTCGTAGTGTCTTCTGCATCCTCTTAGTGGCGTAGCACCAACAATTTTGCACAGCCCCCCCCCCCCAATTTTGCCTCGGTTGGGAGATGCAAAATCAAGTGCTGCATTGGATTAAAGAAGCCCGGCGGAATGATCTTCTCTAATTTGCAGATCTACTCTGGTGCAAACTCTTCCATTTCTTCTCATATGGCATCTTAAGAGCACGGAGAATTTTGTCTGACTAGTACAGGTTTGCAGGTAGTACATGGCATTTGGGTAGAAAACATCCAAATATTGTCATAATTGCGTCATAGCATTCTCTGTCCAAGTTGAATTAAGCCTTTAGAGCCATTATTTGTGAGATGGCATCCAGCTGACAAAGCTCGGTGTGCTCGTGGAGAGGATGTTTTGGAGACTCCAATATTTCATTGAAGGCCTTTGCAGATTCCTCCATCTCATCATCCGAGTCCCGAGCATCATCAAAGTCTTGCATCATGTCTTTCATCCCGGTACCATGTTCGTCGGTGCGACGACGAAGCACCTCAGCTCTGGCACGTTGGGCAGACTCGCCATGAAATGTCCACACCGTATAATCTGGCGTAAAACCCCACTTATACAGGTGTTTGCCCATTTCATCCTCTGTCCTCTTGTGCCAATTGTTGCACCCGGCGCAGGAGCACCATGTTATCCTCTGGCCATTTGAAAATGCGGCTCTCAGAAACCCCTTGGTTTTTGTTAACCATTCAGTGGTCATGTCTTTCCGACTAGTGTGACCGGTGTACATCCACGCATGATCAGTCATCTTGCCTAGCTAATTGACACATAATAAATATATATATATATATATATATATATATATATATCAACATATATATATCAACATATATATATATTCATCAGTTAAAGGAGTTTGTCACTTTTATTACGTCAATGCAACCTAGACGCTAATAGGTAAAGATAGGTCCTAATCCCACCTTAGTATGTGTAGATTGGGTTCGTTTTCCCATGCTTTGCTCCGGATCCGACGCAAAATTTTGGCAGCACCTCCCCGTTGTTCTCCTGATACACGTGTCAGCAATAAGCAGAGAGGATGTGTACCCGGAGAACAACAGGGAGGCACTGACAAAATTCTGCATCGGATCCGGAGCAGAGCATATGGGAAAACGAACCCAATCTACACATACTCAGGTTGTCCATGGATAATGTTGGACAATTCGAAAGAATCACGTGACGAGTAAAGAGACTTGCCGATAACGAGATTGAACTAGGTATTGAGATACCGACGATTGAATCTCGGGCAAGTAACATACCGATGACAAAGGGAACAACGTATATCGTTATGCGGCTTGACCGATAAAGATCTTCGTAGAATATGTGGGAGCCAATATGAACATTCAGGTTCCGCTATTGGTTATTGACCAGAAACGTGTCTCGGTCATGTCTACATAGTTCTCAAACCCATAGGGTCCGCACGCTTAACGTTCAGTGACGATCGATATTATGAGTTTATGTGTTTTGAGGTACCGAAGGTAGTTCGGAGTCCTGGATATGATCACAGACATGATGAGAAGTCTCTAAATGGTCGAGGCATAAAGATTGATATATTGGACGGCTATATTCGGACACCGGAAGTGTTGCGGGTGATTTCGGAGAAAACCGAAGTGTCGGAGGGTTACCGGAACCCCCTGCTACCTCTTGAGCACTGCGTTGGTTTTCCCCGAAGAGGAAGGGATGATGCAGCAAAGTAGCGTAAGTATTTCCCTCAGTTTTTGAGAACCAAGGTATCAATCCAGTAGGAGGCTACACGCGAGTCCCTCGCACCTGCACAAAACAAATAAATCCTCGCAACCAACGCGATAAGGGGTTGTCAATCCCTACACGGGCACTTACGAGAGTGAGATATGATAGATATGATAATATAATATTTTTGGTATTTTTGTGATAAAGACGCAAAGTAAAATAAAAGCAAAGTAAAAAAGCAAAGGAAATAACTAAGTAGTAGGAGATTAATATGATGAAGATAGACCCGGGGGCCATAGGTTTCACTAGTGGCTTCTCTCGAGAGCATAAGTATTCTACGGTGGGTGAACAAATTACTGTTGAGAAATTGACAGAATTGAGCATAGTTATGAGAATATCTAGGCATGATCATGTATATAGGCATCACGTCTGAGACAAGTAGACCGACTCCTGCCTTCATCTACTACTATTACTCCACTCATCGACCGCTATCCAGCATGCATCTAGAGTATTAAGTTAATGAAAACAGAGTAACGCCTTAAGCAAGATGACATGATGTAGAGGGATAAACTCATGCAATATGATGAAAACCCCATCTTGTTATCCTCGATGGCAACAATACAATACGTGCCTTGCTGCCCCTACTGTCACTGGGAAAGGACACCGCAAGATTAAACCCAAAGCTAAGCACTTCTCCCATTGCAAGAAATATCAATCTAGTAGGCCAAACCAAACTGATAATTCGAAGAGACTTGCAAAGATAACCAATCATACATAAAAGAATTCAGAGAAGATTCAAATATTTTTCATATATAGACTTGATCATAAACCCACAATTCATCAGTCTCAACAAACACACCGCAAAAAGAAGATTACATCGAATAGTTCTCCACAAGAGAGGGGAGAACATTGTATTGAGATCCAAAAAGAGAGAAGAAGCCATCTAGATACTAACTATGGACCCGTAGGTCTGAGGTGAACTACTCACACTTCATCGGAAGGGCTATGGTGTTGATGTAGAAGCCCTCCATGATCGATGCCCCTCCGACGGAGCTCCGGAACAGGCCCCAAGATGGGATCTCGTGGATACAGAAAGTTGCGGCAGTGGAATTAGGGTTTTGGCTCCGTATCTGATCGTTTGGGGGACGTAGGTATATATAGGAGGAAGGAGTATGTCGGTGGAGCAACAGGGGGCCCACGAGGGTGGAGGGCGCGCCTGGGGGGTAGGCGCGCCCCCTACCTCGTGGCCTCCTATTTTGTGTCTTGACGTAGGGTCCAAGTCTCCTGGGTCTTGTTCGTTGAGAAAAGCACGTTCCCGAAGGTTTCATTCCGTTTGGACTCCGTTTGATATTCCTTTTCTTCAAAACCCTAAAACAGGCAAAAAACAGCAATTCTGGACTGGGCCTCTGGTTAATAGGTTAGTCCCAAAAATAATATAAAAGTGGATAATAAAGCCCAATAATGTCCAAAACGGTAGATAATATAGCATGGAGCAATCAAAAATTATAGATATGTTGGAGACGTATCAAGCATCCCCAAGCTTAATTCCTGCTCGTCCTCGAGTAGGTAAATGATAAAAACAGAATTTTTGATGCGGGGTGCTACTTGGCATAATTTTAATGTAATTCTTCTTAATTGTGGTATGAATATTCATATCCGAAAGATTCAAGACAAAAGTTTATATTGACATAGAAATAATAATACTTCAAGCATACTAACAAAGCAATTATGTCTTCTCAAAATAACATGGCCAAAGAAAGTTCATCCCTACAAAATCATATAGTTTAGTCATGCTCCATTTTCGTCACACAAGAATGCTCTTATCATGCACGACCCCGATGACAAGCCAAGCAATTGTTTCATACTTTAGTAATCTCAAACCTATAAACTTTCACGCAATATATGAGCGCGAGCCATGGACATAGCACTAGGGGATTATGTGGAGAAGACAAAAAAGGAGAAAGTCTCACATCAATGAGGCTAATCAATGGGCTATGGAGATGCCCACCGATTGATGTTAATGCAAGGAGTAGGGATTGCCATGCAACGGATGCACTAGAGCTATAAATGCATGAAAGCTCAACAAAAGAAACTAAGTGGGTGTGCATCCAACGTGCTTGCTCACGAAGACCTAGGGCACTTGAGGAGGCCCATTGTTGGAATATACAAGCCAAGTTCTATAATGAAAAATTCCCACTAGTATATGAAACTGACCAAATAAGAGACTCTCTATCATGAAGATTATGGTGCTACTTTGAAGCACAAGTGTGGCAAAGGATAGTAACATTGTCCCTTCTCTCTTTTTCTCTCATTTTTTTGTTTGGCCTTTCTCTTTTTTTATGGCCTTTCTCTTTTTTTATAATTCCTCACTTGGGACAATGCTCTAGAAAATGATGATCATCACACTTCTATTTATTTACAACTCAATGATTACAACTCGATACTAGAACAAAGTATGACTCTATATGAATGCATACGGCGGTGTACTGGGATATGCAATGAACCAAGAGTAACATGTATGAAAGAATTATGAACGGTGGCTTTGCCAAAAATACAATGTCAACTACATGATCATGCTAAGCAATATGACAATGATGAATGTGTCATGATAAATGGAATGGTGGAAAGTTGCATGGCAATATATCTCGGAATGGCTATGGAAATGCCATAATAGGTAGGTATGGTGGCTGTTTTGAGGAAGATATAAGGAGGTTTATGTGTGAAAGAGCGTATAATATCATGGGGTTTGGATGCACCGGCGAAGTTTGTGCCAACTCTCAATGTGAGAAAGGGCAATGCACGGTACCAAAGAGGCTAGCAAGGATGGAAGTTTGAGAGTGCGTATAATCCATGGACTCAACATTAGTCATAAAGAACTCACATACTTATTGCAAAAATCTACAAGTCATCAAAAACCTCGGCACTGCGTGCATGCTCCTAGGGGGATAGATTGGTAGGAAAAGACCATCGCGCGTCCCCGACCGCCACTCATAAGGAGGACAATCAAATAACACCTCATGTTTCAAATTTGTTACATAACGTTTACCATACGTGCATGCTACGGGACTTGCAAACTTCAACACAAGCATTTCTCAATTTCACAACTACTCAACTAGCACGACTTTGATATTATTACCTCCATATCTCAAAACAATCATCAAGCATCAAACTTCTCTTAGTATTCAAAACACTCATAAGAAAATTTTACTAATCTTGAATACCTAGCATAATAGGATTTTAAGTAAATTACCATGCTATTTAAGACTCTCAAAATAATCTAAGTGAAGCATGAGAGATCAATAGTTTCTATAAAACATATCCACCACCGTGCTCTAAAAGATATAAGTGAAGTACTAGAGCAAAACTATATAACTCAAAAGATATAAGCGAAGCACATAGAGTATTATAACAAATTCCAAATCATGTATGGCTCTCTCAAAAGGTGTGTACAGCAAGGATGATTGTGGTAAACTAAAAAGTAAAGACTCAAATCATACAAGACGCTCCAAACAAAACACATATCATGTGGCGAATAAAAATATAGCTCCAAGTAAAGTTACCGATAGAAGTAGACGAAAGAGGGGATGCCTTCCGGGGCATCCCCAAGCTTTGGCTTTTAGGTGTCCTTAGATTATCTTGGGGGTGCCATGGGCATCCCCAAGCTTAGGCTCTTGCCACTCCTTGTTCCATAATCCATCAAATCTTTACCAAAAACTTGAAAACTTCACAACACGAAACTCAAAGTAGAAAATCTCGTGAGCTCCGTTAGCGAAAGAAAACAAAAGACCACTTCAAGGTACTGTAATGAACTCATTCTTTATTTATATTGGTGTTAAACCTACTGTATTCCAACTTCTCTATGGTTTATAAACTATTTTACTAGCCATAGATTCATCAAAATAAGCAAACAACACACGAAAAACAGAATCTTTCAAAAACAGAATAGTCTGTAGTAATATGTAGCTATCGCAAGATCTGGAACCCAAAAAATTCTAAAATAAAATGATGGGCGTGAGGAATTTATCTATTAATCATCTTCAAAAAGAAGTAACTAAATAGCACTTTCCAAATAAAAATGGCAGCAGTTCTCGTGAGCGATAAAGTTTCTTTTTTTTATAGCAAGTGTAACAAGACTTTCCCCAAGTCTTCCCAATGGTTCTACTTGGCACAAACACTAATTAAACACAAAAAACACAACCAAAACAGAGGCTAGATAAATTATTTATTACTAAACAGGAGGAAAAATCAAGGAATAAAAATAAAATTGGGTTGCCTCCCAACAAGCGCTATCGTTTAACGCCCCTAGCTAGGCATAAAAAGCAAGGATAGATCTAGGTATTGCCATAATAGTAAGATAGATTATTAAAACTCATTTCATATTCTCTACATTCGGCAGCAAGTTTTCTTTGAGGCAAGCAAAAGTAATCGAAAGGGCTAAATTTAATGGGACAAAAGTCCCCAAGATCAACCTTGGGAGGTATAGGTTCCTCCTTTGGTCCTTCATATTGCACAATCAATTCATCATTATAAACATTCTTTTGACAGAACTTTGTGAGCCTATATTCAAGAGAATATCCTAGTTCATTATTTCAAATATCCAAATCATCATTAAGTTCAGAAATTCTATCAACTAAAACATTGGTAGGAACCCTTTTTCTAAGATTTTCATTGAAAGCAACATAGTCTAGAGATTGAAAATGCATTATTTCTTCTTGATCAAAGAGGATGGCCTCTATGGGAGGACGGCAAGCGTCCACCCTATAATGTGCAAAGATTTCTTTGGCCTATTTTATTATGAATCTAAACTCATGAGCCAAAAAGATAGTAGCGGCACGCTTAACAGAAGAATGCTCAATATTAGAAAATTCTAGGAAAATCCTTTGTATGCAAGGATGCATGTGCATGAATTGCATTTCAAGTTCAACTACAAGCATGGCAATAGCGTCCGCAAGACTACTAGTTCTATGAAGGATAGAACTACCAATAGAAGGTAAAGCACCAGCACAAGTAAAGAAATCTTGAATAACTCATTTTCCAATAATATTACCACTACCAACATGGAATTTTTTTGTATGTAAGATGGTGGGTTCTTTAGTAGGAGCATCAGAATTTTTCATGATATTATTATTGTCCATATCAACAATAATTTCCCCAATTTCAGACAAAGTGGCAGAAGGTAAGGGACTAGCCATAACGACAAGCAAACGAACTAACGCACCAAAAAGCAAGCGGGCAAAAAGAGGCAAATAGAGAAAGAGAGGGAGGATAGAGAGAGGGACGAATAAAACGGCAAGGGTGAAGTGGGGAAGAGGAAAACGAGAGGCAAATGGCAAATAATGTAATGCGGGAGATAAGGGTATGTGATGGGTACTTGGTATATTAACTTTTGCGTAGACCTCCCCGGCAACGGTGCCAGAAATCCTTCTTGCTACCTCTTGAGCACTGTGTTGGTTTTTCCCGAAGAGGAACGGATGATGTAGCAAAGTAGCGTAAGTATTTCCCTCAGTTTTTGAGAACCAAGGTATCAATCCAGTAGGAGGCTACGCGTGAGTCCCTCGCACCTGCACAAAACAAATAAACCCTCGCAACCAACGCGATAAGGGGTTGTCAATCCCTACATGGCCACTTACGAGAGTGAGATCTGATAGATATGATAAGATAATATTTTTGGTATTTTTGTGATAAAGATGCAAAGTAAAATAAAAGCAAAGGAAATAACTAAGTAGTAGGAGATTAATATGATGAAGATAGACCCAGGGGCCATAGGTTTCACTAGTGGCTTCTCTCGAGAGTATAAGTATTCTACGGTGGGTGAACAAATTACTGTTGAGCAATTGACAGAATTGAGCATAGTTATGAGAATATCTAGGCATGATCATGTATATAGGCATCACGTCTGAGACAAGTAGACCGACTCCTGCCTGCATCTACTACTATTACTCCACTCATCGACCGCTATCCAGCATGCATCTAGAGTATTAAGTTAATGAAAAAAGAGTAACGCCTTACGCAAGATGACATGATGTAGAGGGATAAACTCATGCAATATGATGAAAACCCCATCTTGTTATCCTCGATGGCAACAATACAATATGTGCCTTGCTGCCCCTACTGTCACTGGGAAAGGACACCGCAAGATTCAACCCAAAGCTAAGCACTTCTCCCATTGCAAGAAAGATCAATCTAGTAGGCCAAACCAAACTGATAATTCGAAGAGACTTGCAAAGATAACCAATCATACATAAAATAATTCAGAGAAGATTCAAATATTGTTCATAGATAGACTTGATCATAAACCCACAATTCATCAGTCTCAACAAACACACCGCAAAAATAAGATTACATCGAATAGTATGAGATCCAAAAAGAGAGAAGAATCCATCTAGCTACTAACTATGGACCCGTAGGTCTGAGGTGAACTACTCACACTTCATCGGAAGGGCTATGGTGTTGATGTAGAAGCCCTCCGTGATCGATGCCCCCTCCGGCGGAGCTCTGGAACAGGCCCCAAGATGGGATCTCGTGGATACAGAAAGTTGCGGTGGTGGAATTAGGGTTTTGGCTCCGTATCTGATCGTTTGGGGGTACGTAGGTATATATAGGAGGAAGGAGTACGTCGATGGAGCAACAGGGGGGCCACGAGGGTGGAGGGCGTGCCTGGGGGGGTAGGCGCGCCCCCCTACCTCGTGGCCTCCTCTTTTGTGTGTTGACGTAGGGTCCAAGTCTCTTGGGTCTTGTTCGTTGAGAAAATCACGTTCCTGAAGGTTTCATTCCGTTTGGACTCCGTTTGATATTCCTTTTCTTCGAAACCCTAAAACAGGCAAAAAACAGCAATTCTGGGCTGGGCCTCCGGTTAATAGGTTAGTCCCAAAAATAATATAAAAGTGGATAATAAAGCCCAATAATGTCCAAAAGAGTAGATAATATAGCATGGAGCAATCAAAAATTATAGATATGTTGGAGACGTATCACCCCCCCCCCCGGGGAACTAATGGGCCACATGGGCCTTAGTGGAGAGAGAGAGAGGGGGCCAGCCAGGGCGGGTCGCGCGCCCCCTCCCCCTCTAGTCCAAATTGGACTAGGGAAGTGGGCAGCGCCCCCTTTCCTTCTCCCTTCTCCTCCTTCCTTTCCCCCTCCTAGAAGGACTAGGAAAGGGGAGTCCTACTCCTACTAGGAGGAGGACTCCTCCTCTCCAGGCGCGCCACAAGGGCCGGCCGGCCTCCCCCCCTTGCTCCTTTATATACGGGGGCAGGGGGCACCCTAGGACACACAAGTTGATCATTGATCCCTTAGCCGTGTGTGTGCCCCCCTCCACCATAATCCACCTCGGTCATATCGTAGCAGTGCTTAGGAGAAGCCCTGTTCCCGTAGCATCATCATCACCGTCATCACGTCATCGTGCTGACGAAGCTCTCCCTCGACACTCAGCTGGATCGAGAGTTCGTGGGACGTCACCGAGCCAAACGTGTGAAGATCATGGAGGTGTCGTACTTTCGGTACTAGGATCGATCGGTCATGAAGACGTACGACTACATCAACCGTGTTGTCATAACGCTTCCGCTTATGGTCTACGAGGGTACGTGGACAACACTCTCCCCTCTCGTTGCTATGCATCACCATGATCTTGCATGTGCATAGGAAATTTTTTGAAATTACTGTGTTCCTCAACATAAGTAGCAACTACCATCGGTGCAAGGTACATGAGGCGGTCGGCGTTGAACACTAGATCCACGTCCCACAAGTGACGTTGGCGCCCGGCGTCCCGTAATAATAGTTCTGGTGGCCAATGACGGTCGAACACCTTGGCAAATTTGTCTGGCAGCCTCTGTGATGAGGATTAAAGTCAAGTTTTGAAATTTCAAACAACCAAACCGACTTGAGTCAGTTTGGGTGTTTCAAGTTTCAACACTTAGCTTTCAATCGTCATCTCTGAGGCTGCCAAACAAATTCGCAATGGTGTTCAACCGCCATCGACACCAAGAACTGTTGCTGCGGGACGCAGGACCCCTGTGTCACTTGTGGGACGTGGATGTAGTATTCGACACCGACGGCCACATGTACCTCGCACTGACGATATATACTTGCTATTTAGGGTACCATCGACATAGAGGAACCCCCTAACTCGCTCGTCCCCGGGTAAACTAAATTAGCATGCATTGAATAAGCAAAACTACATCATCTCTTGCGTCCGTACATCGTCAAATATTATCACTAATACATCTCAAATAGTATCATACATATAGCATCACTAATACAGCTAGAACCGTAGCGAACGACGGGTATCGTCGCGGGCGGTGGACACCCAAAGAGAAGGGACCATCATAGGATCGTAGCTCCAATGATATCCCTGAAGAACCTGCCAGGTATTGTCCAACCTGCCCTCCAACGCAACCATGTAGCGACAGGCGTGCTCGTCCTCCTCGCTGACACAGTGACGTACCACCTCGCGGTGTCCGAAAGCCTCAGCACCATCACTGGCCCACGCGACCGCCACCAAACAAGGATCGGGTCAACGACGGGCTGACTCCTCACCAACCTGCGCCCCCCGGAAGGTAGAACCTCCCAGTACCATCCCGGGGGAGCCCAGTCTCGGACATGGCCCCTCTGATCAAGCAGGCCTCCTCCATCGAGTCGACGACGAGGATGCGGGATAGGCATCGTCGACGTGGAAGCGGGAATAAATGCTTGAACTAAAAAAATAACAATAAATTTCACATGTTCAAAATAAACCAGAAACTTAACCTAAAGTAAACTAACTAAACTAAACCTAAACTAAACTAAACCTAAACTAAACTAACTAAACCTAAACTAAACTAACTAAACTAAACTAAACTAACTAAACTAAACTAAACTAAACCTATAGTAAACTAACTGAACTGAACAAAACCTAAACTAAATTATACTAAACCTAATTAAACTAAATCTAAAAAATAGAAAAAAATTGAAAATATCTCACCTTGGAGCGGCCGGGGCGGCGAGGCGGGGCGGAGCGGCCAGGGCAGTGAGGCAAGGCGGCGGGGCGGCAAGGCGGGGCGGCGGGGCCTGTCGCAGCGGCCGAGGCGGGGCGGGGCGGCGGCGAGGGAGGCGGCTGGGGCGGGGCGACGGCACGGGGTTGGGATGTGGGGAGAGGGAGAGAGAGGGGCACAGGGCGCGAGGGCGTTTTGATACATATAGGGCTAGGCTCTTTGCCGTCTGCTAGCTGACGGCAAAGAGCCTAGCTAACGGACGCTAGAACGGCCATTTTCTTTGTCGTCAGCTAGCGGACGGCAAAAATAGTGGCCGTTAGCTGCCACCCCTATCGGCCAACCCTGCCTCTTTGCTGTTCGCTAGCTGACGGCACAGGTTCTATGCCGCCAGCTAGCTGACGGCAAACACCTTCTTTGCCGTCAGCTGCATCTTTGCCGTCAGGTTTGTCGTGAGAGTGGTTGTCTAGCTGACGGCAAAGAAGCGGATGACGGCAAAGTTCATGATTCCAGTAGTGTTAGCAGAAATTCAAACATAACGACAGCATGTGTGCGATAAGCACAAACAGTCTACCAAGGTGAACTTGTGGAGGGCCATAGACCTGCCTTATGGACAGCTCACCTAATGGCTGGTGACTAACATAAATCATGAGTTATGATCTAGTACATTTGAGCATCATTGTGATCTCAATGTGAGAGTGGTTGTCTAGCCGATGGCCTCCATGATAAATAGTAGTATGTTACTTGGAGCAAGCCAACATGACAAAATTCATCTTTTCTTTTCTTTTTGTGGGTGACAGAATTTATCTAACTATGTGAGGTGTAGCCAGAGAAGTAGAGGGAACTAAAAAGGCAAGTTTCACGGGCAAGTTCATGTAGGTCGGATAGGAAAAGGGGACATCTGGAATCAATGGCCTCTCGGCTGGCTTGCATCTCCACGGGGTACGCTTCATGACAATGAACCATAGCCATACTCAAGCATGGTAACGTTCAAGAGAACAGAGCACACGATGCCTATCGTTCATTATCTATGTCACAGCCTCACTCGTAATGTCGATGCCACGAGAACATGGGCAAATCCAACACAACCACACTCCTGGGCAGCTGCTAAGGATCCACAACGAGCTAGAGACAGCAGTGTGTCAGCCTCTAACGGTTGCTAGGTAGCGAGTAACCATTTTGATCTGATGCGTCCAGCAGGAATTGGCCACTTAAATCTCCAAGACACCACTTTTTTCAGTCATTCACGCACTGGCTTCAGCAGCAACTGCCAAGAACCTTCCAAACTTCCGGGGTCATTCGACAATCCGGCCTCAACTTGATGGTTTTCTCAATGCTTGGAGTGTCTTCCCCCCGCAAAGCTCCTCGTTGTAATCAAGCTAGAGGAGCCACTTTCCTAATGGATGCCCTATGTTGGCAGCTAACATACCTTCATATTGTTAAGTGAATCCCTTTTTCATGTCAAAATCAGTTCATGATCCCACAAATTATTTCTTTACTTTACTTAGAAATGAGAGAGGTAGTGGCCAAATGAATATATACAATGGACCGAAACATGAAACACAGACTCTAGAACAATCGCTCAAAATAAAAAGGACAAACGCAAAGCATAGATCTTTGGCGGTAACCAATTTGTCATTCCATGGTCGGTGGCAAAGGGGGACATTCCGACAGTATCAATTCTTTTGAATAAGTGCCATGAGTCATATTTTTCGACTACAAGAAAGCTTATGTCAAGACACGGATCAGAAACTAAACACCCTTCACTAGGTGTTGACGCAAAATTGATCATCCGGTACAAGTACAATGCCTGCACGGCAATGCAACTTTATTTGTCATTTCACCAAAACTTGATTCCTACACCAATGGCACAAGGATCTGGTGCCGTCTCTATACCACCCAAATGTAAGAAGATGCTTGCCTTTATTGGAAGATGCTGCTCACTGAGCCGTCGTGGTGAACATGCCAAATAGTGTCTGCTACAAGGTTGGCCATGGAGAGCACCATCATCCGAGGGAAGCATTTGTCCTCTGGCAGCAGGATGGAGTTCGTCACTATAACTTCCTCAAATATGCCTCCGGAAAGCCTTTCGGTTGCAGGTGGGCTGCAATGTCAATGGCGTTAACGGGAAAAAAGGTGATAGTATGCTAACTTTTGCAGTATGTTAGTGCACAAAACAATGAAGAACACAAAGACATCAATGGTGGCAAATGAAATAAATCCCCAGCATCATGATAACTTTTGAAACCAAGCTGTTGTATGTTACTCCCTCTGTAAAGAAATATAAGAGCGTTTAGATCACTAAAGTAGTGATCTAAATGCTCTTATATTTGTTTACGGAGGGAGTACCATGTTACCAAATATTAGACGGAAGTTATTTAATATGGCCAACTTTACTTAGGCATTTTTGTTTCAAGTATAACTTTAGTCAATCGTGCGTGCAAGGGTGATAAAAATCAAGACTGGGCCTAGTTCTCTTCGTGCGTCAAAATACACAGGGTTTCAAAATGCCCAGGACAACATATGAATGACTCAGATTCAGTTATACTCCGTTTTGGCATTCCAGTGGTGTATAACTTTTTTGTTCATTTTGCCCCTTCTATGTACATACTCCCTCCATCCCATAACGTAAGACGCTTTCATTATGGGACGGAGGGAGTATTTTTTTATTTCTTATTCAAGTTGCAAAATAATGGATTCCACACCCGCAAAAAAAAATGGATTCCATAAATTACGATAACTGATCTGCGAGGGTGTATCTAAATTTACGTCTTACCAAAAGAGTGACAGACTTTGCAAACTTCATTTTCACAGAAACTTTAATACTTCCTCCGTAAACTAATATAAGATCTTTTATAGATCACTAAATTACTGATCTAGAACACTTTAGTCATCTAAAAGATCTATATTAGTTTACAGAGGGAGTACATAATAATAAGGAAACTGAGAAACCCCAGCAAAAACAGACTCACTAGAAAGTAAAATCACATGCCGAACTAGAAAATTTGTGATCAAAGAAAATTAGCTAGGCGGCTGCTACTTTCCGGCCACCTTGTTAAGACTCTCGTCTAGAAATATTACACCTTCTCTTAAGTACGCCACATGTAGAATATCTTGTATATATCTAAACAGATACACTTAGCAGAAATCAACAACAAATGCTAGGATGTCTCAATTTTCATAGTCATAGGACAGACACAACAAAAAACACTATATTGTGTGTGTTGTCTGCAGTAGGCTAATAACATCAATACTATATTATAAGCAATAAAGTAGCTATAAAAATTCAAGCATGATGTTGTGTGCAACAAGCAAAAAACAACCATTAACAAGGTGAACCTGCAGAGGGCCATAGACCTACCGTATGGACAACTCACTAATGGTTGGTGACTCACAAAAATCGTGAGTTACGGTCTAGTACATCAGAGCATCATTGTGATCTCAATGTGAGAGTGGTTGTCTAGCCGGCAGCCTCCATGATAAATAGTACTCCCTCCGTCCGGAAATACTCGTCGAAGAAATGCATAAAAATGAATGTATCTAGAACTAAAATACGTTTAGATACATTCATTCCTTCGACGAGTATTTCCGGACGGAGGGAGTAGTATGTTACCTGGAGCAAGTCAACATGACCAAATTTATCTAACTATGTGAGAACTGTAGCCGGAGAAATAGAGGGAGCTGTAAAGGCAAGTTTTATGGGCAAGCTACGTGTAGGTCGGATAGGAAAAGGGGGCATCTGGAATCAATGGCCTCTCCGCTGGCTTGTATCTCCTCGGGCCAAGAAGCTGAAGCACGATGACGTTCAAAGAGATTAGAACACGTGACGCCCATCGTTCATTATCTACGTAGCGACCTCACTCGTAGCACTCATACCACAGGAACATTGCCAAAGCCAGCACAACCGCAATCCTGGACAGCTGCTAGCATCCACAGCGTTGGGTCAGCCTCTAACGTTTGCAGGGCAGCGAGCCTCATGCGTCCAGCAGGAATTGGTCACTCGGTTCAGCATGAAGGTGCGCAGACAGACATTTTGTTATGTCGCACTCCCTCCGCAACATAGTGTTGTTGGCGGCTAGCATACCTTCGTACTGTACTGTGAAGCCCTTTTTCATGTCAAACTCTGTTCATGATCCCACAAAATATATATTTTTATGTTCTTTTTTTACTCAAAAATGAGAGAGGCGAGTGGCCACACGAATATACATATAACGGAAACGAAACTCTAACTATGCAACAATCGCTCAAAATAAAAATGGACAAACACAAAGCATAGATCCTTGGCGATAACCAATCTGCCATTCCTTTGACAATGGCCAATTGGACATTCTGGCAATATAAATTCCTTCAAATAGCTAGATAGACATAAGTCGTATTTTTGATCATCCGGTCAAGACGGAGGTTAGAAACTATACACCCTTTAGTAGGTGTTGACAGAAAATTGATCATCCAGTACAAGTACGATGCCTACACGGCAATGCAACTTTATTTGTCATGTCACCAAAATCGATTCCTACACCAATGGCACAAGCATCTGGTGCCTTCTCTATACCACCCAAATTTAAGAAGATGCTCGCCGTTATTGGAAGATGCTGCTCACTGAGCCGTCACGGTGAACATGCCAGATAGTTTCTGCTACAAGGTTTGCCATGGAGAGCACCGTGAGCTGAGGGAAGCATTTGTCCTCTGGTAGCAGGATGGAGTTCGTAACTATGACTTCCTCAAAGATGCCCCCAGAAAGCCTTTCAATTGCAGGTGGGCTACGAAATCAACAGTGTTAGTGGAAAAGGGTGAGAGTATGCTCACTTTTGCGATACAATGGAAATACTAGACAGCAATAGTCACAGCTGAAATCAACCCCAGCGTCATGGTAACTTTTGAAATGAAGCTACTGTATGCTACTCCTGTAAACTAATATAAGATGTTTTAGATCACTAAAGTAGTGATCTAAAATGTCTTATATAAGTTTACAGAGGTACCATATTAATGAACATCGTACATGCATTCAATTATCTATCATGGCCAAATTTACTCTCGCATTTTTGTTTCAAGTAAAGTTTAGTCAAGCATGCATGCCAACAGAGGCAAGAATCAAGATTGACCTTGAGGTGTCTTCCTGCATCAAAGTACACAGGATGTCAAAATGCCCAGCATATGAATGACATGGATTCAATTATACCCCGTTTGGCATTCCAGTGGTTGATAACAATTATTTTGTTGTGCCCATTCTGTGTACTTCTTTTTTTATTTTTTTGGTACTCATGTTGCAAAAAGATGGGACTCCACAAATTAGTAACAAATGTTATGGGGTTTATCTAAATATATACTGTATTACCAAAAGAGTAATAGACTTTGACTTTGCAAACTTCATTTTCATGGAACCTTAATAATAATAAGGAAATCAAGAAACCCCAAGAAAAAAATACAAGCTCACTGAAAAATTAAATCAAACCTATACCGAACTAGAAAACCCATGGTCAAAGAAAATTAGCTAGGAAACTGATATTTCTGACCACCTTGTTAAGACTCTTGTCTAAAAATATACTAGCTTTCTCGTCTATGTGTGCCGCAAGTAGAATCACATAGTTTCTAGAACTTGTATAACTTAACCGTTACGCTTAGCAGGAATCAAGAAAAAATGCAAGGATTTCACCAGTCGTGTCTCAGTTTGCATAGATCAACAACAAAGCACTATATTATGTGAGTTGTCTGCAATAGGCTAATAACATCAATACAAAATTATATGCAATGAAGTATCAAGTAACTATCAAAATTCAAACCTGAGGACAGCATGTGTGCAACAAGCATAAACAGCCTCTGCTCCCTCCTGTTTTAACAATGCTGCTCCGCTAGTAATTGTCCCTGCGTTAAACAAAAAAGTGGGGCTAAATGACAAAGAACACACTACAAAGTATGTTAAATTTTAGTCCAACACCAACGAAGAAAATATTGCTAACCTGCTGTGTCAATCATGTCATCAACCATGATAGCAACTTTCCCTTTCACATCACCAATTAAGTGCATGACCTGCAGGTGGTCACAGATAGGAATTTGATATTATAATCTACCATTTTCACATGATCACTTCATGAACTATGTGGTCGTTGCTTAGTCAAGGAGTAAAAAAGTGGATGGCTTTGCAAAATGCAATAAAGCATCCAGCTAATTAATCATCAGGTGATAAAAAGGTTATATATTATTTCTAGTTCTATTAGGACACATGTTTAACACTATGCTGTAATAAGAGTAGAACTAAAACTGAAACGTGTGCATGTAACTGTGTTATACAAATAGAACTGATGAAAAAATAGAATAGATACACTCCAAATAAATCGATTCTTACCTCTGACAGATTGTGACCCTGTCTTCTTTTGTCAACAATAGCTAAAGGGGCGTCAGACAATTTCTTGGCAAATGCACGTGCTCTAACAACACCACCCACATCAGGAGAAACAACTACAAGATCCTTAGAAATTGTCTTGCTAGCAAGGTAATCCAGAATCACAGGCTACATAAAAAGAAGATCTGTTCACTAACAGTTTATCAACTCAAGTTCAGCTAAGGAACTTCTTCGAAAGGGAAGACAGTTTTTGTACATTGTAAAGGAAGTGTTTCTTCCTGTTCTGTTAAGAGTACCTGTCCATATATATGGTCCACAGGAATATCAAAGTATCCCAATGCTTGTGCAGAATGCATATCACATACTATGACACGATCACTGCCAGCTTCTGTGAGTAAATTCGCAGCCAATTTGGCAGTAATTGCCTCACGTCCTTGAGCCTGCATTACAGAAGAAATTACTCAGCATAACAATTTTTCACACATCACATAGAGGGGGCAGGAACATATTCCCAATTGAGGGCAATATTCAACTTTAAACTCCTCCCCATTTAAACATCTGATTGGTCGGTATTAAGTACGCCAAACAATAACCAAATTAAGGTATCCATAAGAGAAGTTTGTTCGCCAAACAAGTCCTTAGAATAGAAAATCTTTACAAGGAAAATCTCAGTATATGGATATCCCATTCAGTTGCATTGACACGGGAAACAAATTGAAAAGGCAATTAGATATCTTTTTTCATTGAACGGGTCTGTAATTATATATCATGAGCTGGGAAGAAGCAAATCCAGTTAAATAAATCTGGTACTTCACAGCTTGGTTATAACAACACACCAACTTTTTCCAAAAGCAATTAGCCAGTTTAACCATTTGGCCATACCTTTCTGTCTGCTCTGGCATATCCAAAGTACGGAATGACAACGGTAATAGATCGCGCTGATGCCCGCCGACATGCATCAATCATGATGAAGAGCTCCATGAGGTTTTCATTGACAGGAGAGCAAGTGGGCTGCACCAAGAAGACATCGCAGCCTCTCACACTCTCTTGCAGTTGCACGTAGATTTCTCCATCAGCAAAGCGCTTGATAAGGATCTTGCCAAGGTCTACGCCCAGATAAGAAGCAATTTCCTATACGAAATACAAAAAAAGTCATGCATTTTAGAAGTATATAGGCCAGAAAGGTCGTATTCGTCTTCGTCAACGCATTGAATGATGGCACATACAGACAATCATAAAATAAAGTGTAAACGTCTGATAGGTTTTGGGTGTATATTCTTCAGTGGCAGCATTGCAACTGCGGCGCCGGCGCAAACCCCTTTCCCTTTCGTCATCTAAAAAGGGCCGAACTCAAATGCAATCAAGAAATTATTATTGAATTCTGAAATTATTCTTGTCCAACCAGTACGAATGAGACCCCATACTGCTACAAATCGGATAAAAAGGTGCTTTTTTATTTTCTTTTCGGGGACAGGGGACAGGGAGCGGCGGGACAGGAACCCCACCTGCGCGAGCGGGCGGTTGGCGGTGCCGGAGAAGATCTTGAGCCTGGAGTCGCGCGCCTCCTGCGGCAGCGCGGCGAGCCTGGCCTCCTGCGCGGGCGTCTTGGGCGTCCAGGCCGCGGCCCACGGGTCGGCCCCGCCCACCGGCTTCCCCGCCTCGACCACCCGCAGCTGCTCCGCCGTCCCGAGCACGCACCTCTGCGCGCAACCCAAAAAGATAAGAATCACAATCCCGTAGCCAGGGCCGGACACGAGCGGGACCGAACGCTCACCGGCGCGCGGAGGCGGGAGGCGCCGGCGCGGGACGCCGACGACGAGGAGGAGGACGCGCCGTGGCGGCGGGAGAGGAGCAGGGAGGAGGAGGGCGACGCCGCCGCGGTAGCCGCCATGGGAGGCTAGGGTTCGGGGAAGAGGAGTGATGGGCGGGCGGGCGGGCGGGCGGGCGGGCGCTTGTCGGAGTCCGGGCCCTCGGGAGTCGGGGGGCGGTGGCGCGGTGGTCCGTGGTCTCTGTCCTGTCCTCGGCTCGAGCCGGGCCGTTACGGGGTGGGGTTTATATACAATCTTGCTTCCTCGTAGCCGCCCCGGCTCCCATTCGCCGTGATGCCAATGGCGATTGCGCGTTAACTCCTTGCTTTCGGTACGTTTCCTTGCTAAAAGTGGTGCGACCCGTTAATTGGGAAGAGAATAAATTGGCGGCCGTAACTTTGGAAAAGTTTGATGATAAAGATAAAACTGTAAACAGTTGCTTGAGATAAACGTGCGCGGTCAATTTGTGCTTGCTGAAATCTGTTACGTTGAATTCATTTTAGTTTAACATTCTATAGATAAACCCCACAAACCACCCCCCCTCCCCCTCCACATAAAGGGATAAAAAATGGTCAATCAAACATAAAAAAATATAATGCCTATAAGATAAATGATTGCCTTAAAAATGATGGAGTATGACGGTTTTGGTACGACGGTTGAAATCCGCCCTCCATCGATTCATTCGGATGGAGTAGGGTGGAGGTACATCGTCGGATTTTGAGCATACCATAGTCGTATGACGCATCGCAGTATCTAGACAGATTTAAAACAAACTTTTTGGGACGGAGAGAGTACTTCTTATGTGCACAAATAAAAAATGGTCTAAAAAAACTTCTGAATCAGATGTATACAGAAATGATTTAATATATTTGTTTACTCATTTCAGTTCCTATATACTCTCTATGTTCCCAAATATAAATCTTTTTAGAGATTCCAGCGAGTGACTACATACGAAGCAAAATGAGTGAATCTACACTCTAAAATATGTCTACATACATCCATATATTGTAGTCCATTTGAAATGTCTAAAAAGACTTATATTTAGGAACGGAGGAAGTAGTTCATATTGAAATATCCAAGACATATTATAAATTTGTTAATGGAGGGAGTAGAATTTTTGCATACAAACTTGGTCACGCTTCAAATTAGAAACATTTGACCAAGTTAGGTACTTCCTCCATATCAGTGCATAAGTAACATTGTGAAAACCAAATAATTCCAAAACTATTAGACGTGGTGCGTTAACTACCCATCTCGTTTTCTAATTTTGCCTAGAAAAAAATGTTAGCCAATAGGAGACGTGGGTGTGTATGCACTCAATTACTTGAGACTACTTAGCACAACATGGAGTGGTCAATTCTCTGCATGCAATGACATTAATTAGCGAATAAACATCAAATTGTCTCGTTTTCCCCCACCTAAGGCTGGTCATAGTGGGAGTAACATAGGTAGTAACATAGATGCCACATAAGCAAAATTGGTGATGTGGCAAGTAGTTAATGAGGAGAGAGGCAAATAGAGTAACATAATATGTTACCATCACATAGCAGTTTCCAATGCATAATGAGTCTACAAAGTAATAAATGAAGGCAACTATGTTACCACACCTATGACACTACCCACTATGAAGGTAGTAACATAGACTAGTAACATATGTATGTTACTAGTCTAAGTTACTCTCCACTATGACCAGCCTAAGGGCATCTTCAATGGTCGTGTGATAATCATTGGTAAATCTGCCATGTAGACTCTTTTGATGAGGTAGCCTAAAATAAAAGAAGAGAGAGTGGGGGATCGTATGATCATGAACCAACGCTCTAGGCACAAGCTCCGAGATAATTACATTCATTTATGTGGGCCCTGGCTGGACCTGGTGTGAGCTGCGCCAGCTACCTCTCGAATTTCCTTCTCTCAGGTGCTGGCCATCAATTTTTTTACATTGATTTAATGTGTGTGGCCCATCATACTAACATACGCTTCATTGGAGAACTTGTATGATACACTATTGGCTGCTGACGTGGACCTTGTACCAACAAATCTATCATACAAACTATTGCAGATGCTCTAAAGCCCTTCCCAATGCTCCAACGTGTACAGGTGTTAAGGGTGTGAAAGGATTGATATAGTTGACTAGAGGGGGTGAATAGGCAACTAACAATTTTTAGCTTTTCTTTACCAATTTAAACTTTGCATCAAAGTAGGTTGTCTAGATATGCAACTAGGTGAGCAACCTATATGATGCAACAACAACAACAACAACAATCACTCAAGAAAGCAAGAGATGTAACACAATATAAGCTTGCACAAGTAAAGGTACGAGATAACCAAGAGTGGAGCCGGTGAAGACGGGGATGTGTTACCGAAGTTCATTCCCTTTGAGGGGAAGTACGTCTCCGTTGGAGCGGTGTGGAGGCACAATGCTCCTCAAGAAGCCACTAGGGCCACCGTATTGTCCTCATGCCCTCACACAATGTGAGATGTCATGATTCCACTATTGGTGCCCTTGGAGGCGGCGACCGAACCTTTACAAACAAGGTTGGGGCAATCTCCAAAACTTAATTGGAGGCTCCCAACGACACCACGAAGCTTCACCACAATGGAATATGGATCTGCGGTGACCTCAACCGTCTAGGGTGCTCAAACACCCAAGAGTAACAAGATCCGCAAGGGATTAGTGGGGGAATCAAATTTCTCTTGGTAGAAGTGTAGATCAGGGCCTTCTCAACCAATCCCTAGAGAATCAATAAGTTTGATTGTCTAGGGAGAAAGATCGGGCGAAAATGGAGCTTAAAGCAACAATGGAGCTTGGGGATGGAAGAGGTAGTCAAGTCGCAGAAGAAGACTCCCCTTTTATAGTGATAGGACAAATCCAAGCGTTATTCACTAACTCGGCCTGCGACGCGCGGTACTACTGCACCAGCCATGCGGTACTACCGCGGGGCACTGTGGTACTACCGCATGCGTGGCAGGAGCCAGACTGGCCCTGATGCATTGAAGCAAAGAGCGGTAGAACCGTCGCAGCGGTACTACCGCTCCCCCTTGTGGTACTATCGCAAGGCAGGGTTTGTCTAGGCTGGGAAGGCACGGACATATAAAAATACATCCGTGGCAACTTCCGCTGAGAAAAGATCTATGCAAAACTCCAACACGGTACTACTGCAAGCCAGGAGCGGTACTATCGCGTAGGGCGCGGATGTAAAAAATTACATCCGCCCCTACTTCCGCTCGTGCTGCTATGCCCGGCCTGAGGCCACGTTACTACCGCGCCCGTGGAGCGGTACTACCGCAAGGGCCTGCGGTACTACGGCATCCCTGGACGGTACTACCGCAAGGGCCTGTGGTACTACTGCTCCCATGAGCAGTATACCTCATGCCCCAGCACAACAACACTAGGAGTCCTTCATTTTGCAAAAACACGGAAAATGGAGGATGCTCCAAAGAGCCAAAGGAAAGGTGGTGCAGAAGGAATAGACGTGTACGTGATGATTCCACCCAAGCCTTTCCAACACGGACCCCCTCTTAATAGTACGGCTTTCCTATGACTCAAATCCACCGAAAAGAAACATAGGGAAAACTTCGTCTTCACTAGACTCCGAGGGGCAACGAATCGTCTTGTGCCTAAGTATGAGATATCTGAAATGCTTAATGCACATGATTAGTCCGCAAATGCATTGTCATCAATCACCAAAACTACTTAGGGATAAATATGCCCTTACAATCTCCCCCTTTTTGGTGGATTGATGACAATACAGGATTTGCACATAGGAAAATAAACTGAAACATAGGCAAACCCAACATCCATAAAATATCGATGGGCTCCCCCTACATGTGTGCTCTCTAGAGAAAGGCTTTGGACTGCACGACACACATACTAGGATAAACACTCCCCCTATATTTTATAGACGAGGCATATCTTGCAACAAAATAACTAACACTAAGCATGGGGGCAAGATAATAAATATGAGCATAAAGTAATGATAGCACAAGAAAAACTAAGCTCACAATCTACTAAGCAAACTAGATAATATGAAGACAATAAGATACGTTGAGGACATATGTCTTACACCATATGATAGTCTCCTGGATACAGACGAAACCAAACACAAACCAACAAGCAAAAGCAAACGAGATTCAACAGGACGAAAGCAAAGAGCAAGACACAACGACACAATGACACACAACTTGCAAATCCTACACTCTCTCCCCCTTTGGCATTGAGACACCAAAAAGGCAGAGAGGACACCTACGACACAGGTGGTAGCTCAAGCTGAAGTGATCACTCGTCACGCTCCTCATCGGTCTCGGCAGGGGGGATGGTCTCCTCCTCAGATTCAGTCCACTTGTAGCCCTACTTCGCCATCCATTCAGCCTCTGGGGTGATGTGCTTCTCGGCCCCGCTTGATACCTTCTCGCTGAACGTCCTCAAGATCCTCTTGTCGCGCCGGCGACTCTCCTTCTAAGAAACATGAGACTGGTACTGTCCTTTGGCCTACATGCAGAACAGAGCCTTCATCTTGTTCTTCAGCTTCTTGGCCCAAGAGGGCTCAGAAGATGAAGGCGAGTATCCCTTCAGAGTTGTCCTCATCTGCCTCCTCCTCAATCTCATCCTCATCCACGTCCATCTTAGCAGCCTCTGCCTCAGCACGGGTAGTGGTGTTAGCCCACTTGTTCTTGATGTGCAGCTTGATAGGCTCATGGCGAATCCAGTTGGGGGCTTCAAACTCTTCATGGGGAAAGAGTTGCTCCCAAGTCTTAGAGATCAAGAGATGCAGGTACGGTCCATAGACGGGCACCTTACGGTTGAGCACGGCAAACTACATCTCACACCACATGATATGTTGAGACATCAAGTGGTTCCGTCTGATGGAGACGTGCCTTCTCACATATGAGCATCATGTCCACAAGATAAGCATGCACCTTGTCCTTGTCACCAATGCGTGGAAAGAGGGAGTTGCGGAAGATCCAGTGCATGATGTCAAGGAAGGGATTCAGCACCCAAATCTTCTTGTCTGTGCCAAGCTTCTTCTCAACAAGATACGGCTGAAGCTTGTCCTTGCTAGCTGACTCGGCGTTGGCATGAGGGCGAACACCAACGGGCGAATTGAGCCCCTCATCACGAACATGCAGTAGTGCCATGAAGTCCTTCCACTTAGCAGTCATCCGTTGCCCATTGGTCATCCACGTCATGGTTCGTTCCTCATCAGGATGGAAGTGGACCGACGCAAAGAACTGAGAGACAATCTCTGGGTCATAGTCCATGTGGAACGTGAGCAAGTCCTCAGTGCCAAATTGCTCCACCAGGTCCAAAGCCTCACCAAAATATTCCCGGTGATTGTCCTTCCTCATATGAACCATGTCAATCCAGTGCACATCCACGTAGATGTTCTGGTTGGCCTTGATCACATCCAGGAAGATAAGGTTCTGTTGCTTGGTCCAAAACAAATCATTCCCTCTGAAATTCTCACGGGGCTTCACATAGGGGTTGATCCTCCTGCGAGTGATGAACTAGCCAAGAGGAATCTCATCCATGCCCATTGTTGGCTCCTTGATCTTGGTGGCAATTGACTAGGTCCTGCATTGGGGGACACTGGAACCCTCTTGAACCTCATCTTGGTTGCGCAGGCACTTCGAACTTGTGTCATGGATGGGATTCAAACGATGGACATTGGAATCGGAGCCACCACCTATGACACACGACACAAACATGAGAGAAACTGAGAAGGATTATTGCAAAGATGAGGGCCAAAACAAAATGAAATAAGCAAACACGAGATTTGGAAGGATAAAACAGCAAAGTTTGCAAATCTACGGTAGTACTGGATGCTACCTCTTGAGCATGCGTTGGTTTTCCAGTGAAGAGGAAAGGGTGATGCAGCAAAGTAGCGTAAGTATTTCCCTCAGTTTTGAGAACCAAGGTATCAATCCAGTAGGAGGTAACACACAAGTCGCCTAGTACCTGCACAAACAAATAAGAACCTCGCAATCAACGTGATAAAGGGGTTGTCAATCCCTTCACGGTCACTTACGAAAGTGATATCTGATAGAGATAATAAGATAAATATTTTTGGTATTTTTGATGTATAGATTGGAAAATAAAGATTGCAAAATAAACAATGATAAAAATAGTAAATAGATAGGAAAATAATATGATGGAAGATAGACCCGGGGGCCATAGGTTTCACTAGTGTCTTCTCTCAAGATAGAAAATTCTACGGTGGGTGAACAAATTACTGTCGAGCAATTGATAGAAAAGCGCATAGTTATGAGAATATCTTGTTGGAAATATGCCCTAGAGGCAATAATAAAATGGTTATTATTATATTTCCTTGTTCATGATAATTGTCTATTGTTCATGCTATAATTGTATTAACCGGAAACCGTAATACATGTGTGAATAGATAGACCACAACATGTCCCTAGTAAGCCTCTAGTTGACTAGCTCATTGATCAATAGATGGTCATGGTTTCCTGACCATGGACATTGGATGTCATTGATAACGGGATCACATCATTAGGAGAATGATGTGATGGACAAGACCCAATCTTAAGCGTAGCACAAGATTGTGAAGTTCGTTTGCTAAAGCTTTTCTAATGTCAAGTATCATTTCCTTAGACCATGAGATTGTGCAACTCTCGGATACCGTAGGAATGCTTTGGGTGTACCAAACGTCATAACGTAACTGGGTGGCTACAAAGGTGCACTACAGGTATCTCCGAAAGTGTCTGTTGGGTTGACATGAATCGAGACTGGATTTGTCACTCCGTATGACAGAGAGGTTGTTGGTGAACGTAGTAATTTCAAAATTTTCCTACGCACACGCAAGATCATGGTGATGCATAGCAACGAGAGGGGAGAGTGTTGTCCACGTACCCTCATAGAACGAAAGCGGAAGCGTTAGCACAACGCAGTTGATGTAGTTGTACGTCTTCACGATCCGACCGATCCAAGTACCGAACGCATGGCACCTCTGAGTTCAGCACACGTTCAGGTCGACGACGTCCCGCGAACTCCGATCCAGTAGAGCTTCATGGGAGAGTTCCGTTAGCACAACGACGTGCTGACAGTGGTGATGTTGCTACCGACGCAGGGATTCGCCTAAGCACCGCTACAATATGACCAAGGTGGAATATGGTGGAGGGGGGCACAACACACGGTTGGGAGAGATCACCTGATCAACTTGTGTGTCTAGAGGTGCCCCCCGCCCCTGTATATAAAGGAGCAAGGGGGAGGCCGGCCGGCCCTCTATGGGCGCGTCAGGAGGAGGAGTCCTCCTCCTAGTAGGTGTACGACTCCCCTTTCCTACTCCTACTAGGAGGAGGAAAGGAAGGAGGAGAAGGAGAAGGAGGAAAAGGAGGAAAGGGGGCCGGCCCCCTGGTCCAATTCGGTTTGGGCCAGGGGGGGCGCACGCCCTTCCTCCTCTCTTCCACCACTTGGCCCATGAGGCCCATTACTTCTTCCTCGTATTCCCATAACTCCCCAGTATCCCCGAAAATACCCGAATCACTCGAAATCTTTCCAATGTCCGAATATAGTCGTCCAATATATCGATCTTTACGTCTCGACCATTTCGAGACTCCTCGTCATGTCCCCGATCTCATCTGGGACTCCGAACTACCTTCGGTACATCAAATCACATAAACTCATAATACAATCGTCACCGAAACATTAAGCGTGCGGACCCTACGGGTTCGAGAACTATGTAGACATGACCGAGACATGTCTCCGGTCAATAACCAATAGCGGAACCTGGATGCTCATATTGGCTCCCACATATTCTACGAAGATCTTTATCGGTCAGACCGCATAACAACATACGTTGTTCCCTTTGTCATCGGTATGTTACTTGCCCGAGATTCGATTGTCGGTATCTCAATACCTAGTTCAATCTCGTTACCGGCAAGTCTCTTTACTCGTTCCGTAATACATCATCCAGCAACTAACTCATTAGTTGTAATGCCTGCAAGGCTTAAGTGATGTGCATTACTGAGAGGGCCCAGAGATATCTCTCTAACAATCGGAGTGACAAATCCTAATCTCGAAATACGCCAACCCAACAAGTACCTTCGGAGACACCTGTAGAGCACCTTTATAATCACCCAGTTACATTGTGATGTTTGGTAGCACACAAAGTGTTCCTCTGGTAAACGGTAGTTGCATAATCTCATAGTCACATGAACATGTATAAGTCATGAAGAAAGCAATAGCAACAAACTAAATGATCAAGTGCTATGCTAACGGAATGGGTCAAGTCAATCACATCATTCTCCTAATGATGTGATCCCGTTAATCAAATGACAACTCATGTCTATGGTTAGGAAACATAACCATCTTTGATCAACGAGCTAGTCAAGTAGAGGCATACTAGTGACACTCTGTTTGTCTATGTATTCACACATGTATTATGTTTCCGGTTAATACAATTCTAGCATGAATAATAAACATTTATCATGATATAAGGAAATAAATAATAACTTTATTATTGCCTCTAGGGCATATTTCCTTCAGTCTCCCACTTGCACTAGATTCAATAATCTAGTTCACATCGCCATGTGATTTAATACCAATAGTTCACATCACCATGTGATTAACACCCATAGTTCACATCAACATGTGACCAACACCCAAAGGGTTTACTAGAGTCAATAATCTAGTTCACATCGCTATGTGATTAACACCCAAAGAGTACTGAGGTGTGATCATGTTTTGCTTGTGAGAGAAGTTTAGTCAACGGGTCTGCCACATTCAGATCCATAAGTATTTTGCAAATTTCTATGTCAACAATGCTCTGCACAGAGCTACTCTAGCTAATTGCTCCGACTTTCAATATGTATCTAGATTGAGATTTAGAGTCATCTGGATCAGTGTCAAAATTTGCATTGACGTAACCCTTTACGACGAACCTTCTGTCACTTCCATAATCGAGAAACATATCCTTATTCCACTAAGGATAATTTTGACCAATGTCTAGTGATCTACTCCTAGATCACTATTGTACTCCTTTGCCAAACTCAGGGCAGTGTATACAATAGGTCTGGTACACAGCATGGCATACTTTATAGAACCTATGGCTGAGGCATAGGGAATGACTTTCATTCTCTCTCTATCTTCTGCCATGGTTGGGTTTTGAGTCTTACTCAACTTCACACCTTGTAACACAGGCAAGAACTCCTTTTTTGACTGTTCCATTTTGAACTACTTCAAAATCTTGTCAAGGTATGTACTCATTGAAAAACTTATCAAGTGTCTTGATCTATCTCTATAGATCTTGATGCTCAATATGTAAGCAGCTTCACCGAGGTCTTTCTTTGAAAAAACTCCTTTCAAACATTCCTTTATGCTTTGCAGAATAATTCTACATTATTTCTGATCAACAATATGTCATTCACATATACTTATCAGAAATGTTGTAGTGCTCCCACTCACTTTCTTGTAAATATAGGCTTCACCGCAAGTCTGTATAAAACTATATGCTTTGGTCAACTTATCAAAGCGTATATTCCGACTCCGAGATGCTTGCACCAGTCCATAGATGGATCGCTGGAGCTTGCATATTTTGTTAGCACCTTTAGGATTGACAAAACCTTCTGGTTGCATCATATACAACTCTTCTTTAATAAATCCATTAAGGAATGCAGTTTTGTTTATCCATTTGCCAGATTTCATAAAATGCGGCAATTGCTAACATGATTCGGACAGACTTAAGCATAGATACGAGTGAGAAACTCTCATCGTAGTCAACACCTTGAACTTGTCGAAAGCCTTTTTGTGACAATTCTAGCTTTGTAGATAGTAACACTACTATCAGCGTCCGTCTTCCTCTTGAAGATCCATTTAATATCAATGGCTCGCCAATCAATGGGCAAGTCAATCAAAGTCCATACTTTGTTCTCATACATGGATCTCATCTCAGATTTCATGGCCTCAAGCCATTTCGCGGAATCTGGGCTCATCATCGCTTCCTCATAGTTCGTAGGTTCGTCATGGTCAAGTAACATGACCTCTAGAACAGGATTACCGTACCACACTAGTGTGGATCTCACTCTGGTTTACCTACGAGGTTTGGTAGTAACTTGATCTGAAGTTACATGATCATCATCATTAGCTTCCTCACTAATTGGTGTAGGAGTCACAGGAACTGATTTCTGTGATGAACTACTTTCCAATAAGGGAGCAGGTACAGTTACCTCATCAAGTTCTACTTTCCTCCCACTCACTTCTTTCGAGAGAAACTCCTTCTCCAGAAAGGATCCATTCTCAGCAACAAATGTCTTGCCTTCGGATCTGTGATAGAAGGTGTACCCAACAGTTACTTTTGGGTATCCTACAAAGATGCACTTCTCCGACTTGGGTTTGAGCTTATCAAGATGAAACTTTTTCACATAAGCATCGCAACTCCACACTTTAAGAAATGACAACTTTGGTTTCTTGCCAAACCATAGTTCATACTGTGTCGTCTCAACGGATTTAGATGGTGCCCTATTTAACGTGAATGCAACTATCTCTAATGCATAACCCCAAAATGATAGTGGTAAATCGGTAAGAGACATCATAGATCGCACCATATCTAATAAAGTACGATTACGACGTTTGGATACACCATTACACTGTGGTGTTCCAGGTGGCGTGAGTAGTGAAACTATTTCACATTATTTTAACTGAAGGCCAAACTCGTAACTCAAATATTCTCCTCCACGATCAGATCGTAGAAACTTTATTTTCTTGTTACGATGATTTTCCACTTCACTCTGAAATTATCTGAACTTCTCAAATATTTTAGAATTTTGTTGCATCAAGTAGATATACTCATATCTGCTCAAATCATCTGTGAAGATCAGAAAATAATGATACCTGTCGTGAGCTTCAATATTCATCGAACCACATACATCAGTGTGTATGATTTCCAACAAATTTGTTGCTCGCTCCATTGTTCCAGAGAATGGAGTCTTAGTCATCTTGCCCATGAGGCATGGTTCGTAAGCATCAACTGATTCATAATCAAGTGATTCCAAAAGCCCATCAGCATGGATTTTCTTCATGCGCTTTACACCGATATGACCTAAACGGCAGTGCCACAAATAAGTTGCACTATCATCATTAACTTTGCATCTTTTTGGCTTGAATATTATGAATATGTGTATCACTACGATCGAGATCCAACAAACCATTTTTGTTGGTGTGTATGAACATCGAAGGTTCTATTCATGTAAACAGAACAACAATTGTTCTCTAACTTAAATGAATAACTGTATTGCAATAAACATGATCAAATCATATTTATGCTCAACGTAAACACCAAATAACACTTATTTTGGTTCAACACTAATACCAAAAGTATAGGGAGTGTGCGATGATGATCATATCAGTCTTGGAACCAATTCCAACACACATCGTCACTTCACCCTTAACTAGTCTCTGTTCATTCTGTAACTCCTGTTTCGAGTTGCTAATTTTAGCAACCGAACAAGTATCAAATACTCAGGGGCTACTATAAACACTAGTAAGGCACACATCAATAACCTGTATATCAAATATACCCTTTCTTCACTTTGCCATCTTTCTTATCCACCAAATATTCAGGGAATTTCCGCTTCCAGTGATCATTTCCTTTGTAGTAGAAGCACTCAGTTTCAGGCTTTGGTCTAGCTTTGGGCTTGTTCACGGGAGCGACAACTTGCTTGTCATTCTACTTGAAGTTCCCTTTCTTTCCCTTTGCCCTTTTCTTGAAACTAGTGTTCTTGTCAATCATCAACACTTGATGCTCTTTCTTGATTTCTACCTTCATCGATTTCAACATCACAAAGAGCTCGGGAATCGTTTTTGTCATCCCTTGCATACTATAGTTCATCACGAAGTTCTAGTAACTTGGTGATGGTGACTAGAGAACTCTGTCAATCACTATCTTATCTGTAAGATTAACTCCCACTTGATTCAAGCGATTGTAGTACCCAGACAATCTGAGCATATGCTCACTGTTTGAGCTATTCTCCTCCATCTTTTAGCTATAAAACTTGTTGGAGACTTCATATCTCTCAACTCGGGTATTTGCTTGAAATATTTAACTTCAACTCCTAGAACATCTCATCTGGTCCATGACGTTCAAAACGTCTTTGAAGTCCCGATTCTAAGCCGTTAAGCATGGTGCACTAAACTATCAAGTAGTCATCATATTGAGCTAGCCAAACGTTCATAACGTCTGCATCTGCTCCTGCAATAGGTCTTGTCACCTAGCGGTGCATAAAGGACATAATTCTTCTGTGCAGCAATGAGGTTAATCCTCAGATCACGGATCCAATCCGCATCATGGCTACTAACATTTTTCAACATAGTTTTCTCTAGGAATATAAAAAAATTAAACGGGGAGCAATATCGCGAGCAATTGATCTACAACATAGATATGCTAATACTACTAGGACTAAGTTCATGCTAAATTTAAGTTCAATTAATCATATTACTTAAGAACTCCCACTTAGACAGACATCCCTCTAATCTTCTAAGTGATCACGTGATCCATATCAACTAAACCATAACCGATCATCACGTGAAATGGAGTAGCTTTCAATGGTGAACATCAATATGTTGATCATATCTACTATATGATTCACGCTCGACCTTTCGATCTCAGTGTTCCGAGGCCATATCTGCATATGCTAGGCTCGTCAAGTTTAACCTGAGTATTCTGCGTGTGCAAAACTGGCTTGCACCCATTGTAGATGGACGTAGAGCTTATCACACCCGATCATCATATGGTGTCTGGGCACGATGAACTTTGGCAATGGTGCATACTCAGGGAGAACACTTTTATCTTGAAATTTAGTGAGAGATCATCTTATAATGCTACCGTCAATTAAAGCAAGATAAGATGCATAAAAGATAAACATCACATGCAATCAAAATATGTGACATGATATGGCCATCATCATCTTGTGCCTTTGATCTCCATCTCCAAAACATTGTCATGATTTCCATCGTCACCGGCATGACACCACGATCTCCATCATCTTGATCTATATCAATGTGTCGTCACATGGTCGTCTCACCAACTATTGCTCTTGCAACTATTGCTATCGCATAGCGATAATTGTAAAGCAATTATTTGGCGCTTGCATCTTATGCAATAAAGAGACAACCATAAGGCTTCTGCCAGTTGCCGATAACTTCAAGAAAACATGATCATCTTATACAACAACTTATATCTCATCACGTCTTGACCATATCACATCACAACATGCCCTGCAAAAACAAGTTGGACGTCCTCTACTTTGTTGTTACAAGTTTTACGTGGCTGCTACGGGCTGAGCAAGAACCGTTCTTACCTACGGATCGAAAACCACAACGATAGTTTGTCAAGTTAGTGCTGTTTTAACCTTCTCAAGGACCAGACGTAGCCACACTCGGTTCAACTAAAGTTGGAGAAACTGACACCCGCTAGTCACCTGTGTGCATAGCACGGCGGTAAAATCAGTCTTGCGTAAGCGTACGCGTAATGTCGGTCCGGGCCGCTTCATCCAACAATATTGCCGAACCAAAGTGTGACATGCTGGTAAGCAGTATGACTTATATCGCCCACAACTCACTTGTGTTCTACTCATGCATATGACATCTATGCATAAAACCTGGCTCGAATGCCACTGTTGGTGAACGTAGTAATATCAAAATTTTCCTACGCACATGCAAGATCATGGTGATGCATAGCAATGAGAGGGGAGCGTGTTGTCCACGTACCCTCGTAGACCGAAAGCGGAAGCGTTAGCACAACGCGGTTGATGTAGTCGTACGTCTTCACGATCCGACCGATCCAAGTACCAAACGCACGGCACCTCCGAGTTCAGCACACGTTCAGCTCGATGACGTCCCGCGAACTCCGATCCAGCAGAGCTTCATGGGAGAACTCCGGCCGGCCCTCTATGGGCGCGTCAGGAGGAGGAGTCCTCCTCCTAGTAGGTGTACGACTCCCCTTTCCTACTCCTACTAGGAGGAGGAAAGGAAGGAGGAGAAGGAGAAGGAGGAAAAGGAGGAAAGGGGGCCGGCCCCCTGGTCCAATTCGGTTTGGGCCAGGGGGGCCGCACGCCCTTCCTCCTCTCTTCCACCACTTGGCCCATGAGGCCCATTACTTCTTCCTCGTATTCCCATAACTCCCCAGTACCCCCGAAAATACCCGAATCACTCGGAACCTTTCCGATGTCCGAATATAGTCGTCCAATATATCGATCTTTACGTCTCGACCATTTCAAGACTCCTCGTCATGTCCCCGATCTCATCCGGGACTCCGAACTACCTTCGGTACATCAAATCACATAAACTCATAATACAATCGTCACCGAAACATTAAGCGTGCGGACCCTACGGGTTCTAGAACTATGTAGACATGACCGAGACATGTCTCCGGTCAATAACCAATAGCGGAACCTGGATGCTCATATTGGCTCCCACATATTCTATGAAGATCTTTATCGGTCAGACCGCATAACAACATACGTTGTTCCCTTTGTCATTGGTATGTTACTTGCCCGAGATTCGATCGTCGGTATCTCAATACCTAGTTCAATCTCATTACCGGCAAGTCTCTGTACTCGTTCCGTAATACATCATCCAGCAACTAACTCATTAGTGGCAATGCTTGCAAGGCTTAAGTGATGTGCATTACCGAGAGGGCCCAGAGATATCTCTCCGACAATCGGAGTGACAAATCCTAATCTCGAAATACGCCAACCCAACAAGTACCTTCGGAGACACCTGTAGAGCACCTTTATAATCACCCAGTTACGTTGTGATGTTTGATAGCACAAAAAGTGTTCCTCTGGTAAACAGGAGTTGCATAATCTCATAGTCATAGGAACATGTATAAGTCATGAAGAAAGCAATAGCAACAAAATAAATGATCAAGTGCTATGCTAACGGAATGGGTCAAGTCAATCACATCATTCTCCTAATGATGTGATCCCGTTAATCAAATGACAACTCATGTCTATGGTTAGGAAACATAACCATCTTTGATCAACGAGCTAGTCAAGTAGAGGCATACTAGTGACACTCTGTTTGTCTATGTATTCACACATGTATTATATTTCCGGTTAATACAATTCTTGCATGAATAATAAACATTTATCATGATATAAGGAAATAAATAATAACTTTATTATTGCCTCTAGGGCATATTTCCTTCAGAGGTATCTCTGGGCCCACTCGGTAATGCATCATCATAATGATCATGCATTACAGAACGAGTAAAGAGACTTGCATGTAACGAGATTAAACAAGGTATGGGGATACCGACTATCGAATATCGGGCAAGTAACATATCGATGGACAAAGGGAATTGCATACGGGATTGATTGAATCCTTGACATCGTGGTTCATCCGATGAGATCATCGTGGAACATGTAGGAGCCAACATGGGTATCCAGATCCCGCTGTTGGTTATTGGCCGGAGAGATGTCTCGGTCATGTCTACATGGTTCCCGATCCCGTAGGCTTTACACACTTAAGGTTCGGTGATGCTAGAGTTGTTATGGGAAATAGTATGTGGTTACCGAAGGTTCTTCGAAGTCCCGGATGAGATCCCGGACATGACGAGGATTTCCGGAATGGTCCGGAGGTGAAGATCGATATATTGGACGAAGGGTATTGGAGTCCGGAATTGTTTCGGGGGTACCGGGTGACGACCAGCGTGTCCGAAAGGGGTTTCGTAGGCCCCGGTAAGCGTTGGGGGCCTTATGGGCCAAGGGGAGGGGGCACATCAGCCCACTAAGGGGCTGAGCGCCCCTCCCACCCCATCTCACGTAACTTGGAGAGGTGGGGGCGCCTCCCCTAGGGCAGCCACCCCTGCCGGCCTGGGGGGCAAGTTTCCTAGGGGTGGGGGCGCACAAACCCATCTAGGGTTTCCCCTGTGGCCGCCGCCCCTACCCTAGGGAAACCCTAGGGAGCCTCCTTCTACCCCCTTCCCCCTATATATAGTGAGGGAGAGAGAGGGCAGCGGCACCCTTCTCCTGGCACAGCCCCTTCCCCTCTCCTACACCTCCTCCTCCTCCGCAGTGCTTGGTGAAGCCCTGCCGGAGAACCATGAGCTCCATCACCACCACGCCATCGTGCTGTCGGAGTTCTACCTCAACTTCTCCTCTCCCCTTGATGGATCAAGAAGGAGGAGACGTCCCCGGGCTGTACGTGTGTTGAACACGGAGGTGCCGTTGTTCGGCGCTTAGATCGGAATCGACCGCGATCTAAATCGCTGCGTGTACGACTCCACCAACCACGTTCTTGTAACGCTTCCTCATCGCGATCTTCAAGGGTATGAAGATACACTCCCCTCTCTCTCATTTCTAGTATCTCCTAGATTGATCTTGGTGACACATAGGAAGATTTTGAATTATTGCTACGTTCCCCAACAGTGGCATCATGAGTTAGGTCTATGCATAGATTCTATGCACGAGTAGAACACAAAGCAGTTGTGGGCGATGATTTGTTCAATTTACTTACCGTTACTAGTCTTATCTTGATCCGGCGGCATTGTGGGATGAAGCGGCCCGGACCGACCTTACACATACGCTTACGTGAGACTGGTTCCACCGACTGACATGCACTTGATGCATAAAGTGGCTGGCGGGTGTCTGTCTTTCCCACTTTAGTCGGATCAGATTCGATGAAAAGGGTCCTTATGAAGGGTAAATAGCAATTGGCATATCACCTTGTGGTTTTGCGTAGGTAAGAAACGTTCTTGCTAGAAACCCATAGCAGCCACGTAAAACATGCGACAACAATTAGAGGGCGTCTAACTTGTTTTTGCAGGGTATGCTATGTGATGTGATATGGCGAAAAGGATGTGATGAATGATATATGTGATGTATGATATTGATCATGTTCTTGTAATAGGAATCACGACTTGCATGTCGATGAGTATGACAACCGACATGAGACATAGGAGTTGTCTTAATTTATTTATGACCTATGTGTCAATGAAAACGCCATGTAATTACTTTACTTTATTGCTAACTGTTAGCCATAGTAGTAGAAGTAATAGTTGGTGAGGCAACTTCATGAAGACACGATGATGGAGATCATGGTGTCATGCCTGTGATGATGGTGTTCATGCCGCGCCTCGAAGATGGAGACCAAAGGCGCAAGAGGTTATTGGCCATATCATGTCACTTTATGATTTGCATGTGATGTTTGTCATGTTTACATCTTATTTGCTTAAAATGACGGTAGCATAAATAAGATGATCCCTCACTAAAATTTCAAGAAAGTGTTCCCCCTAACTGTGCACCGTTGCGAAGGTTCGTTGTTTCGAAGCACCACGTGATGATCGGGTGTGATAGATTCTAACGTTCGAATACAACGTGTGTAAGCCAGATTTACACATGCAAAACACTTAGGTTGACTTGACGAGCCTAGCATGTACAGACATGGCCTCGGAACACGAGAGACCGAAAGGTCGAACATGAGTCGTATAGTAGATACGATCAACATGGAGATGTTCACCATTGATGACTAGTCTGTCTCACGTGATGATCGGACACGGCCTAGTCGATTCGGATCATGTATCACTTAGATGACTAGAGGGATGTCTATCTGAGTGGGAGTTCATTGAATAATTTGATTAGATGAACTTAATTATCATGAACATAGTCTAAATTGTCTTTGCAAATTATGTTGTGGACTAATAGCTCGCGCTTTAGCTCTTTGTTTTAATACGTTCCTAGAGAAAGACTAAGTTGAAAGATATTGTAAGCAATTGTGCGGACTAGGGCCGTAGTCTGACGATTATCCTCACTGCTACATAGAAGGCTTATGTCCTTGATGCACCGCTCGATGTGCCAACCCCTCTGGCGTCGTCTGTGGATGTTGTGAACATCTTGTAGACACGTTCTGATGACTACCTAATAGTTTAGTGCGCCATGCTTTACGGCTTAGAGTCGGGGCTCCAAAAGCGTTTTGAACGCCATAGAACATATGAGATGTTCAAAGAGCTGAAATTGGTATTTCAGGCTCACACCCGTGTTGAGAGGTTGAGACCTCTAACAAGACCTTTGCCTACAAGATGGAGGAGAATAGCTCAGCCAGTGAGCATGTGCTCAGAATGTCTGGGTACTTCAATCACTTGAATCAAGTGGGAGTTAATCTTCCAGATAAGAGAGTGGTTGACAAAAGTTCTCCAGTCGCTATCACCAAGCTACTAGAGTTTCGTGATGAACTTATAACATGCAAGGGAAGATAATCCCGGAGCTGTTCATTGTTCTTAAGGCCGTAAAGGTAGAAATCAAGAAGGAGCATCAAGTGTTGATGGTTAACAAGAGCACTATTTTCAAAGAAGGGCAAGGGCAAGAAGGGAAACTTCTTGAATGGCAAGCCAGTTGCCGCTCTAGTGAAGAAACCCAAGAACCCAAACCCGAGACAAAGTGCTTCAATTAGGGGAACGGTCACTGGTAGCGGAACTGCCTCAAATACTTGGTAGATAAGAAGGCTGTCAACTTCAAAAAAAACTATATTTGATATATGTGTGTTATTGATGTGTACCTTACTAGTACTCCTAGTAGCACCTAGGTATTAGATACCGGTTCAGTTGCTAATATTGGTAACTCGAAACGAAAGCTACGGAATTAACGAAGACTAGCTAAGGGCGAGGTGACGATGTGTGTTGGAAGTGTTTCCATGGTTGATGTGATCACCATCGCACGCTCCCTCTACCTTCGGGATTAGTGTTGAACCTAGATAAATGTTGTTTGCATTGGTGTCTGCGTTGAGCATGAACATGATTAGATCATGTTTATAGCAATACAATTATTCATTTAAGTCAGAAAATAATGGTTATTCTGATTACATGAATAATACCTTCTATATCATGCACCCAATGTGAATGGTTTATTGAATCCCGGTCGTAGTTATACACATGTTCATAACATTGATGCCAAAAGATGTAGAGTTGATAATGATAGTACCACTTTCATGTGGCACTGCCGCTTAGGTCATATTGGTGTAAAGCGCATGAAAGAACCTCCATGCTAATGGACTTTTGAATTCACTTGATTTTGAATCACTTGACACATGCAAACCATGCCTCTTTGGCAAGATGACTAAAACCCCGTTCTTTGGAACAACGAAACGGGCAAGTGACTTGTTGGAAATCATACGTGCTAATGTGTGCGGTCCGATGAGTGTTGATGCGCGCAGTGGATATCGTTATTTTCTCACCTTCACCGGTGAATTGAGTAGATATGGGTATATTTACTTAATGAAGCATAAGTCTGAAATGTTTGAAAAGTTCAAGCAATTTCAGAGTAAAGTTGAGAATCATCGTAACAAGAAGATCAAGTTCCTTCGATCTGATCAAAGGGAAAGTATCTGAGTTATGAGCTTGTCAATCACTAAAGACAAGGTGGAATCGTTTCACAGTTGATGCCGCCTGGAACACCATGGCATGATGGTGTGTCCGAACATCATAATCGAACCTTATTGGATATGGTATATGATGTCTCTTACCAATCTACCGCTGTTTTGGGGGTTATGCATTAAAGACAATTACATTCACTTTAAATTGGGCACCATCTAAGTCCGTGGAGACGACACCGTATGAACTATGGTTTGGCAAGAAACCAAAGTTGTTGTTTCTTAAGGTTTGGGGCTATGATGCTTATGTCGATAGGATTCGGTCGGAAAAGCTCGAACCCAAAGCGGAAAATTGTATCTTCATAGAATACCCCAAACAAGACGATTGGGTATACCTTCTATCTTAGATCTTAGGGCAAAGTGTTTGTTGCTAAGAACAAGTCCTTTCTCGAGAAAGAGTTTCTCTCGAAAGAATTGAGTGGGAGGAAGATAGAACTTGATGAGGTTGTTGAACCTTCACTTCAACTAGAGAGTAGCGCATCACAGAAAGATGTTTCTGTGGCAACTACGTCAGTTGAAGAGAAAGCTAATGATGATGATCATGAAGCTTCAGATCAAATTGCTATCGAACCTCGTAGGTCAACAAGGGTGTGTACAACTTCTCAGTGGTAACCATGTCTTAAAGGTCATGTTGTTGGACAACGATGAACCTATGAGCTATGAAGAAGCGATGGTGAGCCCGGATTCCAACAAATGGCTAGAAGCCATGAAATCCAAGATAGGATCCATGTATGAGAACAAAGTATGGACTTTGGTGGACTTGCCCGATGAATGGCAAGCCATTGAGAATAAATGGATCTTTAAGAAGAAGACATACGTTGATGGCAATGTCACTGAGGGAGTCCTGGATTAGGGGGTGTCCGGATGGCCAGACTATACCTTCAGCCGGACTCCTGGACTATGAAGATACAAGATTGAAGACTTCGTCCCGTGTCCGGAAGGGACTTTCCTTGGCGTGGAAGGCAAGCTTGGCGATACGGATATGTAGATCTCCTACCATTGTAACCGACTTTGTGTAACCCTAACCCTCTCCGGTGTCTATATAAACCCGAGGGTTTTAGTCCGTAGAACATACATAGACAACAATCATACCATAGGCTAGCTTCTAGGGTTTAGCCTCTCCGATCTCATGGTAGATCTACTCTTGTACTACCCATATCATCAATATTAATCAAGCAGGACGTAGGGTTTTACCTCCATCGAGAGGGCCCGAACTTGGGTAAAACTTCGTGTCCCTTGCCTCCTGTTACCATCCGGCCTAAACGCACAGTTCGGGACCCCCTACCCGAGATCCGCCGGTTTTGACACTGACATTGGTGCTTTCATTGAGAGTTCCTCTGTGCCGTCGCCGTCAGGCTCGATCGCTCCTCCGATCATCAATAGCAATGCAGTCCAGGGTGAGACCTTCTTCCCCGGACAGATCTTCGCCTTCGGTGGCTTCGCACTGCGGGCCAATTCACTTGGCCATCTGGAGTAGATCAAAAGCTACGCCCCTAGCCATCAGGTCAGATTTGGAAGTTTAAACTACACGGCTGACATCCGCGGGGACTTGATCTTCGACGGATTCGAGCCACTGCCGAGCGTGCCGCACTATCCCGACAAGCATGATCTAGCTCTACTGCCGAACAGTACCCTGGAGGCCGCACCTGCATCGGCTTCGACCCTTAATTCGGAGCCAACTGCGCCGATCAAGGATGGGCGGTTGGACGCCGCCTCGGGGGCTGCGATCCCAACAGCGATCGAGCCGAACACCAGCCCCGCACTCCGCGAGACTCGTGATTCCAAGGAGTCGGACTCCTCTCCGGACTCCGAACCATTCGCGCCTCTGCCGATCGAATCCGATTGGGCGCCAATCATGGAGTTTACTGCTGCGGACATCTTTCAGCACTCGCCCTTCGGCGATATTATGAAATCACTAAAGTCTCTCTCTTTATCAGGAAAGCCCTGGCCGGACTACGGTCAGCAAGATTGGGATACGGACGATGAAGAAATTCAAAGCCCACCCACCACCCACTTTGTAGCCACTATCGACGATTTAACCGACATGCTCGACTTCGACTCCGAAGACATCAACGGCATGGACGCCGATGAAGGAGACGATGAAGAACCAGTGCATATTGGGCCTGGAACGCCACCTCGTCATATGACGTATACATGGTGGACACACCAAAAGATGACGACGGAGAGCGGAAGGACGCATCGAAGGCTTGTTCCCTCGAAAAGCAGTCAAAGCGGCGACGCAAGCGCCGCCCCAAATCCCGCCTCGACAGAAATAGAGATCACACAGACCCAGCGCTGGAGCTGGGCGAACCGCTGCCGGACAATGACAATCCGGATAATCAAAACGAACAAACAAATTCTATTAAGGATAATGGTTCGGACGACATAACGCCGGACAGGCACCCGGAGCAGCAGAATGCCCGTAAAAGGCTTGTTGCCACCGCGAGGAGTGTGAAAAAGCAGAAGCAAAGGCTCAAGGCTGTGCAAGACACACTCCAAATCAGATGGAGTAAAATACTCAACACAGCAGCGATGTACGGCGACAATCGCCCCTCCATGAGCTACCCAAAGTGGAAGCTGCTACCTGACTTCGATGAGGAGGCCTCAGACCCCCCACAACCAAATATCAAAGCAGCCACCTGGTCGGATAGACGACCCCTCTATCAACACATAGCGGCATACAACGCCACTCACAATACAACACGCGACCCATGCGAGGGCTCGCACCCAAAGGACGGTGCAACAAGATCCATCTATGGACCACACAAGTGCACCCCAGCATACAATGCAACACAACAAACATCCGAACAATGCGGTACACCTAGATACAGGGGTGCTGCACACCCCCTATGTTTCACCGATGAGGTGCTGGACCATGAATTTCCAGAGGGATTCCAACCCGTAAACATAGAGATATGACGGAAGAACATACCCTGGGGTCTGGATTGAGGACTACATCCTTCATATCCATATGGCTCGAGGAGATGATCTCCACGCCATCAAGTACTTACCCCTCAAGCTCAAAGGGCCAGCTCGTCACTGGCTTAAAGGCCTCCCCGAAAGCTCCATTAGAAGTTGGGAAGAGCTCGAAGACGCCTTTCGGGCAAATTTTCAAGGGACTTATGTCCGACCTCCGGATGCGGACGATTTGAGTCATATAACTCAACAGCCCGGAGAGTCAGCCCGAAAACTTTGGAACAAGTTTCTTACTAAAAAGAACCAGATTGTCGACTGTCCGGACGCCAAAGCCTTGGCAGCTTTCAAGCATAGCATCCGTGATGAAT
Organism: Triticum dicoccoides; assembly: GCF_002162155.2. Classification (NCBI taxonomy): domain Eukaryota; kingdom Viridiplantae; phylum Streptophyta; class Magnoliopsida; order Poales; family Poaceae; genus Triticum; species Triticum dicoccoides. The sequence goes on along the minus strand of NC_041392.1, from coordinate 591,317,695 downwards.
GGCTCGCCAAACACCTCGGCCAAAATAAGCCGAGAACGATGTCCGCATTAACAAACCTCATGACCCGCTTTTGCGCGGGTGAGGACAGCTGGCTAGCCAGATGCAGCACCAGCGACCCCAGTACATCTGAAGTTAGAGATGGAAACGGGAAATCACGGCGTAACAGCAATAACAAATGCCGGAATAAAGAAGACAACACGAAGGGCACGACAGTAAATGCCGGATTCAAAAGCTCTCGGCCAGGTCAAAAGCCGCCCCCTAAAGGCACCAGGGATGAATTGTCCAGCCTCAACAAAATTCTGGACCAAGTATGTCAGATCCATAGTACCCCTGGTAAACCTGCTAATCATACCCACATGGAATGTTGGGTCTTCAAGCAGTCCGGCAAGCTCAACGCCGTACACAAGGGGGAGGATACACCAAGTGAAGACGAGGACGAGCCTCCCAAGCAAGACACGGGGGAACAAAAAAAAATTTCCACCAGAAGTCAAAACAGTAAACGTGTTACACGTGATCAAGGGGAAAAACAATGCGGCACTCCCAGGAAAATATACCCAAGTGCCTGTCACCGTGAGGTCCTGCCACTAGTCGTCTCAACCGATCACTTTCGACCATCGCGATTACTTAGCAAGTATCCGACACGCAGGATGGGATGCCCTGGTATTAGACCCAGTAATTCGCGGATATCACTTCACACGAGTCTTGATGGACGGCGGCAGCAGCCTAAACCTAATATATCAGGACACAATCCGCAGGATGGGGTTAGACCCAACACAAATTCGCCATAGCAACACTAACTTTAAAGGAGTAACGCCAGGCCCAGGGGCTCGTTGTACGGGCTCCCTCCTACTACAAGTTATATTCGGCTCCCCCGATAACTTCCGTCGCGAGCATTTAACCTTCCACATCACTCCGTTTCAAAGTGGCTATCAAGCACTGCTCGGACGCGAAGGTTTCGCTCGCTTTAATGAATACCACACTACGCATCCCTCACACTCAAGATACCCGGTCCATGTGGCATCATTTCAGTGCATGGAAATATCAAGCGATCTCTGCGCGCCGAAGAGAGTGAGGCTGCCTTGGCAGCCGCACACTAAAGGCGCCCGGACTAGCGAAAGCGTCCAATAGGTCGTCAAGACCTCAGACACAACTAATCGAGTCTGGCACCGCTACTTATACCAAAAAAATGGTCACACCCCTATTTGTCAATACAAGGGGCTCAATGCGCGCAGACAAGCGGCAATTTCTTCTCATCTTGAATTATACATGGTTTCTTTAAGAAAACTATCTTTTTGTACAACAACTTCCTCACCTAAATTCCTCTCTTTTACAGACGATCATCATGCTACACCCGTCCAGGATACGGCACAACGGAGACACAGGCGCAGACGTGCAGCAGGGACTCGCTCCAAGGATTCTTTTTAGATTAAGACCCTGCGTAAACCTTTTTTACTGTCTCTTGTTGATACATATCCACCATTGAGAAGGATGCTGACGTCTTGGCATGTGGCCATGCCAAAACAATGCACGTACCAGGACACAAGGGGCTTCTTACAAAGGCCATTACTTAGGCCCGGTTTATACCACAAAGACCGAATACCTTAGGGAGTGTTTGGCGTCGCGAGTTTGGCCCTATATGCATCAGCTCCGAATCATTGTCTTTGGTCAAATGTTGGGTTTACCCGGCTCCTGTGTTTTGGTGCCTTACGTTCCGCTTTACCGGCTAAGGTAGCACCAGGAGAACTACTACGATTGTGCCCTGGTTCATCCGGACGAGCACCTCAGTAGAGAAAGCCGAAAACTGACTGTCATGATATAACGTGAGACTGGTCAACCACTCGATGACCTGTTGGAATGTTAGAATTCCTCCGCCTTAACGAAGGGCTGTTTTCCGGCCAGGCATGTACGCACCCCGGGATCGGGAGAGTGCGGAGCCACCAGGGGCTATCTAGTAGCCCCACTGTCAAACTCCTATGGCTAAGTGAAAGTGCTAAAGCATTATAGTCCGGTTGCCTCGCTCGCTCCGCTATCACCTCCTTAATAGGACCAAGCCGTTGGGTTAAGTGTGAACGCGTGTTTTTGCAAGCACCTCCACATTATATGCGTGGGGGTTGAAGCCGACGACTGCAATCTTTTAGGTTATACACATGTATACATAAACGGCCGCCCAGGAGGCATCATACTACTTTCAGGCAAAAGTATAAAAATAGCCTTATAAAAATCTACAAAAGCATTTCGCTTACAATGAGATTACATATCACTCAAACATAATATTTTTTTGAGCACTGGGTCTCTATCAAACAAGCACCCTCAAGAACTTCTTCAAAGTAGTGCCCAGCAGCGCTTCGACCTATGGCCGAATCCCGCGCTGCAACAGTGGTAGCATCCATCTCCGCCCAGTATGCTTTAACACGGGCAAAGGCCATCCGTGCGCCCTCAATGCACGCCGACCTCTTCATCGCATTAATGCGCGGCACCACGTCAAGGAACTGCTGCACCAAGCTGAAATAGCTGTTCAGTTTTGACATTTCCGGCCATAGCTGATCCACAACAGACCTCATGGAGAGTCCGGACAACCTATTTAGTTCGGCATTCGGCTAATTGGTCAGTCAATGAAAGCGGACGCTCGGGAGAATGGAATTGTCTCCAAAACAGCCGGTCTACTTCACGGTCCGTCTGACCCTGGAAGTACTTGGCCGCATCGGCAGCGCTCACTGCCAAATCCATATACACATCCTCCGAACTCCACAACCGATCTAGAGGGGCATACCGTGGATCTCCGAACTTCCTCCGCAACATAAAGGATTTCCCAGCTACAATATCCCCGGCTTCCCGCAGCTCCTCCTTCTTTGCCCTCATAGCAGAGCGGAGGTATTCTCTCGTCGCAGCGGCCTTCTCAAGGTCCGATGCCTTCGCCTGGTTTTCCTTTTCAAGAACCCGGCAATGGTCGGGGGCAGCTTTTAATTCTATGGCCATCTTGGCCATCTTATCTCAGCTCTCGCCATGCGCGGCCTTCTTGGCTTGCAACTCTTTGGCCGCCTTCAAAGCAGCCGCATTACCCAACCTTGCTTGTTCCTTGGCTCGGGCAAGTTCTGCCCGCAAGGCTTCAACAGTGGCAGCTCCATCTGTAGTCACAACATATTAAAGATACTGGCATCATGCTGCTCTTCCTATGTGGCGTTTACCAGATAATGACACTTACCATGTGCCTCATCAAGCCTTTTGTTAACAAGCTCGATGTCGGCGTCTGCCGCATCCAACTGCCGTTCTAAATGGGCAAACTCGCTAGTCCGGCTAGCCACCGGAGCTTCCATAACCTGCACATAGAGGCAGTATGGTTATTACCTGGGAATATGATCCTCTGTTCATCGTCGTTTCCGACGACAACCAGAGTCTCAGGGGCTATTATCTACACAGGGCACACCTAGCATGTGCAGGACTATCATACATTATTTTACGTACCTCAAAGCCTGTCAATAGACTCATAAAAGCTTCATGCAATCCGCTTTCGGCGGACGCGATTCTCTCCACCACCGTACTCATCAGCATACAGTGTTCATCTGAGATGGCCGCTCGCCCCACCAACTCCCTCAGAACATCCCATCACACACTAGACGGTGCCAGACTCTTTTGTCTGCTCTCTTCGGGATTCGGACACTGGGAGCTCTAGGGGTCAATGGGATTATCTTCTGGCCTCACCGTATTCGGAGAGGCCCTCCGCGACGACACTTCGGGGTCACCCGCTTCCGGAGCGGAGGACTCCGGAGGAGGCGTTTCGCTCTCCATCATCTCTGGAAGTAGATCCCCCGAAGACGAGCTCATTTGAGAGGGGCTAAGGCCCGAACTGCAAAAGATGGCATACCTGTGCTATTGCAGTATTTCAGGTCACTTATGACTCGCTGGAGATTGATCCCCCCGCGGACTTTGTGCGGCAAAAGCACCCCCCAAGGTAGGACCCTCTGTGGGAGACTTCTTCTCCCGTTTGGAAGCTTCGGCTTCCGAATCCCCGGGCGCAGTCCTTTTCCTCCTCCGGTCGTCTTCCTTCATGGAGACGCTCGCTCCCTTGGTTAGAATGGGCAGCGTTGGGGGCCCGCGTTCACCCGTATTATCCTCCCTGATATCTTCCTTCAAGGGCTCTGGGCAGGGTGTGACCTGGAGCATCTTTTCCAGTACCGGATTTTCCAAACCCTCAGGGAGGGGGGCCAAACACCGAATCAACTTCACCTTTGTTAGCCAGTCCTGGTCAAAAAGTGAACTCTTAGAGATAACTTCGTAACAAATGAGAGATAGTATGTTCGGCCGGAAGATTCCTTACCTGTTCGGCGGCGCGGTTACTGCTTAGGCCCACGTCCTCAGTGATTTCCAAACACTCTACCTGAGGTCCGAAGAATGACTTGTACATCTCCTCGTGCGTCAGGCCGAGGAAATTTTGAATGACATGCGGTCCCTCGGGATTGAACTCCCACAAGCAAAGGGGCCGGCATTTGCAAGGCTGGACTTGACGGACCAGCATAACTTGTATTACCGCAACCAAACTGAAATCTCCATTAAAGAGATCTCGAATGCGGCTTTGCAGTATGGGCACGTCCTTGGCTGGACCCTAGCTCAGTCCTCTGCTAATCCATGACATCAGTTGTGGTGGAGGGCCCGAGCGGAAAACGGGGGCGGCCGCCCACTTGGCACTTCTAGGAGCCGTGATGTAGAACCACTCCTGTTGCCACAATTTAGACACCTCTAGAATGGAACCTTTGGGCCATGAAGCTCCTGTCATCTTGCGTATTGAGGCACCTCCACACACCGCATGTTGCCCCTCGATCATCTTCGGCTTTACTTCAAAGGTCTTGAGCCATAGGACAAAGTGAGGGGTAACCCAGAGGAAGACCTCGCACACGACAATAAATGTCGTGATATGAAGAAAGGAGTCCGGAGCTAGATCATGGAAATCTAGCCCGTAATAAAACATCAAGCCCCTGACGAAAGGATCCAGAGCAAGGCCTAGACCTCGGAGGAAGTGGGAGACGAACACGACGCTCTCGTTGGGCTCGGGGGAGAGGACGGCCTGCCCCCGGGGAGGCAGCCGATGCAAAATCTCGGCGGTCAGATATCTGGCCTCCCTCAACTTTTTGATGTCTTCTTCCGTGATGGAGGAAGGCACCCATCGGCCTTGAAGGCTAGATCCGGACATGACTGAAGGTTCGGAGCACCTGACCTGAACTTTGGGCGTTTGAGCTTGAGGTGGGGGAAGGATTCGATTGAGCACGAGAGGGAAAAATAAAAGCCTTGTCCCTTTATAAAGAGGGTGAATATCAAGCGTCCTCTCCGTGTCCGTTTGGACTTGCCTATAATCTAGGAGTCCTAGAAGCGGTTGGGTTACCCACGCCCGTATTGATGAGAATCCTGGAATAAGGGGACACGATCTATGCTTTAACAAGACGTGCCAAAGAAACCGCCTCGCATGACGCGCTGAGATGGGATAATGAAACGACTCGAATAAAGGCTTGGCAGTGGTGTGTCACACTACGGAATACGTCAGCAGGTTAGATTTGTGTAAATATTATTCTCTCTATGGCAATATGTGGAAACTTATTTTGCAGAGCCGGACACTATCTTTGTGTTCAAAATCTTCTATGAAGTACTTGGAGGAGGAACCCGCCTTGCAATGCCGAAGACAATCTGCACGCCGGACTCGTCGTCATTGAAGCCTGGTTCAGGGGCTACTGAAGGAGTCCTGGATTAGGGGGTGTCCGAATGGCCGGACTATACCTTCAGCCGGACTCCTGGACTATGAAGATACAAGATTGAAGACTGCGTCCCGTGTCCGGAAGGGACTTTCCTTGGCGTGGAAGGCAAGCTTGGCGATACGGATATGTAGATCTCCTACCATTGTAACCGACTTTGTGTAACCCTAACCCTCTCCGGTGTCTATATAAACCGGAGGGTTTTAGTCCGTAGAACATACATAGACAACAATCATACCATAGGCTAGCTTCTAGGGTTTAGCCTCTTCGATCTCGTGGTAGATCTACTCTTGTACTACCCATATCATCAATATTAATCAAGCAGGACGTAGGGTTTTACCTCCATCGAGAGGGCCCGAACCTGGGTAAAACTTCGTGTCCCTTGCCTCCTGTTACCATCCGGCCTAGACGCACAGTTCAGGACCCCCTACCCGAGATCCGCCGGTTTTGACACCGACAGTCACCACTTGTGAAGCTCGACTTGTCTCAAAGAAGTTTCCGACAAGTTCAAGGAGTTGACTATGATGAGACTCTCTCAATCATAGCGATGCTAAAGTCTGTTAGAACTATGTTAGCAGTTGCTGCATTTTCATTTATGAAATCAGGCAGATGGATGTCAAAACAAAGTTTCCTGGACGGTTTCCGGGAGGAAAGGTTGTATGTGATGCAACCAAAAGGTTTTTTGTCAATCCTAAGGTTGCTAAAAGGTATGCAAACTCCAGCGATACTTCTATGGACTGGAGCAAGCATCTCGGAGTTGGAACATACGCTTTGATGAGGCGATCAAAGCATTTGGGTTTATACAAAGTTTGCAAGAAACTTGTATTTGCAAGAAAGTGAGTGGGAGCACTACAACATTTCTGATAGGTATATATGGATGACATATTATTAATCGGAAATGATGTAGAATTTCTAGAAAGCATAAAGTGTTGTTTGAATGGAGTTTTTCAAAGGAAGACCTGTGTAAAACTGCTTACATGTTGGGTATCAAGATCTATAGAGATAGATCAAGACACCTGATAAGACTTTCACAGTGCAAATACCTTAACATGATCTTGAAGGAGTTCAAGATGGATCAGTCAAAGAAGGAGTTCTTGCCTGAGTTGTGAGGTGTGAAGTTAAGACTTGAAGCTCGACCACGGCAGAAGAAAGAGAAAGGACGAAAGTCATCCCCTATGCATTAGCCATAGGCTCTATACGATATGCCATGTTGTGTACCGCGATGTGCCTTGCCACGTGTCTGGCAAGGGGGTACAAGAGTGATCCAGGAGTGGATCATTGGACAGCGGTCAAAATTGTCCTTAGGAATAAGGAAATGTTTCTCGGTTATGGAGGTGATAAAGAGTTCGGTGTAAAGGGTTACGTCGATGCAAGCTTTAACACCTATCCGGATGACTCTGAGTAGCAAACCGGATACGTATAGTGGAGCAACTATTTGGAATAGCTCCAAGTGGAACATAGTAGCAACATCTACAATATGAAATCGAGATTTGCAAAGAACACATGGATCTGAATGTTGCAGACCCGTTGACTAACACTTCTCTCGTAAGCATAACATGATCAAACCCTAGAACTCATTGAGTGTTAATGACATGGTGATGTGAACTAGATTATTGACTCTAGTAAACTCTTGGGTGTTAATCACATGGCGATGCGAACTAGATTATTGACTCTAGTAAACTCTTCGGGTGTTAGTCACATGGCGATGTGAACTGTGAGTGTTAATCACATAACGATGTGAACTAGATTATTGACTCTAGTGCAAGTGGGAGACTGTTGGAAATATGCCCTAGAGGCAATAATAAAATGTTTATTATTATATTTCCTTGTTCATGATAATTGTCTATTGTTCATGCTATAATTGTATTAACCGGAAACCGTAATACATGTGTGAATACATAGACCACAACATGTCCCTAGTAAGCCTCTAGTTGACTAACTCGTTGATCAATAGATGGTCATGGTTTCCTGACCATGGACATTGGATGTCATTGGTGACGGGATCACATCATTAGGAGAATGATGTGATGGACAAGACCCAATCTTAAGCATAGCACAAGATCGTGAAGTTCGTTTGCTAAAGCTTTTCTAATGTCAAGTATCATTTCCTTAGACCATGAGATTGTGCAACTCTCGGATACCGTAGGAATGCTTTGGGTGTACCAAACGTCACAACGTAACTGGGTGGATATAAAGGTGCACTACAGGTATCTCCGAAAGTGTCTTTTAGGTTGGCACGAATCGAGACTGGGATTTGTCACTGCGTATGACAGAGAGGTATCTCTGGGCCCACTCGGTAATGCATCATCATAATGAGCTCAATGCGACTAAGGAGTTAGCCACATGATCATGCATTACAGAACGAGTAAAGAGACTTGCATGTAACGAGATTGAACAAGGTATAGGGATACCGATGATCGAATATCGGGCAAGTAACATACCGATGGACAAAGGGAATTGCATACGGGATTGATTGAATCCTTGACATCGTGGTTCATCCAATGAGATCATTCTGGAACATGTAGGAGCCAACATGGGTATCCAGATCCCGCTGTTGGTTATTGGCTGGAGAGATGTCTCAGTCAAGTCTACATGGTTCCCGAACCCGTAGGGTCTACACACTTAAGGTTCGGTGAAGCTAGAGTTGTTATGGGAAATAGTATGTGGTTACCGAAGGTTCTTCGGAGTCCCGGATGAGATCCCGGACGTGATGAGGAGTTCCAGAATGGTCCGGAGGTGAAGATCGATATATTGGACGAAGGGTATTGGAGTTCGAAATTGTTCCGGGGGTACCGGGTGACGACCAGCGTGTCCGATAGGGGTTCCGGAGGCCCCGGCAAGCGTTGGGGGGCCTTATGGGCCAAGGGGAGGGGGCACATCAGCCCACTAAGGGGATGAGCGCCCCTCCCACCCCATCTCACGTAACTTGGAGAGGTGGGGGCACCTCCCCTAGGGCAGCCACCCCTCCCGGCTTGGGGGGCAAGTTTCCTAGGGGTGGGGGCGCACAAACCCATCTAGGGTTTCCCTTGTGGCCGCCGCCCCTACCCTAGGGAAACCCTAGGGAGCCTCCTTCTCCCCCCTTCCCCCTATATATAGTGTGGGAGAGAGAGAGCAGCCGCACCCTTCTCCTGGCGCAGCCCCTTCCCCTCCCCTACACCTCCTCCTCCGTAGTGCTTGGCGAAGCCCTGCTAGAGAACCATGAGCTCCATCACCACCACGCCGTCATGCTATCGGAGTTCTCCCTCAACTTCTCCTCTCCCCTTGCTGGATCAAGAAGGAGGAGACGTCCCTGGGCTGTACGTGTGTTGAACATGGAGGTGTCGTTGTTCGGCGCTTAGGTCGGAATCGATCACGATCTAAATCGCTGCGTGTATGACTCCACCAACCGCGTTCTTGTAACGCTTCCGCATCGCGGTCTTCAAGGGTATGAAGATACACTCCCCTCTCTCTCGTTGCTAGTCTCTCCTAGATTGAACTTGGTGACACATAGGAAAATGTTTAATTATTGCTACGTTCCCCAACATATCTAGGCATGATCATGTATATAGGCATCACGTCTGCGACAAGTAGACCGAAACGATTCTGCATCTACTACTATTACTTTACACATTGACCGCTATCCAGCATGCATCCAGAGTATTAAGTTCATAAGAACAGAGTAACGTATTAGGCAAGATGACATGATGACATGATGTAGAGGGATAAACTCAAGCAATATGATATAACCCCATCTTTTTATCCTCGATGGCAACAATACAATATGTGCCTTCCCGCCCCTGCTGTCACTAGGAAAGGACACTGCAAGATTGAACCCAAAGCTAAGCACTTCTCCCATTGCAAGAAAGATCAATCTAGTAGGCCAAACTAAATTGATAATTCGAAGAGACTTGCAAAGATATTTAAATCATGCATAAAAGATTTCAGAGAAGAATCAAATATTGTTCATAGATAATCTTGATCATAAATCCACAATTCATCAGATCTCGACAAACACACCACAAAAAGAATTACGTCGAATAGATCTCCAAGAGAATCAAGGAGAACTTTGTATTGAGATCCAAAGAGAGAGAAGAAGCCATCTAGCTAATAACTATGGACCCGAAGGTCTGTGGTAAACTACTCACACATCATCGAAGAGGCTATGGTGTTGATGTAGAAGCCCTCCGTGATTGATTCCCCTCCGGCGGAGCGCCAGAAAAGACCTCAAGATGGGATCTCACGGGTACAGAAGGTTGCGGCGGTGGAAATAGGGTTTCGTGGTGCTCCTAGATGTTTTTGGGGTATATGGGTATATATAGGAGGAAGAAGTACGACGGTGGATTTGCGAGGGGCCCACGAGGGTGGGGGCGCACCCTCCTACCTCATGGCCTCGTCGCTTCTTTCTTGACGTCCACTCCAAGTCTCCTGGATCACGTTTGTTCCAAAAATAATTCTCCCGATGGTTTCATTCTGTTTTGATTCCGTTTGATATTCCTTTTCTGCAAAACACTGAAATAGGCAAAAAATAACAATTTGCACCGGGCCTTTGGTTAATAGGTTAGTCCCAAAAATAATATAAAAAGGTATATTAAAGCCCATTAAACATCCAAAACAGATAATATAATAGCATGGAACAATAAAAAATTATAGATACATTGGAGATGTATCAAGCATCTCCAAGCTAATTCCTGCTCGTCCTCGAGTAGGTAAATGATAAAAACAGAATTTTTGATGTGGAATGCTACCTAGAATAATTCTCAATGTAATTTCCTTTATTGTGGCATGAATGTTCAAATGCGATCCGTTCAAGACAGAAGTTTAATATTGATATAAAATAATAATACTTCAAGCATACTAGCAAAGCAATCATGTCTTGTCAAAATAACATGGCCAAAGAAAGTTATCCCTACAAAATCATATAGTCTGGCTATGCTCTATCTTCACCACATATTTAAATCATGCACAACCCCGATGACAAGCCAAGAAATTGTTTCATACTTTTGATGTTCTCAAAAAAATTTAATCTTCACGCAATACATGAGCATGAGCCATGGATATAACACTGTAGGTGGAATAGAATGGTGGTTATGGAGAAGACAAAACGGAGAAGATAGTCTCACATCAACTAGGTGTATCAACGGGCTATGGAGATTCCCATCAATAGATATCAATGTGAGTGAGTAGGGATTGCCATGCAACGAATGCACTAGAGCTATAAGTGTATGAAAGCTCAACAAAAGAACTAAGTGGTGTGCATCCAACTTGCTTGCTCACGAAGACCTAGGGCATTTTGAGGAAGCCCATCATTAGAATATATAAGCCAAGTTCTATAATGTGAAATTCCCACTAGTATATGAAAGTAACAGCATAGGAGACTCTCTATCATGAAGATCATGGTGCTACTTTGAAGCACAAGTGTGGTAAAAGGATAGTAGCATTGTCCCTTCTCTCTTTTTCTCTCATTTTTTTATTTGGGCCTTTTCTCTTCTTTTTTATAGCCCCCTCTTTTTTTCGTCCGGAGTCTCATCCGGCTTGTGGGGGAATCATAGTCTCCATCATCCTTTCCTCACTTAGGACAATGCTCTAATAATGATGATCATCACACTTTTATTTACTTACAACTCGATACTAGAACAAAATATGACTCTATGTGAATGCCTCCGGCGGTGTACCGGGATGTGCAATGAGTCAAGAGTGACATGTATGAAAGAATTATCAAGGTGGCTTTGCCACAAATACGATGTCAACTACATGATTGTGCAAAGCAATATGACAATGATGAAGCGTGTCATAACAAACGGACCGGTGGTAAGTTGCATGGAAATATATCTCGGAATGGCTATGGAAATGCCATAATAGGTAGGTATGGTGGCTGTTTTGAGGAAGGTATGTGGTGGGTGTATGGTACCAGCGAAAGTTGCGCTGTACTAGAGAGGCTAGCAATGGTGGAAGGGTGAGAGTGCGTATAATCCATGGACTCAACATTATTCATAAAGAACTCACATACTTATTGCAAAAATCTATTAATTATGGAAACAAAGTACTACACGCATGCTCCTAGGGGGATAGATTGGTAGGAAAATACCATCGCTCGTCCCCGACCGCCACTCATAAGGAAGACAATCAATAAATAAATCATGCTCCGACCTCATCACATAACGGTTCACCATACGTGCATGCTACGGGAATCACAAACTTTAGAACAAGTATTTCTCAAATTCACAACTAATCAACTAGCATGACTCTAATATCACCATCTTCATATCTCAAAACAATCATCAAGTATCAAACTTCTCATAGTATTCAATGCACTTTTTATGATAGTTTTTTGTTATACCCATCTTGGATGCCTATCATATTAGGACTAATTTTATAGCCAAAGAAAATTACCATGCTGTTCTAAAAGACTCTCAAAATAATATAAGTGAAGCATGAGAGATCAATAATTTCTATAAAATAAAACCACCACCTTGCTCTTAAAGATATAAGTGAAGCACTAGAGCAAAATTATCTAGCTCAAAAGATATAAGTGAAGCACATAGAGTATTCTAATAAATTCCGATTCATGTGTGTCTATCCAAAATGTGTGTACAGAAAGGATGATTGTGGTAAACTAAAAATCAAAGACTCAAATCATACAAGACGCTCCAAGCAAAACACATACCATGTGGTAAATAAAAATATAGCCTCAAGTAAAGTTATCGATAGACGAAGATGAAAGAGGGGATGCCTTCCGGGGCATCCACAAGCTTAGGATTTTGGTTGTCCTTGAATTTTACCTTGGGGTGACTTGGGCATCCCCAAGATTAGGCTCTTGCCACTCTTTATTCCAAAATCCATCAAATCTTTACCCAAAACTTGAAAACTTCACAACACAAAACTCAACAGAAAATCTCATGAGCTCCATTAGTATAAGAAAACAAACCACCACTTCAAGGTACTGTAATGAACTCATTATTTATTTATATTGGTGTTAAAC
>NC_041392.1:591239885-591304732 GCF_002162155.2 Triticum dicoccoides | reverse complement strand
TACTAGCCATAGATTCATCAAAATAAGCAAACAACACACGAAAAACAGAATCTCTCAAAAACAGAACAGTCTGTAGTAATATGCAGGTTTCGAATACTTATGTAACCCCAAAAATTCTGAAATAAATTGGTAGACGTGAGGAATTTTTCTATTAATCATCTGCAAAAAGAATCAACCTAATTGCACTCCCCAGTAAAAAATGGAAGCAAATCTCATGAGCGCTAAAGTTTCTGTTTTTTACAGCAAGATCGCAAAGACTTCCCCCAAGTCTTCCCAAAGGTTCTACTTGGCACAAACACTAATTAAAAACATAAAAACACATCTAAACAGAAGCTAGATGAATTATTTATTACTAAACAAGATCAAAAACAAGAAACGAAAATAAAATTGGGTTGCCTCCCAACAAGTGCTATCGTTTAACGCCCCTAGCTGGGTATCTATAATTTTAATGATGCTCACATAAAAGATAGCAATTGAAACACGAAGGGAGCATAAAGAAGCATAAGAAAATCACATCTAAGTCTAACATACTTCCTATGAATAGGCATCTTATAGGAAAACAAATTTATCATAGCAAGCAAAAACTAGGATATGTAAGGAAGCGGAAAGAAACAATAGCAATCTCAACATAACGAGAGGTAATTTAGTAACATGAAAATTTCTACAATCATATTTTCCTCTCTCATAATAATTGCATATGCTATCATAAGAAAATTCAACAAAATATCTATCACATAAAATATTTTCAACACAATCCACATGCATGCAAAGTTGACACTCTTCCAAAATAGTGGGATTAACATTAACTAAAGTCATAACCTCTCCAAACCCACTTTTATCAAAAATTGCATAAGATTGAACATTCTCCAAATACGTGGGATCTAAATTTGACACTCTTACAAACCCACTTTCAATAATATTGGAGACACTATTATCAATCTCATATTCATCATGGGGCTTAAACAAATTTTCAAGATCAAAAGAAGAATCACCCCATTCATGATCATTGCAACAAATAGTAGTTATAGCAAAACTAGCACCCCAAGCTTAGGGTTTTGCATATTATTAACACAACTGACGTTAATAGAATTTATAATAACATCATTGCAATCATGCTTTTTGAAGGAACTATCAAGTATGGGTGCAATAGCAACGATCTCATGTTTAACATAAGGAATTAGAGTAAATTCATCTCCATAAATATTGGCATCATGGCCACAAGAATAGCAAGCATCATGTTTATCAAGGGATATTTCAATCAAATCATTAGAATCATAATTATCTATAGATTCATGCATATCATTATTTTCTTCCAAAGCAATGGTCATTCTTTCAATAAATTCTTTGACATAGACATTATGAGCATAGTTTTCATAGCAATATTTAAGTATGTCAAAATTTTCATATTCGTAGAGAGTAATATCATACTTTTCAATCAAAGAAGGAACTTCATAAGCACCCTTAAAAGCAACAAAATCTTCAATTTGTTTGATATCATAATAACTATAAACACCCTTTGCATAAGAAGATAAGATTTCATTATCATTAAATTCACATAGGTAGGGGAGGTGTTTTTTAGGGTTCTTAGAGTAACAAGTAAAATAATAAATTTCACAAAGATTCCAAGCATAACTCAACAATCTGTTTATTTGATCCCATAAGAGTTTCCCTTTTCAAACAAACGGTGACACACAAAATGAGCATACTCATCTAAAGATTTCCCATCAACTAGGCTAGTTGGGGTATCAGCACGAGCGCATAAGGATCAAAGATGATCCAAGTAGAACACTTTAAGTGGATCCATATCAATATATTTTTAGCAAGCAAAAAGATACAAGCAAATGGAAGGCACATGGAAACACAAACAAAGATACATACGGGAAGAAGGCAAAGAAAAGGCAAAGGTTTTTGAAAATCGTTTTAGAAGTGCGGGAGAGGAAAACGAGAGGAAAATGGCAAATAATATAATGCGATGGATAAGAGTTTGTGATGGGTACTTGGTATGTCTTGACTTGTGTGTAGATCTTCCTGGCAACGGCGCCAGAAATCCTTCTTGCTACCTCTTGAGCATGCGTTGGTTTTCCCTTGAAGAGGAAAGGGTGATGTAGCAAAGTAGCTGTAGCGACCAGACCTCAAACAGTCTGATCTCTGTGCTCCGGTGTCATCCCTGGATCAGTAATGCTAACACCACACAGTACTCGGAGGATTTATAACAGAGTAGCAATCACACACTTATTACATCGAGTGTCTCAAAAGAGAGCTTATTACAATAAATATGGCTTAAGGCCATCTAATAACGATAACAGCGGAAGGCTTGGAAGATAAGTGAGTCCATCAACTCCAACGGCATCACTAAGTATAGAACCACGACCTAAAAACTCATCAATCGTCGTCTGAAAAGTCTGCAACATTAACGTTGCAGCCCGAAAACGGGCCAGCACATGGAATATGCTGGCAAGGTAACACATAGAGAGTAATGGAATGCAACAGCTATATTATATGCATATTTGGCTGGTGGAAAACTCTATGGTTACAGTTTTTGCGTAAAGCCAATTTTTCCCTACTTCAAAGGAATAAATTTAATTACTATCATGGTGGTTGTGAAACATTGAGAATGGTTGACAGCATCCTCAATCCCAATTAAGTAACATCATTAAAACCCAACAATATTAATTTTAGAGTAACATGTTGAGATTCACACGATAATCCAGGTACTAGATACTCAAGATGTCCATAACCGGGGACACGGCTAACCATGATTAGTTTATACACTCTGCAGAGGTTTGCACACTTTTCCCCACAAGACTCGATCGCCTCCGTTTGGTTTCTCGCACTGTAGGGTGTTTGAGAAGACGGATGACCGAGACACAGTCTTTCAGAAGCGCTAGCACCTTACGACGGGTAGACCGGTACACCTACTTTCCCCTACATCTACTAGTCTACCACTGTAAGAGTTCGCACAACTTAGTCAACTATGCCAGAGCCCATAATGGCTTGTGGCTGCACACGGAAGTTTCTAGTATGAATAATCTCATGATCCCTTTGAGCCTGGGTGGCGGTCCAAAAGAAAACAGGCAAGTCCTGGTAACCCCAGGTGCCTCAATCCACCCAGATGTGTGTTAGGTTGCCACCTTAGATAAACCCTTAATTATAAATCTCACATCTGTCATGGATATCACTCACCCAATCCACGTCTACTAGCATAGCATGGCATAATAAGCAAACGTAGAAGTAACTCCCAAAGGTTTGATAATAAACAGGTAATAGGTACTACCTCATCTACTTCCCATCCCACAATTTTAATTATATCCTAATCATGCAATCTGTGAGGATTGATCTAATGCAATAAAACTGGGTTGTAGAAAAGGTATGATCAAAGTGTTACTTGCCTTGCTGATGATCCGCGTAACCTAGAGATTCGAAGTAACAGGCGGCGCACTCCTGGTATTCTATCGCAGACAAACAATAAGCATACAATAAGTACTCATCTAATACACAGGTAAAACTCAAATAGAAGATCTAACCAGAAAGTTCAACTTAAGAACCCTGGTTTGCAAAAGAATCAAATCGAACGAAGCAAAAGAAATCAAACGGCGAAAGAAAACAACTTCGTTCTAGTAATCTGGATCTAGGGCAAATTTTACAGTAGCAAAAACTTGTTTAAGTTGATTATTCGGAAAGAGGGTTTCGAGACGAAACTCCAGGCGCTTGAATCGCCTGATTCCGATAAACGAGGGAAAAGTTATACTAAAACGAAAATCGGATCAGAAATCGCGATCAGAAAATAACCGCGGAAAATCTGATGAAAAAAAAGAAAAACGACGAACAGATTTTTTTTTAAAAAAACTGCACGGAAAACGAGGCGGCGGTGAACCTCGAAAGGCGGGCGGCTCCGGCGGCGGCGGCGGCGGCTAAAGGCGTCGGCGGCTAGGGCTTCGAGGGGCTGGGCTGGCTCTCTCTCTCTCGCCCGGGCGGTTGCTATATAAAGGCCTGGCCGGCGGTTTCCTGGCCGGGTACGGCCCGGAGTCGGTTCCAGTTCTTTTTTTTATAAATGCGCTTGGAAAAAAAATAAAAAGAAATACTAAACGGACTCCAAAAATCACGAAATAAATTTTGCCGGGTTCCTAAAATCAAGCCCAATAAAGTGAATATTTATCTGGGCCCAAACTACAACTTTGAAAAACGCGCATTTTTCCTAAATTCAAATAAAAATACCGAAAAACTCTGAAATAAATCTTATTTGATTTTTTTATTAAATCCTCAATATTTCTATATTTTGGGAAAGTCATTTTATTCCCTCTCTCATATTTTTGTAATAGAAATAATTGATGATAAAATAAATAAAATCAAATGATCCTGTTTACATAATTTGAGAAAACTCAAATATGTAAATAACGAAATCCCCAACTCTCTCCGTGGGTCCTTGAGTTGCTTAGGATTTGCTAGGATCAAAACCAAAAGCAAAATAAAATATGATATGCATGATGACCTAATGTATAACACTCCAAATTGAAAATTTGGGATGTTACAAACCTACCCCCCTTAAGATGAATCTCGCCCTCGAGATTCGGGTTGGCTAGAAAATAGGTGAGGGTGGTCTTTGAGCAAATCTTCCTCTCGCTCCCAGGTGGCTTCATCCTCCGTGTGATGGCTCCAATGAACTTTGCAAAACTTGATATCCTTGCTGCGAGTAACTCGACTGGCAAACTCAAGAATCCTGACTGGTTTCTCCTCATAGGTCAAATTGTTATCCAACTGAATTGCTTCTAATGACACTGTGTCTCTCAAGGTATGTCAGCCATCTCCGTGTGACACTTCTTCAACTGAGAAACGTGGAACACATCATGCACTCCGGCCAATCCTTCTGGCAATTCCAACTTGTAAGCCACTTCTCCCATACGCTCCAAAACTCGATATGGTCCTACAAATCGTGGTGCTAACTTCCCCTTAACTCCAAAACGCTTAATCCCTCGAAGTGGGGATACTCGAAGATAAGCTCTGTCTCCGACTTCGTAAACTGTCTCCTTGCGTTTAGAATCTGCGTAGCTCTTCTGTCTGGACTGGGCTACCTTGAGCCTATCGCGAATCAACTTCACCTTATGTTCAGACTCCTTAATCAGATCTGGTCCAAACAACTGGCGATCTCCAACTTCGTCCCATGACAACAGTGTCCTGCACCTCCTTCCGTACAAAGCTTCGAAAGGTGCCATCTTCAAACTGGTCTGATAGCTATTATTGTAAGAAAACTCTGCATATGGCAAATTATCGTCCCAACTAGATCCATAATCTAGTGCACAAGCTCTCAACATATCCTCCAAAATCTGATTGACTCTCTCAGTCTGTCCATCTGTCTGCGGGTGAAAAGCTGTACTAAACTCTAGCCTGGTACCCAAAGTCTCATGCAACTGCTTCCAGAACTTTGAGGTAAACTGGGTTCCTCTATCTGATACGATGCTCCTCGGAACTCCATGCAAACATACAATCCTGGTCATGTATATCTCTGCCAACTTAGCACTGGTGTAAGTGGTCTTTACTGGGATGAAATGTGCTACCTTCATCAATCGATCAACTACGACCCAAATCGAGTCATAGCCTGAACGAGTCCTTGGTAATCCCGTGATAAAATCCATGCCTAGCTTATCCCACTTCCATTCGGGTATCGGCAATGGTTGCAACAATCCTGCTGGCTTCTGATGCTCTGCCTTTACTCTCTGACATACATCACAAACTGCTACATACTCCGCAATATCCTTTTTCATTCCGGTCCACCAGAAAATATCCTTCAAATCCAAATACATCTTGGTATTTCCTGGGTGAATAGAATACGGTGAGTCATGTGCCTCTTGCAGAATCAACTTTTTGATCTCCGGGTCATTGGGCACGTAAACACGGTCTTCAAACCATAGGGTGTCGTGCTCATCCTCACGAAATCCTTTAGCTTTTCCTTTGCTCAGTTTCTCCTTTATAGCGGCAATCTCTTTGTCAGTTTTCTGGGCTTATCTGATTCTATCCATCAAAGTTGACTGAATCTCTAGTGCTGCTACATAGCCTCTCGGAACTATTTCTAAACATAGTTCACGAAGATTTCCTGCTAACTCCTTGGGTATTTCTCCCGTCATTAACCTATTGACATGACTCTTACGACTTAATGCATCAGCTACTACATTAGCTTTTCCGGGATGGTAATGCAATTTCATATCATAATCCTTGATAAGCTCCAACCATCTCCTTTGTCTGAGATTCAACTCCTTCTACGTGAAAATGTACTTCAAACTCTTATGATCCGTGTACACCTCACAATGATTTCCGATGAGGAAATGTCTCCATGTCTTCAATGCATGCACTACGGCTGCTAACTCCAAATCATGCATAACATAATTCAATTCGTGAGGCTTCAGTTGTCGTGAAGCATACGAAACAACTCTCCCTTCCTGCATAAGCACTGCTCCAAGTCCTCGACGTGAAGCGTCGGAATACACCTCATAATCCTTGGTTTGATCTGGCAAAATCAACACTAGTGAGGTAACCAAACGGTTCTTCAACTCCTGAAAACTTGCCTCACACTCCTCAGTCCATTTGAACTTAGTATCCTTCTTCAGAAACTCCGTCATAGGCTTTGCAATCTTTGAGAAATTCTCAATAAATATCCGGTAGTATCCTGCGAGTCCAAGAAAACTCCGGATCTCTCCAACTGTTGTTGGTGCTGCCCACTTGGTCACGGTTTCAACTTTAGCGGGATCTACTGCTATACCTTCTCCAGATATAACATGGCCGAGGAATCCTACTTCCTTCAACCAAAACTCACATTTGCTGAACTTGGCATATAATTGATGTTCTCTGAGCTTTCCAAGTACCAAACGCAAATGCTCCTTATGCTCCTCTTCATTCTTCGAAAATACCAGGATATCATCAATGAACACTACGACGAACTTATCCAAAAACTCCATAAACACTTTGTTCATCATGTTCATAAAATAGGCAGGCGCGTTAGTCAGTCCAAATGACATAACGGTATACTCGTACAGTCCATATCTTGTGGTAAAAGCTGTCTTCGGAATATCCAGTTCTCGAATCTTCAACTGGTGGTATCCTGATCGCAAATCGATCTTGGAAAACACATTAGCTCCTTGCAACCGATCAAACAGATCATTGATCATTGGTAGAGGGTACTTGTTCTTGATTGTTACTTCGTTCAATCCTCGATAGTCAACAACCATCCTTAACGATCCATCCTTCTTCTCCACTAGAAGTACTGGTGATCCCCAAGGCGAAGAACTTGGGCGAATATATCCCTTATCCAGTAACTCCTTAATCTGCTTCTTAATTTCCACCAAATCTTTTGCTGGCATCCTATATGGTCTCTTCGATATTGGCCCAGTGCCTGGCAAAAGCTCAATCAAAAACTCAATGTCTCTATCCGGTGGCATGCCTGGCAACTCTTCGGGAAATACATCAGGAAAATCCTTTACCACTGGTACTTCCTCCTACACAACTCCTGATAAGGAATTTACTTGTGTCCTGTTTGGCGCATGTCGGGATACATACTTGATCCTTCTTCCTTCTGGCGTTGTGAGCAAAATTGTCTTACTGGCGCAATCAATGTTTCCTCCATACATCGACAGCCAATCCATACCAAGAATCACATCCAGACCTTGGGATTCCAAAATAATTAAATCCGTTGGGAAAACATGCCTTCCTATACTTAATGGCACTTGAAAACATCCTTGACTAGCCATGTACTCCGCTCCTATTACTGCATCGGGCTGAGCTTCAACCTCCTCCACGCTAACGTGGTTCACCTATCCCCTATTGAAAGGGTTCGACTTCTTTCCAGAGCTTCCATTGCCGTTTTGTCCTTCAGGACAATCATTTGCATAATGTCCTGGCTTCGAACACTTATAGCAAGTGACGTGGCTCAAGTCCTTCTTGGCTGGGGTTGATGGGGTGCTGCGGTTCTGGCCATTGCTTCCTCCATTCCCATTACCATTCTTGGTGCCATTGTGATTGTGCAAGCTACCTACTCCATGGGTATGCTGAAAATGTCCTCCCGGTCTAGGGGTAAAACGAGGCTTCTGCTGAGCTCCTGAACTATACTTTCCTTGTCCATACTTCCTCTTGCGGTTCTCAATTTGCTGCTGCTTCCCTTCAATCATAAGAGCACGATCTACCAACTCCTGGTAGTTGTTGAAGGTGGCTACCATCAACTGCATACTCAACTCATCATTCAGTCCTTCCAGGAATTTCTCCTACTTAGTTGCATCCGTAGCAACGTCATCTGGGGCATAACGAGCTAGCTTACTAAACTCCTCCACATACTGGCCAACTGTCCATCCTCCTTGGCGTAAGTTACGAAACTCACGCTTCTTCATGGCCATTGCTCCTGCTGAAACATGGGCAGTACGAAAAGCCTGCTGAAACGGGTCCCATGTGACAGTGTCGACTGGGAAGGTGGCTGTAAAATTCTCCCACCAAGATGCTGCGGGTCCTTCTAACTGATGTGCGGCAAACTTAACCTTCTCCACATCTGTGCATCCTACTGTGGTCAACTCCCTAGCTATCTTGCGGAGCCAATCATCTGCTACAATCGGCTCGGTGCTACTGAAAAACACCAGCAGATTCAGCCTAAGAAAACGGGCTAAGTGGTCAACAGGTGGTGGTGGTGGGTTGTTGTTGTTGTTCCCCTGATTCTGATTCTAAACTAGCAACTGCATCAAGGTGTTCTGCTGCTGGATCAACTGGGTGAGCTCCGGCGGAAAGGCAAATCCGGGGTCACGCCTCGGAGGCATCTGAGGGTTTTTAGAAAAGATGAGATATAAGAATAGAGGGGGTCTAAAGGGAAAACACTACCCATATGAACATGAGGCAAAAGCACACAATTCACTTCAATCAATCAAACAAGGACATACAATCGATCTAGCTATCGCAAAGGTGCTCGGACTACTATACTTACATGGTGGACTACTACTACTGATGAGGTGGTCTACTAGAAATATTCTACGGTTGTAGACTCCATGATATCTGCTCCTGCTTCATCCACATAGTCATCATCGCTACTATCTTGTTCCGAGTCGGTGCCGTCAATGATGATGTAGTCCTCCGGGCTAATCTCCTTGGGTTCTTCATCTTCATCTATTGGTGTTGGGCCTCCCATAAATATTCCAATCTTCATAGTTAGGTCGGCATTATTATCCACCAATACTTCAATTTCTTCTTCATAATCTTCGCGTGTAGCCTTGAGTTCTTCCTCTAGTTCCTTGATTCTAGTCTTAGCCTTCTTCAGATCTATCATGTCGGCGCACATCTGATTCTCCTGTCGTCGAACATGCTGGTTTAACTCCTGAATGAAAGCGGCAATTGATCTATCTTTCCTGGTGCTGATCATCTCCCAGTGTTCATCTCGGCGTCCACAAATCTGGTAGATAGTATCCTTAAGATCCTTGCGTAGACTTCTCCAATGCGTCCCATGGCGATGTGAGCTGCCATGCTCTTTCCTAGACTCCAAGTTGGTGTATCAAAAGAAAACTCTATGGGCTCAGTGACTGTCATGAACGTTCTTCCTGGAACTTGAACTTGAATCATCCAGCGCTCTTCTTCAGGTAAAGTGGCGTTGTAGGTTCCCGTGAAGCTTGGTATTCCTATGTTCAGGTATCTAGTGACTTCCTTCAAGTGGCGTCCAAAGGGCGTATCTTCATCCGGTTGGGCGAACTTGTTCCTTGCATCCACCATCCTAAAGAGTAGAAAAGATGAGAAGTCAGAAGAGAAGAGAGTGAGTAGTGATCTAGGTCTTTAACTTAGTGGTCGTGTCCTACAGTCAGCGTGCTCTAATACCATCTCTGTAGCGACCAGACCTCAAACAGTCTGATCTCTGTGCTCCGGTGTCATCCCTGGATCAGTAATGCTGACACCACACAGTACTCGGAGGATTTATAGCAGAGTAGCAATCACACACTTATTACATCGAGTGTCTCAAAAGAGAACTTATTACAATAAATATGGCTTAAGGCCATCTAATAACGATAACAGCGGAAGGCTTGGAAGATAAGTGAGTCCATCAACTCCAACGGCATCATTGAGTATAGAACCACGACCTAAAAACTCCTTAATCGTCGTCTGAAAAGTCTGCAACATTAACGTTTTGTGTAAA
Source organism: Triticum dicoccoides (assembly GCF_002162155.2). Taxonomy (NCBI): domain Eukaryota; kingdom Viridiplantae; phylum Streptophyta; class Magnoliopsida; order Poales; family Poaceae; genus Triticum; species Triticum dicoccoides. Next base: position 591,294,588 of record NC_041392.1, on the reverse strand, counting down.
GCCAATTTTCCCTACTTCAAAGGAATAAATTTAATTACTATCATGGTGGTTGTGAAACATTGAGAATGGTTGACAGCATCCTCAATCCCAATTAAGTAACATCATTAAAACCCAACAATATTAATTTTAGAGTAACATGTTGAGATTCACACGATAATCCAGGTACTAGATACTCAAGATGTCCATAACCGGGGACACTGCTAACCATGATTAGTTTATACACTCTGCAGAGGTTTGCGCACTTTTCCCCACAAGACTCGATCGCCTCCGTTTGGTTTCTCGCACTGCAGGGTGTTTGAGAAGACGGATGACCGAGACACAGTCTTTCAGAAGCGCTAGCACCTTACGACGGGTAGACCGGTACACCTACTTTCCCCTACATCTACTAGTCTACCACTATAAGAGTTCGCACAACTTAGTCAACTATGCCAGAGCCCATAATGGCTTGTGGCTGCACACGGAAGTTTCTAGTATGAATAATCTCATGATCCCTTTGAGCCTGGGTGGCGGTCCAAAAGAAAACAGGTAAGTCCTGGTAACCCCAGGTGCCTCAGTCCACCCAGATGTGTGTTAGGTTGCCACCTTAGATAAACCCTTAATTATAAATCTCACATCTGTCATGGATATCACTCACCCAATCCACGTCTACTAGCATAGCATGGCATAATAAGCAAACGTAGAAGTAACTCCCAAAGGTTTGATAATAAACAGGTAATAGGTACTACCTCATCTACTTCCCATCCCACAATTTTAATTAGATCCTAATCATGCAATGTGTGAGGATTGATCTAATGCAATAAAACTGGGTTGTAGAAAAGGTATGATCAAAGTGTTACTTGCCTTGCCGATGATCCGCGTAACCTAGAGATTCGAAGTAACAGGCGGCGCACTCCTGGTATTCTATCGTAGACAAACAACAAGCATACAATAAGTACTCATCTAATACACAGGTAAAACTCAAATAGAAGATCTAACCAGAAAGTTCAACTTAAGAACCCTGGTTTGCAAAAGAATCAAATCGAACGAAGCAAAAGAAATCAAACGACGAAAGAAAACAACTTCGTTCTAGTAATCTGGATCTAGGGCAAATTTTACAATAGCAAAAACTTGTTTAAGTTGATTATTCGGAAAGAGGGTTTCGAGACGAAACTCCAGGCGCTTGAATCGCCTAATTTCGATAAACGAGCGAAAAGTTATACTAAAACAAAAATCGGATCAGAAATCACGATCAGAAAATAACCACGGAAAATCTGACAAAAAAAAAGAAAAACGACGAACAGAATTTTTTTTTAAAAAACTGCACGGAAAACGAGGCGGCGGCGAAACTCGAAAGGCGGCGGCGAAACTTAGTACATGTGTGAATACATAGACAAACAGAGTGTCCCTAGTATGCCTCTACTTGACTAGCTTGTTAATCAAAGATGGTTAAGTTGCCTAGCCATTGATACGTCCATTTTTCATCATGCTTTTATATCGATATTTATTGCATTATGGGCTGTTATTACACGTTATGTCACAATACTTATGCCTGTTCTCTCTTATTTTACAAGGTTTACATAAAGAGGGAGAATGCCGGCAGTTGGAATTCTGGGCTGGAAAAGGAGCAAATATTAGAGACCTATTCTGCACAGCTCCAAAAGTCCTGAAACTTCACAGAAGTTATTTCCAAAATATATAAAAAATACTGAGCGCAAGAAGTACCAGAGGGGGCCACCCACCAGCCACGAGGGTGGGGCGCGCCCTACCGCCCTGGGCGCGCCCCCTGCCTCATGAGCCCCCTAGTGGCCCTCCGATGCCCTTCTTTTGCTATATGGAGTCTTTCGTCGAGAAAAAATCATAAGCAAACTTACAGGACGAAACTTCGCCACCACGAGGCGGAACCTTGGCGGAACCAATCTAGGGCTCCGGCAGAGCTGTTCTGGCGGGGACACTTCCCTCTGAGAGGGGGAAATCATCATCATCGTCATCACCAACGATCATCTCATAGGGAGGGGGTCAATATCCATCAACATCTTCACCAGCACCATCTCATCTCAAACGCTAGTTCATCTCTTGTATCCAATCTTTGTATCCAGACCTCAGATTGGTACCTGTGGGCTGCTAGTAGTGTTGATTACTCCTTGTAGTTGATGCTAGTTGGTTTACTTGGTGGAAGATCATATGTTCAGATCCATTATGCATATTAATACCCCTCTGATTATGAACATGAATATGCTTTGTGAGTAGTTATGTTTGTTCCTGAGGACATGGGAGAAGTCTTGCTGTTAGTAGTCATGTGAATTTGGTATTCGTTCGATATTTTGATGAGATGTATGTTATCATCCCTCTAGTGGTGTCATGTGAACGTCGACTACATGACACTTCACCATTTTTTGGGCCTAGAGGGAGGCATTGGGAAGTAATAAGTAGATGATGGGTTGCTAGAGTGACAAAAGCTTAAACCCTAGTTTATGCGTTGCTTCGTAAGGGGCTGATTTGGATCCATATGTTTCATGCTATGGTTAGGTTTACCTTAATACTTCTGTTGTAGTTGCAGACTCTTGCAATAGGGGTTAATCATAAGTGGGATGCTTGTCCAAGTAAGGACAACACCCAAGCACCGGTCCACCCACATATCAAATTATCAAAGTACCGAACATGAATCATATGAACGTGATGAAAACTAGCTTGACGATAATTCCCATGTGTCCTCGGGAGCGCTTTTCTCTATATAAGAGTTTGTCCAGGCTTGTCCTTTGCTACGAAAAGGATTTGGCCATCTTGCTGCACCTTATTTACTTTTATTACTTGCTACTCATTACAAATTACCTTATGACAAAACTATTTGTTACCGATAATTTTAGTGCTTGCAGAGAATACCTTACTGAAAACTGCTTATCATTTCCTTCTGCTCCTCGTTGGGTTAGACACTCTTACTTATCGAAAAGCTATGATAGATCCCCTACACTTGTGGTCATCAAGACTCTTTTGTGGCGCCGTTGCCGGGGAGTGAAGCGCCTTTGGTAGGTGGAATTTGGTAAGGAAAAATTTATATAGTGTGCTGAAATTTACTGTCACTTGTTACTATGGAAAGTAATCCTTTGAGGGGTTTGTTTGGGGTATCTTCACCTCGTTCGGAACCACAATTAGTTACCCCTCAACCTACTGAACCTACTGAAAATCTTTACTTTGAAATTCCTTCGGGTATGATAGAGAAACTGCTAGCCAATCCTTTTGCAGGAGATGGAACATTGCATCCCGATTTACACTTAATCTATGTGGATGAAGTTTGTGGATTATTTAAGCTTGCACGTATCCCCGATGATGTTATCAAGAAGAAAGTCTTCCCTTTATCTTTGAAGGGAGATTCATTGACATGGTATAGCCTATGTGATGATATGGGATCATGGGACTACAAACGGTTCAAAGTGGAATTCCATCAGAAGTTTTATCCTATGCATCTTTATCATCGTGGTCGTAATTATATATATATAATTTTTAGCCTCGCGAAGGATAAAGCATCGCTCAAGCTTGGGGGAGGCTTAAGTCAATGTTATATTCATGCCCCAATCATGAGCTCTCAAGAGAAATGATTATTCAAAAATTTTATGCTCGACTTTCTGACAACAATCGCTCCATGCTTGATACTTCTTGTACTGGTTCCTTTATGATGAATACTATTGAATTAAAATGGAATTTATTGGAGAGAATTAAATGCAACTCTGAAGATTGGGATCTCGACGAAGGTAAGGAGTCAGGTATAACACCTAAGTTTGATTGTGTTAAATCTTTTATGGATACCGATGTTTTCCGTAAACTTAGCACTAAATATGGACTTGACTCTGAGATGGTAGCTTCTTTCTGTGAATCCTTTGCTACTCATGTTGATATCCCTAGGGAGAATTGGTTTAAATATCATCCTCCCATAGAAGTAAAAGTAGTTGCACCTATTAAAGTTGAAGAAAAAACTATCACTTATGATGATCATGTTGTCCCCACTGCTTATGTTGAGAAACCACCTTTCCATGTTAGAATTAAGGATCATGCTAAAGCTTCAACTGTAGTCAACAAGAGTAATATTAGGACACACAAACTCCCTGAACAAGTTAAAGTTGAACCTAATATTGCTATTGTTAAAGATCTCTTGGCTGATAATATTGATGGGCATGTTATTTATTTCTATGATGAGACTGCTAGAATTGCTAAACCTAGTGCTAATGATAAATATAGACATGTGGTAGGCATGCCTGTTATTTCTGTTAAAATAGGAGATCATTGTTATCATGGCTTGTGTGATATGGGTGCTAGTGCTAGTGCAACACCTATTTCCTTATACAAATAAATTATGCATGATATTGCACCAACTAAGATAGAAGGTATCGATGTTACCATTAAGCTTGCTAATAGAGATGCTATTTCACCAATTGGGAGTGTTAGAGACGTTGAAGTCTTGTGTGGGAAGGCTAAATATCCTGTTGATTTCCTTGTTCTTGGTTCCCCTCAAGATAGCTTTTGTCCCATTATATTTGGTAGACCCTTCTTGAATACTGTTAATGCTAAGATAGATTGCAAGAAGGATGTTGTTATTATTGGTTTGGATGATATGTCTCATGAGTTTAATTTTTCTAAATTCTATAGACAACCCCGTGATGAAGAATTTCCTAGTAAAGATGAAATTATTGGTCTTGCTTCTATTGATGTGCCTCCTAATGATCCTTTAGAATAATATTTGCTAGACAATTTGGTATTCGTTTGATATTTTGATGAGATGTATGTTGTCATCTCTCTAGTGGTGTCATGTGAACGTCGACTACATGACACTTCACCATTGTTTGGGACTAGAGGGAAGCATTGGGAAGTAATAAGTAGATGATGGGTTGCTAGAGTGATAGAAGCTTAAACCCTAGTTTATGCGTTGCTTCATAAGGGGCTGATTTGGATCCATATGTTTCATGCTATGGTTAGGTTTACCTTAATACTTCTGTTGTAGTTGCAGATTCTTGCAATAGGGGTTAATCATAAGTGAGATGCTTGTCCAAGTAAGGACAGCACCCAAGCACCAGTCCACCCACATATCAAATTATCAAAGTACCGAACGCGAATCATATGAACGTGATGAAAACTAGCTTGACGATAATTCCCATGTATCCTCGGGAGCGTTTTTCTCTATATAAGAGTTTGTCCAGGCTTGTCCTTTGCTACAAAAAGGATTGGGACATCTTGCTGCACCTTATTTACATTTATTACTTGCTACTCATTACAAATTACCATATCACAAAACTATCTATTACCGATAATTTCAGTGCTTGCAGAGAATACCTTACTGAAAACTGCTTATCATTTCTTCTGCTCCTCGTTGGGTTCGACACTCTTACTTATTGAAAAGCTACGATAGATTCCCTACACTTGTGGGCCATCAGCCATGGACATGTGTTGTCATTTGATGAACGGGATCACATCATTAGAGAATGATGTGATGGAAAAGACCCATCTGTTAGCTTAGCATAATGATTGTTCAGTTTTATTGCTACTGCTTTCTTCGTGACTTATACGTGTTCCTCTGACTATGAGATTATGCAACTCCCGAATACCGGAGGAACACCTTGTGTGCTATCAAACGTCACAACATAACTGGGTGATTATAAAGATGCTCTACAAGTGTCTCTGATGGTGTTTGTTGAGTTGGCATAGATCGAGAATAGGATTTGTCACTCTGTGTATCGAAGAGGTATCTCTGGTCCCTCTCGGTAATGCACATCACTCTAAGCCTTGCAAGCATTGTGACTAATGAGTTAGTTGTGGGATGATGCATTACAGAACGAGTAAAGAGACTTGCCGGTATCGAGATTGAACTAGGTATGAGGATACCAACGATCGAATCTCAGGCAAGTAACATACCGTTGATAATGGGAACAACGTATGTTGTTATGCGGTTTGACTGATAAAGATCTACGTAGAATATGTAGGATCCAATATGAGCATCCAGGTTCCGCTATTGGTTATTGACAGGAGATGTGTCTCGTCATGTCTACATAGTTCTCGAACCCGTAGGGTCTGCACGCTTAACGTTCTGTGACGATTTGTATTATGAGTTATGTGATTTGATGACCGAAGTTTGTTCGGAGTCCCGGATGAGATCGGGGACATGACAAGGAGTCTCGAAATGGTCGAGACATAAAGATCGATATATTGGAAGGCTATATTCGGACATGAGAAAGGTTCCGAGTGATTCAGGTATTTTTCGGAGTACCGGAGAGTTACGGGAATTCGCCGGGAGAAGTATTGGGCCTTATTGGGCCATACGGGAATAGAGGAGGCAGACCAAATGGAAGGAGGCGCGCGCCCCCATAGTTCCGAATTGGATTAGGGGAAAGGGGGCGCCCCCCCTTGCCCTTTCCTACTCCCTCTCTCTTTCCTTCTTTCTTCTATCCTCCGGAAAGGAAAAGGGGAATCCTACTAGGACTTGGGAGTCCTAGTAGGACTCCCCACACTTTGCGCCCCCTCTAGGGCCGGACTCCTCCTCCTCCATCCTTTATATACGTGGCCAGGGGGCACCCCATAGACACACAAGTTGATCATTGATCTCTTAGCCGTGTGCGGTGCCCCCCTCCACCATAATCCACCTCGGTCATATCGTAGCGGTGCTTAGGCGAAGCCCTGTTCCGGTAGCATCATCATCACTGTTATCACGCCGTCGTGCTGACGAAGCTCTCCCTCGACACTACTGGATCGTGAGTTCGTGGGACATCACCGAGCCGAACGTGTGCAGATCATGGAGGTGCCGTACCTTCGGTGCTAGGATCGGTCGATCATGAGGACGTACGACTACATCAACCACGTTGTCATAATGCTTCCGCTTACGGTCGACGAGGGTATGTATACAACACTCTTCCCTCTCGTTGCTATGCATCACCATGGTCTTGCTTGTGCATAGGATTTTTTTTGAAATTACTGCGTTCCCCAACAGTGGCATCCGAACCAGGTCTATGCATAGATGTTATATGCACGAGTAGAACACAAAGGAGTTATGGGCGTGGGTATATACATATTGCTTGCTATCACTAGTTGATTCTTGATTCAGCGGTATTGTTGGATGAAGCTGCTCAGACCGACATTACGCGTATGCTTACGCGAGACTGGTTCTACCGACGTGCTTCGCACACAGGTGGCTAGTGGGTGTCTATTTCTCCAACTTTAGTTGAATCAGATTCAATTAACAGGGTTCTTTCTGAAGATGAAAAAGCAATCACTATATCATGTTGTGGTTTTTGATGCGTAGGTAAGAACGGTTCTTGCTCAGGCCGTAGCAGCCACATAAAACTTGCAACAACAAAGTAGAGGACGTCTAACTTGTTTTTGCAGGGTATGTTGTGGTGTGATATGGTCAAGATGTGATGAGATATAAATTGTTGTATGAGATGATCATGTTTTGTTAAAGTTATCGGCAACTGGCAGGAGCCTTATGGTTGTCTCTTTATTGCATAAGATGCAAGCACCATATAATTGATTTACTTTATTGCTATGCGATAGCAATAGTTGCAAAAGCAATAGTTGGTGAGACGACCATGTGACGACACGTTGATAGAGATCAAGATGATGGAGATCATGGTGTCATGCCAGTGACGATAGAGATCATGACGGTGTTTTGGAGATGGAGATCAAAGGCACAAGATGATGATGGCCATATCATGTCACATATTTTGATTGCATGTGATGTTTATCCTTTATGTATCTTATTTTGCTAAGTTTGGCAGTAGCATTATAAGATGATCTCTCACTAAATTTCAAGGTATAAGTGTTCGCCCTGAGTATGCACCGTTGCGACAGTTCGTCATGCCGAGACACCACATGATGATCGGGTGTGATAAGCTCTACATTCACATACAACGGGTGCAAGCCAGTTTTGCACACGCGGAATACTCAGGTTAAACTTGATGAGCCTAGCATATGCAGATATGGCCTCGGAACACTGGAGACCGAAAGGTCGAGCGTGAATCATATAGTAGATATGATCAACATAGTGATGTTCACCATTGAAAACTACTCCATCTCACGTGATGATCAGACATGGTTTAGTTGATTTGGATCACATGATCATTTAGATGACTTGAGGGATGTCTATCTAAGTGAGAGTTCTTAAGTAATATGATTAATTGAGCTTTAATTTATCATGAACTTAGTCCTGATAGTATTTGCATATCTATGTTGTAGATCAATAGCTTGCGATGTAGCTCCCCGTTTATTTTTTGATATGTTCCTAGAGAAAAATAAGTTGAAAGATGATAGTAGCAATGATGCGGACTGAGTCTGTGATCTGAGGATTATCCTCATTGCTGCACAAAAGAAATATGTTCTTGATGCACCGCTAGGTAACAACCCTATTGCAGGAGCAGATGCACACGTTATGAACGTTTGACAAAGCTCGGTATGATGACTACTTAATAGTTTAGTGCACCATGCTTTACGGCTTAGAACCGGGACTTCAAAAATGTTTTGAACACCACGGAACATATAAGATGCTCTGAGAGTTGAAATTGGTATTTCATACTCATGCCCGTGTCGAGAGGTATGAGACCTCTGACAGTACTTTGCCTACAAGGTGGAGGAGAATGGGTCAACAAGTGAGCATGTGCTCAGATTGTCTGGGTACTACAATTGCTTGAATCAAGTGGGAGTTAATCTTCCAGATAAGATAGTAATTGATAAAGTTCTCTAGTCACTATCACCAAGTTACTAGAACTTAGTGATGAACTATAATATGCAAGGGATGACGAAAGTAATTCCCAAGCTCTTCGCGATGCTGAAATCGGTGAAGGTAGAAATCAAGAAATAGCATCAAGTGTTGATGGTTAACAAGACCACTAGTTTCAAGAAAAGGGCAAAGTGAAAGAGGAACTTCAAAGAAGAAAGGCAAGCAAGTTGCCACTCCCATGAAGAAGCCCAAAGCTAGACCCAAGCATGAAACTAAGTGCTTCTACCGCAAAGGAAATGGTCAGTGGAAGCAGAACTGCCCTAAATACTTGGCGGATAAGAAAGATGGCAAAGTGAACAAAAGTATATATGATATACATGTTATTGATGTGTACTTTACTAGTGTTCATAGTAACTCCTAGGTATTTGATACCGATTCAGTTGCTATGATTAGTAACTCAAAACAGGAGTTACAAAATAAACAGAGACTAGTTGAGGGAAAAGTGACGATGTGTGTTGGAAGAGATTCCAAGGTTGATAAGATCACCATCGCGCACTCCCTTTACCTTCGGGATTAGTGTTGAACCTAAAATAAATGTTATTTGGTGTTTGTGTTGAGCATAAATATGATTGGATCATGTTTATTGCAATATGGTTATTCATTTAAGTCAAAGAATAATTGTTGTTCTATTTACATGAATAAAACCTTCTATGGTCATACACTCAATATAAATGGTTTATTGAATCTTGATCGTAGTGATACACATATTCATAATATTGAAGCCAAAAGATGCAAAGTTAATAATGATAATGCAACTTATTTGTGGCATTGCCGTTTAGGTCATATTGGTGTAAAGCGCATGAAGAAACTCCATGCTGATGGACTTTTGGAATCACTTGATGCTTTTGAACCATGCCTCATGGGCAAGATGACTAAGACTCCGTTCTTCAGAACAATGGAGCGAGCAACAGACTTCTTGGAAATAATACATACTGATGTGTGTGGTCCAATGAGTGTTGAGGCTCGCGGCGGGTATCGTTATTTTATGACCTTGATGATTTGAGCAGATATGGGTATATCTACTTAATGAAACATAAGTCTGAAACATTTGAAAAGTTCAAGGAATTTCAGAGTGAAGTGGAAAATCATCGTAACAAGAAAATAAAGTTTCTACAATCTGATCATGGAAACAAATATTTGAGTTACGAGTTTGGTCTTCATTTGAAACAATGTGGAACAGTTTCGCAACTCATGCCACCTGGAACACCACAATGTAATGGTGTGTCCGAACGTCATAACCGTACTTTATTAGATATGGTGCAATCTATGATGTCTCTTACCGAATTACCACTATTGTTTTGAGGTTGTGCATTAGAGACAGTTGCATTCACGTTAAATAGGGCACCGTCTAAAATCCATTGAGACAACACCATATGAACTATGGTTTAGCAAGAAACCTAAGCTGTCGTTTCTTAAAGTTTGGGGTTGCGATGCTTATGTGAAAAAGTTTCAGCCTGATAAGCTCAAACCCAAATCGGAGAAGTGCGTCTTCATAGGATACCCAAAAGAAACTGTTAGGTACACCTTCTATCACATATCCGAAGGCAAGATCTTTGTTGCTAAGAATGGATCCTTTCTAGAGAAGGAGTTTTCTCTCAAAAGAAGTGAGTGGGAGAAAAGTAGAACTTGATGAGGTAATTGTACCTTCTCTCGAATTGGAAAGTAGTTCATCACAGAAATCAGTTTCAGTGATGCCTACACCAATTAGTGAGGAAGTTAATGATGATGATCATGAAACTTTAGATCAAGTTACTACCGAACCTCGTAGGTCAACCAGAGTACGTTCCGCACCAGAGTGGTATGGTAATCCTGTTCTGGAAGTCATGTTACTAGACCATGACGAACCTACGAACTATGAGGAAGTGATGATGAGCCCAGATTCCGCAAAATGGCTTGAGGCCATGAAATCTGAGATGGGATCCATGTATGAGAACAAAGTATGGACTTTGATTGACTTGCCTGATGATCAGTGAGTCATTGAGAATAAATGGATCTTTAAGAGGAAGACGGACATTGATAGTAGTGTTACTATCTACAAAGCTCGAATTGTCACAAAAGGTTTTCGACAAGTTCAAGGTGTTGACTACGATAAGATTTTCTCACTCGTATCGATGCTTAAAAGTCTGTCCGAATCATGTTAGCAGTTGCCGCATTTTATGAAATATGGCAAATGGATGTCAAAACTGCATTCCTTAATGGATTTCTTAAAGAAGAGTTGTATATGATCCAACCAGAAGGTTTTGTCGATCCTAAAGGTGCTAACAAAGTGAGCAAGCTCCAGCGATTCATATATGGACTGGTGCAAGCATCTCGGAGTTGGGATATATGCTTTGATAAAGTGATCAAAGCATACGGTTTTATATAGACTTGTGGTGAAGCCTGTATTTACAAGAAAGTGAGTGGGAGCACTACAACATTTCTGATAAGTATATGTGAATGACATATTGTTGATTGGAAATAATGTAGAATTTTCTGGAAAGCATAAAGGAGTGTTTGAAAGGAGTTTTTCAAAGAAAGACCTCGGTGAAGCTACTTACATATTGAGCATCAAGATCTATAGATATAGATCAAGACGCTTGATATATTTTCAATGAGTACATGCCTTGACAAGATTTTGAAGTAGTTCAAAATGGAACACTCAAAGAAGGAGTTATTGCCTGTGTTGCAAGGTGTAAAGTTGAGTAAAGACTCAAAACCCGACCACGACAGAAAATAGAAAGAGAATGAAAAGTCATTCCCTATGCCCCAGTCATAGGTTCTATAAAGTATGCTATGCTGTGTACCAGACCTATTGTGTACCTCGCCATAAGTTTGGCAAGAGGGTACAATAGTGATCCAAGAGTGGATCACTGGACAACGGTCAAAAATATCCTTAGTGGAATAAGGAAATGTTTCTCGGTTATGGAGGTGACAAAGAGTTCGTCATAAAGATTTACGTTGATGCAAGCTTTGACACCGATCTGGATGAGTCTAAGTCTCGATCTAGATACATATCTAAAGTGGGAGAATTAGCTAGAGTAGCTCCGTGCAAAGCATTGTAGACATAGAAAATTTGCAAAATACATACGGCTCTGAATGTGGTAGACCCGTTGACTAAATTTCTCTCACAAGCAAAACATGATTGCTCTTTGGGTGTTAATCACATAGCAATGTGAACTAGATTATTGACTCTAGTAAACCCTTTGGGTGTTAGTCACATGGAGATGTGAACTAATCACATAAAGATGTGAACTATTGGTGTTAAATCACATGACGATGTGAACTAGATTATTGACTCTAGTGCAAGTGGGAGACTGAAGGAAATTATGCCCTAGAGGCAATAATAAAGTTGTTATTTATATTTCCTTATATCATGATAAATGTTTATTATTCATGCTAGAATTGTATTAACCAGAAACTTAGTACATGTGTGAATGCATAGACAAACAGAGTGTCCCTAGTATGCCTCTACATGATTAGCTTGTTAATCAAAGATGGTTAAGTTTCCTAGCCATGGACATGTGTTATCATTTGATGAACGGGATCACATCATTAGAGAATCATGTGATGGACAAGACCCATCCGTTAGCTTAGCATAATGATCGTTCAGTTTTATTGCTACTGCTTTGTATTGGGGAACGTAGCAGAATTTTAGAATTTTCTACGCATCACCAAGATCAATCTATGGAGTCATCTAGCAAGGAGGGAGAGAGGAGTGCATCTACATACCCTTGTAGATCACGAGCGGAAGCGTTCAAGAGAACGGGGTTGATGGAGTCGTACTCGTCGTGATCCAAATTACCGAAGATCCTAGCGCCGAACGGACGGCACCTCCGCGTTCAACACACGTACGGAGCGAGGACGTCTCCCGCGCCTTGATCCAGCAAGGAGGAGGGAGAGGTTGAGGAAGAGGGATCCAACAGCAGCACGACGGCGTGGTGGTGGTGAAGCTGCAGTACTCCGGCAGGGCTTCGCCAAGCTCTTACGGAGGAGGAGAGGTGTTGGGGAGGGGAGGGGCTGCGCCTTGGATGTTGTGTGCAGCCCTCCCCTTGCCCCTCTATTTATAGGGGAAGGAGGAAGGGGGCCGGGCCCCTCTAGATGAGATCTAGAGGGGGGGCGGCGACCAAGGGGAGGGGGCTTGCCCCCCAAGCAAGGGGGGCGCCCCCTTTAGGGTTTCCCCCCAACCCTAGGCGCATGGGCCCAAGGGGGGATGCGGCCAGCCCATGTAGGGCTGGTTCCCCTTTCCTCTACAGCCCATTAGGTCCTCCGAGAGAGGTGGCCCCTCCCGGTGGACCCCCGGAACCCCTCCGGTGGCCCCGGTACAATACCGATATGCCCCCGAACCTTTCCGGTGACCGTATGACAACTTCCTACATATAAATCTTCACCTCCGGACCATTCCGGAACTCCTCGTGACGTCCGAGATCTCATCCGGGACTCCGAACAACATTCGGTAATCACATACAAGTCTTCCTAACAACCCTAGCGTCACCGAACCTTAAGTGTGTAGACCCTACGGGTTCGGGAGACATGCAGACATGACCGAGACAACTCTCCGGTCAATAACCAACAGCGGGATCTGGATACCCATGTTGGCTCCCACATGCTCCTCGATGATCTCATCGGATGAACCATGATGTCGAGGATTCAATCAATCCGTATACAATTCCTTTTGTCAATCGGTACGTTACTTGCCCGAGACTCAATCGTCGGTATGCCAATACCTTGTTCAGTCTCATTACCAGCAAGTCACTTTACTCGTGCCGTAATGCATGATCCCGTGATCAACCACTTGATCACATTGAGCTCATTATGATGATGCATTACTGAGTGGGCCCAAAGATACCTCTCCATCATACGGAGTGACAAATCCCAGTCTCGATTCGTGCCAACCCAACAGACACTCTCGGAGATACCTGTAATGTACCTTTATAGTCACCCAGTTACGTTGTGACATTTGGCACACCCAAGGCACTCCTACGGTATCCGGGAGTTGCACAATCTCATGGTCTAAGGAAATGATACTTGACATTCAGAAAAGCTACAGCAAATGAACTACATGATCTTTGAGCTAAGCTTAGGATTGGGTCTTGTCCATCACATCATTCTCCTAATGATGTGATCCAGTTATCAATGACATCTAATGTCCATAGTCAGGAAACCATGACTATCTTTTGATCAACGAGCTAGTCAACTAGAGGCTCACTAGGGACGTGTTGTGGTCTATGTATTCACACATGTATTACGATTTCCGGATAACACAATTATAGCATGAACAATAGACAATTATCATGAACAAAGAAATATAATAATAACCATTTTATTATTGCCTCTAGGGCATATTTCCAACAGTCTCCCACTTGCACTAGAGTCAATATTCTAGTTACATTGTGATGAATCGAACACTCATGCAGTTCTGGCGTTGATCATGTTTTGCTCTAGGGAGAGGTTTAGTCAACGAATCTGCTACATTCAGGTCTATATGTACTTTACAAATCTCTATGTCTCCATTTTGAACACTTTCACAAATGGAGTTGAAGCGACGCTTGATATGCCTGGTCTTCCTGTGAAACCTGGGCTCCTTGGCAAGGGCAATAGCTCCAGTGTTGTCACAGAAGAGAGTCATCGGGCCCGACGCATTGGGTATGACTCCTAGGTCGGTAATGAACTCCTTCACCCAGACTGCTTCTTGTGATGCCTCCGAGGCTGCCATGTACTCCGCTTCACATGTAGATCCCGCCACAACGCTTTGCTTGCAACTGCACCAGCTTACTGCCCCACCATGCAAAATATACACGTATCCGGTTTGTGACTTAGAGTCATCCAGATCTATGTCGAAGCTAGCATCGATGTAACCCTTTACGATGAGCTCTTTTTCACCTCCATAAACGAGAAACATTTCCTTGGTCCTTTTCAGGTACTTCAGGATATTCTTGACCGCTGTCCAGTGTTCCATGCTGGGATTACTTTGCTACCTTCCTACCAAACTTACGGCAAGGTTTACATCAAGTCTGGTACACAGCATAGCATACATGATAGACCCTATGGCCGAGGCATAGGGGACGACACTCATCTTTTCTCTATCTTCTGTCGTGGTCGGGCATTGAGCCGTGCTCAATCTCGTACCTTGCAATACAGGCAAGAACCCCTTCTTTGACTGATCCATTTTAAACTTCTTCAATATCTTGTCAAGGTACGTACTCTGTGAAAGACCAATGAGGCGTCTCGATCTATCCCTATAGATCTTGATGCCTAATATATAAGCAGCTTCTCCAAGGTCCTTCATTGTAAAACACTTGTTCAAGTAGGCCTTTATGCTTTCCAAGAATTCTATATCATTTCCCATCAACAGTATGTCATCCACATACAATATGAGAAATGCTACAGAGCTCCCACTCACTTTCTTGTAAATGCAGGCTTCTCCATAAGTCTGCATAAACCCAAACGCTTTGATCATCTCATCAAAACAAATGTTCCAACTCCGAGATGCTTGCACCAGCCCATAAATCGAGCGTTGGAGCTTGCACACCTTGTGAGCATTCTTAGGATCGACAAAACCTTCCGGCTGCATCATATACAATTCTTCCTTAAGGAAACCATTAAGGAATGCTGTTTTGACGTCCATTTGCCATATCTCATAATCATAGAATGCGGCAATTGCTAACATGATTCGGACGGACTTCAGCTTCGCTACGGGTGAGAAAGTCTCATCGTAGTCAACTCCTTGAACTTGTCGATAACCCTTAGCGACAAGCCGAGCTTTATAGATTGTCACATTACCATCCGCGTCTGTCTTCTTCTTAAAGATCCATTTATTTTCTATGGCTCGCCGATCAACGGGCAAGTCAGTCAAAGTCCATACTTCGTTTTCATACATGGATCCTATCTCGGATTTCATGGCTTCCCGCCATTTGTCGGAATCCGGGCCCGCCATCGCTTCTTCATAGTTCGAAGGTTCACCATTGTCTAACAACATGATTTCCAAGACAGGGTTGCCGTACCACTCTGGTGCGGAACGTGTCCTCGTGGACCTACGAAGTTAGTAGCAACTTGATCTGAAGTTTCATGATCATCATCATTAACTTCCTCTCTAGTCGGTGCAGGCACTTCAGGAACATTTTCTTGAGCTGCGCCACTTACCGGTTCAAGAGGCAATACTTCATCAAGTTCTACTTTCCTCCCACTTATTTCTTTCGAGAGAAACTCTTTCTGTAGAAAGGACCCATTCTTGGCAACAAAGATCTTGCCTTCGGATCTGAGGTAGAAGGTATACCCAATAGTTTCTTTAGGGTATCCTATGAAGACGCATTTTTCCGATTTGGGTTCGAGCTTTTCAGGTTGAAGTTTCTTGACATAAGCATCGCATCCCCAAACTTTTAGAAACGACAGCTTAGGTTTCTTCCCAAACCATAATTCATACGGTGTCGTCTCAACGGATTTCGACGGAGCCCTATTTAAAGTGAATGCGGCAGTCTCTAAAGCATAGCCCCAAAATGACAGCAGTAAATCGGTAAGAGACATCATAGATCGCACCATATCTAACAGAGTGCGATTACGACATTTGGACACACCATTACGCTGAGGTGTTCCAGGCGGCGTGAGTTGTGAAACTATTCCACATTTTCTTAAGTGTGTGCCAAATTCGTGACTCAAGTATTGTCCCCCACGATCTGATCGCAAGAACTTGATTTTCCTGCCACATTGATTCTCAACCTCACTCTGAAATTCCTTAAACTTTTCAAAGGTCTCAGACTTGTGTTTCATTAAGTAGACATGCACATATCTACTCAAGTCATCGGTGAGGGTGAGAACATAACGATAGCCACCACGAGCCTCAACACTCATTGGACCGCACACATTAGTATGTATGATTTCCAATAAGTTGGTTGTTCGCTCCATTGTTCCTGAGAACGGAGTCTTGGTCATTTTACCCATGAGGCATGGTTCGCATGTGTCAAATGATTCGTAATCAAGAGACTCTAAAAGTCCATCTGCATGGAGCTTCTTCATGCGTTTGACACCTATGTGACCAAGGCGGCAGTGCCACAAGTATGTGGGACTATCATTATCAACCTTACATCTTTTGGTATTCACACTATGAATATGTGTAGCATTACGCTCGAGATTCATTAAGAATAAACCATTCACCATTGGAGCATGACCATAAAACATATCTCTCATATAAATAGAACAACCATTATTCTTGGATTTAAATGAGTAGCCATCTCGAATTAAACGAGATCCTGATACAATGTTCATGCTCAAAGCTGGCACTAAATAACAATTATTGAGGTTTAAAACTAATTCCGTAGGTAAATGTAGAGGTAGCGTGCCGACGGCGATCACATCGACCTTGGAACCATTCCCGACGCGCATCGTCACCTCGTCCTTCGCTAGTCTCCGCTTATTCCGCAGCTCCTGCTTTGAGTTACAAATGTGAGCAACCGCACCAGTATCAAATACCTAGGAGCTACTACGAGTACTGGTAAGGTACACATCAATTACATGTATATCACATATACCTTTCGTGTTGCCGGCCTTCTTGTCCGCTAAGTATTTGGGGCAGTTCCGCTTCCAGTGACCACTTCCCTTGCAATAAAAACACTCAGTCTTGGGCTTGGGTCCATTCTTTGGCTTCTTCCCGGCAGCTTGCTTACCGGGCGTGGCAACTCCCTTGCCGTCCTTCTTGAAGTTCTTCTTACCCTTGCCTTTCTTGAACTTAGTGGTTTTATTCACCATCAACACTTGATGTTCCTTTTTGACTTCTACCTCTGCTAATTTCAGCATTGAATATACCTCAGGAATGGTCTTTTCCATCCCCTGCATATTGAAGTTCATCACAAAGCTCTTGTAGCTCGGTGGAAGCGACTGAAGGATTCTGTCAATGACCGCGTCATCCGGGAGATTAACTCCCAGCTGAGTCAAGCGGTTATGCAACCCAGACATTTTGAGTATGTGCTCACTGACAGAACTATTTTCCCCCATCTTACAGCTGAAGAACTTGTTGGAGACTTCATATCTCTCGACCCGGGCATGAGCTTGAAAAACCATTTTCAGCTCTTCGAACATCTCATATGCTCCGTGTCTCTCAAAACGCTTCTGGAGCCCCGGTTCTAAGTTGTAAAGCATGCCGCACTGAACGAGGGAGTAATCATTAGCACGTGACTGCCAAGCGTTCATAACGTCTTGGTTCTGTGGGACGGGTGCGTCACCTAGCGGTGCTTCTAGGACATAATCTTTCTTGGCAGCTATGAGGATGATCCTCAGGTTCAGGAGCCAGTCCGTATAGTTGCTGCCATCGTCTTTCAGCTTGGTTTTCTCTAGGAACGCGTTGAAGTTGAGGACAACGTGGTCCATTTGATCTACAAGACATATTGTAAAGATTTTAGACTAAGTTCATGATAATTAAGTTCATCTAATCAAATTATTCAATGAACTCCCACTCATATAGACATCCCTCCAGTCATCTAAGTATAACATGATCCGAGTTAACTAGGCCGTGTCCGATCATCACGTGAGACGGACTAGTCAACATCGGTGAACATCTTCATGTTGATCGTATCTTCTATACGACTCATGCTCGACCTTTCGGTCTTTTGTGTTTCGAGGCCATGTCTGTACATGCTAGGCTCGTCAAGTCAACCTAAGTGTATTGCGTGTGTAAATCTGGCTTACACCCGTTGTATTCGAATGTTAGAATCTATCACACCCGATCATCACGTGGTGCTTCGAAACAACAAACCTTCGCAATGGTGCACAGTTAGGGGGAACACTTTCTTGAAATTATTTCGAGGGATCATCTTATTTAAGCTACCGTCGTTCTAAGCAAATAAGATGTAAAACATGATAAACATCACATGCACTCAAATAGTGACATGATATGGCCAATATCATTTGCTCCTTTTGATCTCCATCTTCGGGGCTCCATGATCATCGTAGTCACCGCCATGACACCATGATCTCCATCATCGTGTCTTCTTGAAGTTGTCTTGTCATCTATTACTTCTACTACTATGGCTAACACTTTAGCAATAAAGTAAAGTAATTACATGACGTTTATGTTGACACGCAGGTCATAAATAAATAAAGACAACTCCTATGGCTCCTGCCGGTTGTCATACTCATCGACATGCAAGTCATGATTCCTATTATAAGAACATGATCATCTCATACATCACATATATCATTCATCACATCCTTTGGCCATATCACATCACAAAACACTTGCTGCAAAAACAAGTTAGACGTCCTCTAATTGTTGTTGCAAGTTTTTACGTGGCTGCTATAGGTTTCTAGCAAGAATGTTTCTTACCTACGCCAAAACCACAATGTGAATTGCCAATTTCTATTTACCCTTCATAAGGACCCTGTTCATCGAATCTGATCCGACTAAAGTGGGAGAGACAGACACCCGCCAGCCACCTTATGCAACTAGTGCATGTCAATCGGTGGAACCAGTCTCACGTAAGCGTACGTGTAAGGTCGGTCCGGGCCGCTTCATCCCACGATGCTGCCGAATCAAGATAAGACTAGTAACGACAAGCAAATTGACAATATCGACGCCCACAACTACTTTGTGTTCTACTCGTGCATAGAAACTACGCATAGACCTAGCTCATGATGCCACTGTTGGGGAACATAGCAGAATTTTAAAATTTTCTACGCATCACCAAGATCAATCTATGGAGTCATCTAGCAACAAGGGAGAGAGGAGTGCATCTACATACCCTTGTAGATCACGAGCGGAAGCATTCAAGAGAATGGGGTTGATGGAGTCGTACTCATCGTGATCCAAATCACCGAAGATCCTAGCGCCGAACGGACGGCACCTCCGCGTTCAACACACGTACGGAGCGAGGACGTCTCCCGCGCCTTGATCCAGCAAGGAGGAGGGAGAGGTTGAGGAAGAGGGCTCCAACAGCAGCACGACGGCGTGGTGGTGGTGAAGTTGCAGTACTCCGGCAGGGCTTCGCCAAGCTCTTACGGAGGAGGAGAGGTGTTGGGGAGGGGAGGGGCTGCGCCTTGGATGTTGTGTGCAGCCCTCCCCTTGCCCCTCTATTTATAGGGGAAGGAGGAAGGGGGCCGGCCCCCTCTAGATGAGATCTAGAGGGGGGCGGCGGCCAAGGGGAGGGAGCTTGCCCCCCAAGCAAGGGGGTGCCCCCTTTAGGGTTCCCCCCAACCCTAGGCGCATGGGCCCAAGGGGGGGATGCGGCCAACCCATGTAGGGTTGGTTCCCCTTTCCTCTACAGCCCAACTTCCTACATATAAATCTTCACCTCCGGACCATTCCGGAACTCCTCGTGACGTCCGGGATCTCATCCGGGACTTCGAACAACATTCGGTAATCACATACAAGTCTTCCTAACAACCCTAGCATCACCGAACCTTAAGTGTGTAGACCCTACGGGTTCGGGAGACATGCAGACATGACCGAGACAACTCTCCGGTCAATAACCAACAACGGGATCTGGATACCCATGTTGGCTCCCACATGCTCCTCGATGATCTCATCGGATGAACCACGATGTCGAGGATTCAATCAATCCGTATACAATTCCTTTTGTCAATCGGTACGTTACTTGCCCGAGACTCAATCGTCGGTATGCCAATACCTTGTTCAGTCTCATTACCAGCAAGTCACTTTACTCGTGCCGTAATGCATGATCCCGTGATCAACCACTTGATCACATTGAGCTCATTATGATGATGCATTACTGAGTGGGCCCAAAGATACCTCTCCATCACACGGAGTGACAAATCCCAGTCTCGATTCGTGCCAACCCAACAGACACTTTCGGAGATACCTGTAATGTACCTTTATAGTCACCCAGTTACGTTGTGACATTTGGCACACCCAAGGCACTCCTACGGTATCCGGGAGTTGCACAATCTCATGGTCTAAGGAAATGATACTTGACATTCAGAAAAGCTACAGCAAATGAACTACATGATCTTTGAGCTAAGCTTAGGATTGGGTCTTGTCCATCACATCATTCTCCTAATGATGTGATCCCGTTATCAATGACATCTAATGTCAATAGTCAGGAAACCATGACTATATTTTGATCAACGAGCTAGTCAACTAGAGGCTCACTAGGGACGTGTTGTGGTCTATGTATTCACACATGTATTACGATTTCCGGATAACACAATTATAGCATGAACAATAGACAATTATCATGAACAAAGAAATATAATAATAACCATTTTATTATTGCCTCTAGGGCATATTTCCAACAGTCTCCCACTTGCACTAGAGTCAATATTCTAGTTACATTGTGATGAATCGAACACTCATGCAGTTCTGGCGTTGATCATGTTTTGCTCTAGGGAGAGGTTTAGTCAACGAATCTGCTACATTCAGGTCTATATGTACTTTACAAATCTCTATGTCTCCATTTTGAACACTTTCACAAATGGAGTTGAAGCGACGCTTGATATGCCTGGTCTTCTTGTGAAACCTGGGCTCCTTGGCAAGGGCAATAGCTCCAGTGTTGTCACAGAAGAGAGTCATCGGGCCCGACGCATTGGGTATGACTCCTAGGTCGGTAATGAACTCCTTCACCCAGACTGCTTCTTGTGATGCCTCCGAGGATGCCATGTACTCCGCTTCACATGTAGATCCCGCCACAACGCTTTGCTTGCAACTGCACCAGCTTACTGCCCCACCATGCAAAATATACACGTATCCGGTTTGTGACTTAGAGTCATCCAGATCTGTGTCGAAGCTAGCATCGATGTAACCCTTTACGATGAGCTCTTTTTCACCTCCATAAACGAGAAACATTTCCTTGGTCCTTTTCAGGTACTTCAGGATATTCTTGACCGCTGTCCAGTGTTCCATGCTGGGATTACTTTGCTACCTTCCTACCAAACTTACGGCAAGGTTTACATCAAGTCTGGTACACAGCATAGCATACATGATAGACCCTATGGCCGAGGCATAGGGGACGACACTCATCTTTTCTCTATCTTCTGTCGTGGTCGGGCATTGAGCCGTGCTCAATCTCGTACCTTGCAATACAGGCAAGAACCCCTTCTTTGACTGATCCATTTTAAACTTCTTCAATATCTTGTCAAGGTACGTACTCTGTGAAAGACCAATGAGGCGTCTCGATCTATCCCTATAGATCTTGATGCCTAATATATAAGCAGCTTCTCCAAGGTCCTTCATTGTAAAACACTTGTTCAAGTAGGCCTTTATGCTTTCCAAGAATTCTATATCATTTCCCATCAACAGTATGTCATCCACATACAATATGAGAAATGCTACAGAGCTCCCACTCACTTTCTTGTAAATGCAGGCTTCTCCATAAGTCTGCATAAACCCAAACGCTTTGATCATCTCATCAAAACAAATGTTCCAACTCCGAGATGCTTGCACCAGCCCATAAATCGAGCGTTGGAGCTTGCACACCTTGTGAGCATTCTTAGGATCGACAAAACCTTCCGGCTGCATCATATACAATTCTTCCTTAAGGAAACCATTAAGGAATGCTGTTTTGACGTCCATTTGCCATATCTCATAATCATAGAATGCGGCAATTGCTAACATGATTCGGACGGACTTCAGCTTCGCTACGGGTGAGAAAGTCTCATCGTAGTCAACTCCTTGAACTTGTCGATAACCCTTAGCGACAAGCCGAGCTTTATAGATTGTCACATTACCATCCACGTCTGTCTTCTTCTTAAAGATCCATTTATTTTCTATGGCTCGCCGATCAACGGGCAAGTCAGTCAAAGTCCATACTTCGTTTTCATACATGGATCCTATCTCGGATTTCATGGCTTCCCGCCATTTGTCGGAATCCGGGCCCGCCATCGCTTCTTCATAGTTCGAAGGTTCACCGTTGTCTAACAACATGATTTCCAAGACAGGGTTGCCGTACCACTCTGGTGCGGAACGTGTCCTCGTGGACCTACGAAGTTAGTAGCAACTTGATCTGAAGTTTCATGATCATCATCATTAACTTCCTCTGTAATCGGTGCAGGCACTTCAGGAACATTTTCTTGAGCTGCGCCACTTACCGGTTCAAGAGGCAATACTTCATCAAGTTCTACTTTCCTCCCACTTATTTCTTTCGAGAGAAACTCTTTCTGTAGAAAGGACCCATTCTTGGCAACAAAGATCTTGCCTTCGGATCTGAGGTAGAAGGTATACCCAATAGTTTCTTTAGGGTATCCTATGAAGACGCATTTTTCCGATTTGGGTTCGAGCTTTTCAGGTTGAAGTTTCTTGACATAAGCATCGCATCCCCAAACTTTTAGAAACGACAGCTTAGGTTTCTTCCCAAACCATAATTCATACGGTGTCGTCTCAACGGATTTCGACGGAGCCCTATTTAAAGTGAATGCGGCAGTCTCTAAAGCATAGCCCCAAAATGACAGCAGTAAATCGGTAAGAGACATCATAGATCGCACCATATCTAACAGAGTGCGATTACGACATTTGGACACACCATTACGCTGAGGTGTTCCAGGCGGCGTGAGTTGTGAAACTATTCCACATTTTCTTAAGTGTGTGCCAAATTCGTGACTCAAGTATTGTCCCCCACGATCTGATCGCAAGAACTTGATTTTCCTGCCACATTGATTCTCAACCTCACTCTGAAATTCCTTAAACTTTTCAAAGGTCTCAGACTTGTGTTTCATTAAGTAGACATGCACATATCTACTCAAGTCATCGGTGAGGGTGAGAACATAACGATAGCCACCACGAGCCTCAACACTCATTGGACCGCACACATTAGTATGTATGATTTCCAATAAGTTGGTTGTTCGCTCCATTGTTCCTGAGAACGGAGTCTTGGTCATTTTACCCATGAGGCATGGTTCGCATGTGTCAAATGATTCGTAATCAAGAGACTCTAAAAGTCCATCTGCATGGAGCTTCTTCATGCGTTTGACACCTATGTGACCAAGGCGGCAGTGCCACAAGTATGTGGGACTATCATTATCAACCTTACATCTTTTGGTATTCACACTATGAATATGTGTAGCATTACGCTCGAGATTCATTAAGAATAAACCATTCACCATTGGAGCATGACCATAAAACATATCTCTCATATAAATAGAACAACCATTATTCTTGGATTTAAATGAGTAGCCATCTCGAATTAAACGAGATCCTGATACAATGTTCATGCTCAAAGCTGGCACTAAATAACAATTATTGAGGTTTAAAACTAATTCCGTAGGTAAATGTAGAGGTAGCGTGCCGACGGCGATCACATCGACCTTGGAACCATTCCCGACGCGCATCGTCACCTCGTCCTTCGCTAGTCTCCGCTTATTCCGCAGCTCCTGCTTTGAGTTACAAATGTGAGCAACCGCACCAGTATCAAATACCTAGGAGCTACTACGAGTACTGGTAAGGTACACATCAATTACATGTATATCACATATACCTTTCGTGTTGCCGGCCTTCTTGTCCGCTAAGTATTTGGGGCAGTTCCGCTTCCAGTGACCACTTCCCTTGCAATAAAAACACTCAGTCTTGGGCTTGGGTCCATTCTTTGGCTTCTTCCCGGCAGCTTGCTTACCGGGCGTGGCAACTCCCTTGCCGTCCTTCTTGAAGTTCTTCTTACCCTTGCCTTTCTTGAACTTAGTGGTTTTATTCACCATCAACACTTGATGTTCCTTTTTGACTTCTACCTCTGCTAATTTCAGCATTGAATATACCTCAGGAATGGTCTTTTCCATCCCCTGCATATTGAAGTTCATCACAAAGCTCTTGTAGCTCGGTGGAAGCGACTGAAGGATTCTGTCAATGACCGCGTCATCCGGGAGATTAACTCCCAGCTGAGTCAAGCGGTTATGCAACCCAGACATTTTGAGTATGTGCTCACTGACAGAACTATTTTCCCCCATCTTACAGCTGAAGAACTTGTTGGAGACTTCATATCTCTCGACCCGGGCATGAGCTTGAAAAACCATTTTCAGCTCTTCGAACATCTCATATGCTCCGTGTCTCTCAAAACGCTTCTGGAGCCCCGGTTCTAAGTTGTAAAGCATGCCGCACTGAACGAGGGAGTAATCATTAGCACGTGACTGCCAAGCGTTCATAACGTCTTGGTTCTGTGGGACGGGTGCGTCACCTAGCGGTGCTTCTAGGACATAATCTTTCTTGGCAGCTATGAGGATGATCCTCAGGTTCAGGAGCCAGTCCGTATAGTTGCTGCCATCGTCTTTCAGCTTGGTTTTCTCTAGGAACGCGTTGAAGTTGAGGACAACGTGGTCCATTTGATCTACAAGACATATTGTAAAGATTTTAGACTAAGTTCATGATAATTAAGTTCATCTAATCAAATTATTCAATGAACTCCCACTCATATAGACATCCCTCCAGTCATCTAAGTATAACATGATCCGAGTTAACTAGGCCGTGTCCGATCATCACGTGAGACGGACTAGTCAACATCGGTGAACATCTTCATGTTGATCGTATCTTCTATACGACTCATGCTCGACCTTTCGGTCTTCTGTGTTCCGAGGCCATGTCTGTACATGCTAGGCTCGTCAAGTCAACCTAAGTGTATTGCGTGTGTAAATCTGGCTTACACCCGTTGTATTCGAATGTTAGAATCTATCACACCCGATCATCACGTGGTGCTTCAAAACAACAAACCTTCGCAATGGTGCACAGTTAGGGGGAACACTTTCTTGAAATTATTTCGAGGGATCATCTTATTTAAGCTACCGTCGTTCTAAGCAAATAAGATGTAAAACATGATAAACATCACATGCACTCAAATAGTGACATGATATGGCCAATATCATTTGCTCCTTTTGATCTCCATCTTCGGGGCTCCATGATCATCGTTGTCACCGCCATGACACCATGATCTCCATCATCGTGTCTTCTTGAAGTTGTCTTGTCATCTATTACTTCTACTACTATGGCTAACACTTTAGCAATAAAGTAAAGTAATTACATGACGTTTATGTTGACACGCAGGTCATAAATAAATAAAGACAACTCCTATGGCTCCTGCCGGTTGTCATACTCATCGACATGCAAGTCATGATTCCTATTATAAGAACATGATCATCTCATACATCACATATATCATTCATCACATCCTTTGGCCATATCACATCACAAAACACTTGCTGCAAAAACAAGTTAGACGTCCTCTAATTGTTGTTGCAAGTTTTTACGTGGCTGCTATAGGTTTCTAGCAAGAATGTTTCTTACCTACGCCAAAACCACAACGTGAATTGCCAATTTCTATTTACCCTTCATAAGGACCCTGTTCATCGAATCTGATCCGACTAAAGTGGGAGAGACAGACACCCGCCAGCCACCTTATGCAACTAGTGCATGTCAATCGGTGGAACCAGTCTCACGTAAGCGTACGTGTAAGGTCGGTCCGGGCCGCTTCATCCCACGATGCTGCCGAATCAAGATAAGACTAGTAACGACAAGCAAATTGACAATATCGACGCCCACAACTACTTTGTGTTCTACTCGTGCATAGAAACTACGCATAGACCTAGCTCATGATGCCACTGTTGGGGAACATAGCAGAATTTTAAAATTTTCTACGCATCACCAAGATCAATCTATGGAGTCATCTAGCAACAAGGGAGAGAGGAGTGCATCTACATACCCTTGTAGATCACGAGCGGAAGCATTCAAGAGAATGGGGTTGATGGAGTCGTACTCATCGTGATCCAAATCACTGAAGATCCTAGCGCCGAACGGACGGCACCTCCGCGTTCAACACACGTACGGAGCGAGGACGTCTCCCGCGCCTTGATCCAGCAAGGAGGAGGGAGAGGTTGAGGAAGAGGGCTCCAACAGCAGCACGACGGCGTGGTGGTGGTGAAGTTGCAGTACTCCGGCAGGGCTTCGCCAAGCTCTTACGGAGGAGGAGAGGTGTTGGGGAGGGGAGGGGCTGCGCCTTGGATGTTGTGTGCAACCCTCCCCTTGCCCCTCTATTTATAGGGGAAGGAGGAAGGGGGCCGGCCCCCTCTAGATGAGATCTAGAGGGGGGCGGCGGCCAAGGGGAGGGAGCTTGCCCCCCAAGCAAGGGGGTGCCCCCTTTAGGGTTCCCCCCAACCCTAGGCGCATGGGACCAAGGGGGGGATGCGGCCAACCCATGTAGTGTTGGTTCCCCTTTCCTCTATAGCCCAACTTCCTACATATAAATCTTCACCTCCGGACCATTCCGGAACTCCTCGTGACGTCCGGGATCTCATCCGGGACTTCGAACAACATTCGGTAATCACATACAAGTCTTCCTAACAACCCTAGCATCACCGAACCTTAAGTGTGTAGACCCTACGGGTTCGGGAGACATGCAGACATGACCGAGACAACTCTCCGGTCAATAACCAACAGCAGGATCTGGATACCCATGTTGGCTCCCACATGCTCCTCGATGATCTCATCGGATGAACCACGATGTCGAGGATTCAATCAATCCGTATACAATTCCTTTTGTCAATCGGTACGTTACTTGCCCGAGACTCAATCGTCGGTATGCCAATACCTTGTTCAGTCTCATTACCAGCAAGTCACTTTACTCGTGCCGTAATGCATGATCCCGTGATCAACCACTTGATCACATTGAGCTCATTATGATGATGCATTACTGAGTGGGCCCAAAGATACCTCTCCATCATACGGAGTGACAAATCCCAGTCTCGATTCGTGCCAACCCAACAGACACTTTCGGAGATACCTGTAATGTACCTTTATAGTCACCCAGTTACGTTGTGACATTTGGCACACCCAAGGCACTCCTACGGTATCCGGGAGTTGCACAATCTCATGGTCTAAGGAAATGATACTTGACATTCAGAAAAGCTACAGCAAATGAACTACATGATCTTTGAGCTAAGCTTAGGATTGGGTCTTGTCCATCACATCATTCTCCTAATGATGTGATCCCGTTAGCAATGACATCTAATGTCCATAGTCAGGAAACCATGACTATCTTTTGATCAACGAGCTAGTCAACTAGAGGCTCACTAGGGACGTGTTGTGGTCTATGTATTCACACATGTATTACGATTTCCGGATAACACAATTATAGCATGAACAATAGACAATTATCATGAACAAAGAAATATAATAATAACCATTTTATTATTGCCTCTAGGGCATATTTCCAACACTTTCTTCATGACTTATACATGTTCCTTTGACTATGAGATTATGCAACTCTCGAATACCGGAGGAACACCTTGTGTGCTATCAAAGGTCACAATGTAACTGGGTGATTATAAAGATGCTCTACAGGTGTCTCTGATGGTGTTTGTTGAGTTGGCATAGATCGAGAATAGGATTTGTCACTCCGTGTATCAGAGAGGTATCTATGGGTCCTCTCGGTAATGCACATCACTCTAAGCCTTGCAAGCGTAGTGACTAATGAGTTAGTTGCGGGATGATGCATTATGGAACGAGTAAAGAGACTTGCCGGTATCGAGATTGAACTAGGTATGAGGATACCAACAATCGAATCTCGGGTAAGTAACATACCGATGACAAAGGGAACAACGTATGTTGTTATGCGGTTTGACCGATAAAGATCTTCATAGAATATGAAGGATCCAATATGAGAATCCAGGTTCCGCTATTGGTTATTGACCGGAGATGTGTCTCGGTCATGTCTACATAGTTCTCGAACCCGTAGGGTCCGCATGCTTAATGTTCTGTGACGATTTGTATTATGAGTTATGTGATTTGATGACCGAAGTTTGTTTGGAGTCCCGAATGTGATCGGGGACATGACGAGGAGTCTCGAAATGGCCGAGATGTAAAGATCGATATATTGGAAGGCTATATTCGGACATCAGAAAGGTTCCGAGTGATTCGGGTATTTTTTGGAGTACTAGAGAGTTACGGGAATTCGTCAGGAGAAGTATTAGGCCTTATTGGGCCATACAGGAATAGAGGAGGCTGACCAAAGGGAAGGAGGCGCACCCCCCATAGGTCCGAATTGTACTAGGGGAAAGGGGGCGGCGCCCCCCTTTCCCTTTCGTACTCCCTCTCTCTTTCCCTCTTTCTTCTCTCCTACTCTAGAAAGGAAAAGGGGAATCCTACTAGGACTTGGGAGTCCTAGTAGGACTCCCCACACTTGGCGCGCCCCCTCTAGGGCCGGCCTCCTCCTCCTCCATCCTTTATATACGTGGCCAGGGGGCACCCCATAGACACACAAGTTGATCATTGATCCCTTAGCCGTGTGGGGTGCCCCCCTCCAGCATAATCCACCTCAGTCATATCATACCTGCGCTTAAGCGAAGCCCTGTTCTGGTAGCATCATCATCACCATCATCATGTCGTCATGCTGACGAAACTCTCCCTTGACACTCTACTGGATCGTGAGTTCATGGGACGTCACTGAGCCGAACATGTGTAGATCGCGGAGGTGTCGTACCTTCGGTGCTAGGATCAGTCGATCGTGAAGACGTACGACTACATCAACCACGTTGTCATAACGCTCCTGCTTATGGTCTACGAGGGTATGTAGACAACACTCTTCCCTCTCGTTTCTATGCATCACCATGATCTTGCATGTGCGTAGGAATTTTTTTGAAATTACTGCGTTCCCCAACAAAATAATATGATGGAAGATAGACCCGGGGCCATAGGTTTCACCAATGGCTTCTCTAATGATAGTAAATTCTACAATGGGTGGACAAATTACTGTCGATCAATTGATAGAAAAGTGCATAGTTATGAGAATATCTAGGCATGATCATGTATATAGGCATCACATCCGCGACAAGTAGACCGAAACAATTCTGCATCTACTACTATTACTCCACACATTGACCGCTATCCAGCATGCATCTAGAGTATTAAGTTCATAAGAACAGAGTAACGCATTAGGCAAGATGACATGATGTAGAGGGATAAACTCAAGCAATATGATATAAACCCCATCTTTTTATCCTTGATGGCAACTATACAATATGTGCCTTGCTGCCCCTGCTGTCACTGGGAAAGGACACCGCAAGATTGAACCCAAAGCTAAGCACTTCTCCCATTGCAAGAAAGATCAATCTTGTAGGCCAAACCAAACTGATAATTCGAAGAGACTTGCAAAGATATTTAAATCCTGCATAAAAGATTTCAGAGAAGAATCAAATATTGTTCATAGATACTCTTGATCATAAACCCACAATTCATCGGATCTCGACAAACACACCGCAAAAAGAATTACATCGAACAGATCTCCAAGAGAATCAAGGAGAATTTTCTATTGAGATCCAAAAAGAGAGAGAGAGAGGAGGCCATCTATCTAATAACTATGGACCCGAAGGTCTATGGTAAACTACTCACACATCATCAGAGAGGCTATGGTGTTGATGTAGAAGCCCTCCGTGATTGATTCCCCCTCCAACGGAGCGTCGGAAAAGGCCCCAAGATGGGATCTCACGGGTACAGAAGGTTGCGGCGGTGGAAATAGGGTTTCGTGGTGCTCATGGATGTTTTGGGGGTATATGTGTATATATAGGAGGAAGAAGTATGTTGGAGGAGCTGCGAGGGGCCCACGAGGGTGGGGCGCGCACCCTCCTGCCTCGTGGCCTCCTCGCTTCTTTCTTGACGTCCACTCCAATTCTCCAGGATCACGTTTGTTCCAAACATAACTCTCCCGAAGGTTTCATTCCGTTTGGATTCTGTTTGATATTCCTCTTCTTCGAAACACTGAAATAGGCAAAAAAACAACAATTTGCACTGGGCCTTTGGTTAATAGGTTAGTCCCAAAAATAATACAAAAAGGTATATTAAAGCCCATTAAACATCCAAAACATATAATATAATAGCATGGAACAATCAAAAGTTATAGATACGTTGGAGACGTATCACCGGACAGGTTCACGGAAGTAAAATATTACAGCCACTCCAGCCGTGGTAGTACTATGCCGGAGTGGCACGGTAGTACCGCGCCTGGAGCGGAAATAATTTTTTACTTCCGCGCCCCGGCCGGTAGTACCGCGTCTGAAAGCGGTAGTACCGCGCCGAGGTCTGTTCATGGGAGAGAGTGCGGTAGTACCGCTCTAGGAGGAGCGGTAGTACCGCACGGACTCGATAGTGACATGAACAGCGGATCCGGATATGGATCCGGATCTAGAAACAACCGCAACACTAGATTGGTATTACCGTTGATCAAACTGTACGGTTGTATCATTCCAAATAGCATGTCTACTGCACTAGCAATCTCCTACACTCCTCTCTTGCAAAGATTTAGCAGAAAATCACATGAACAACACATGCATCTCCCCAAGACCTAGAAGTTCAAGAACGCAACAAAAAGGAACGGACTTGAGGAAATACCAGGGTCCATGGAAAGAGGGCGAGGTGGGGAATGATCCAACTGGTTGGAATGCGAGGAGAGCGGCCGGAGACGGAGATTCGACGAGGTCCTCCGGCGCCGTTCTTGGGCAGGAGAGAGGAGACGGGGTGGGGAAAGGATAAAAATGGGTATGCGGGAGTTGGAACTCCCCCTTCCCTGCTCTTAACCCCCACTCGCTCGTGGTGGCGCGGTAGTACCGGATGAGTTTATGTGTTTTGATGTACCAAAGGTTTTCGGAGTCCCGGATGTGATCACGGATATGACGAGGAGTCTCGAAATGGTCAAGACATAAAGATTGATATATTGGACGACTATATTCGGACACCGAAAATGTTCCGGAGAAGTTTCAGATAAAATCGGAGTGCCGGAGGGTTACCGGAACCCCCCGGGGGAACTAATGGGCCTAATGGGCCTTAGTGGAGAGAGAGAGGTGCGGCTAGGGCAGGCGCGCGCCCCCTCCCCCTTGGGTCCGAATTGGACTAGGGAAGGGGGGCGGCGCCCCCTTTCCTTCTCCCTCTCACCCTCTCCTTCCTTCCCCCTCTCTTCCTTGTTGGAAACCTACTAGGAATAGGATTCCTATTCCTAGTAGGAATCCTACTTGGGGCGCGCCCCTATAGGGCCGGCCGGCCTCCCCCATGCTCCTTTATATACGGGGGCAGGGGCACCCTAGAACACACAAGTTGATTGTTTAGCCGTGTGCGGTGCCCCCCTCCACAGATTTCCACCTCAGTCATATCGTTGTAGTGCTTAGGCGAAGCCCTGCTTCGGTAACTTCATCATCACCGTCATCACACCGTCGTGCTGACGAAACTCTCCCTTGACCTCAGCTGGATCTAGATATCGCAGGATGTCATCGAGCTGAACGTGTGCAGATCGCGGAGGTGTCGTACCTTCGGTGCTAGGATCGGTCGGATCGTGAAGACGTACGACTACATCAACCGCGTTGTCATAACGCTTCCGCTTTCGGTCTATGAGGGTACATGGACAACACTCTCCCCTCTCATTGCTATACATCACCTAGATAGATCTTGCGTGTGCGTAGGATTTTTTTTTTGAAATTACTGCGTTCCCGAACAGTGGTATCAGATCCAGGTCTATGCGTAGATGTTATATGCATGAGTAGAACACAAAGGAGTTGTGGGCGTGAGTCTATACATATGGCTAATTTCCGTCACTAGTTGATTCTTGATTCAACGATATTGTTGGATGAAGCGGCTTAGACCGACATTACGCGTACGCTTACACGAGACTGGTTCTACCGACATGCTTTGCACACAGGTTGCTAGTGGGTGTTCGTTTCTCCAACTTTAGTTGAATCGGTTTCAACGAATAGGGTTCTTTCCGAAGATCAAAAAGCAATTACTATACTATGTTGTGGTTTTGATGCGTAGGTAAGAACGGTTCTTGCTAGAAGCCCGTAGCAGCCACGTAAAACTTGCAACAACAAAGTAGAGGACGTCTAACTTGTTTTTGCAGGGCATGTTGTGATTTTATATGGTTAATACGTGATTATATAAATTGTTGTATGAGATGATCATGTTTTGTAACACAGTTATCAGCAACTGGCAGGAGCCATATGGTTGTTGCTTTATTGTATGAAATGCAATCACCATGTAATTGCTTTACTTTATCACTAAGCAGTAGCGATAGTCATAGAAGCAATAGTTGGCGAGACGAAAACGATGCTTCGATGGAGATCAAGGTGTCAAGCCGATGATGATGGTGATCATGACGATGCTTTGGAGATGGAGATCAAAGGCACAAGATGATGATGGCCATATCATATCACTTATATTGATTGCATGTGATGTTTATCCTTTATGCATCTTATTTTGCTTAGTTCGGCGGTAGCATTATAAGATGATCTCTCACTAAATTTCAAGGTATGAGTGTTCTCCCTGAGTATGCACCGTTGCTACAGTTCGTCCTGTCGAGACACCACGTGATGATCGGGTGTGATAAGCTCTACGTTCACATACAACGGGTGCAAGCCAGTTTTGCACACACAGAATACTCGGGTTAAACTTGACGAGCCTAGCATATGTAGATATGGCCTCGGAACACTGAGACCGAAAGGTCGAGCATGAATCATATAGTAGATATGATCAACATAGTGATGTTCACCATTGAAAACTACTCCATCTCACGTGATGGTCGGACATGGTTTAGTTGATATGGATCACGTGATCACTTAGATGATTAGAGAGATGTCTATCTAAGTGGGAGTTCTTAAGTAATATGATTAATTGAACTTTAATTTATCATGAGCTTAGTACCTGATAGTATTTTGCATGTATATGTTGTTGTAGATAGATGCCCCGTGTTGTTGTTCTGTTGAATTTTAATGCGTTCCTAGAGAAAGCTAAGTTGAAAGATGATGGTAGCAACTACACGGACTGGGTCCGTAACTTGAGGATTATCCTCATTGTTGCACAGAAGAATTACATCCTGGAAGCACTGCTGGGTGACAAACCTGTTGTAGATTCTGCTGACAATGTTAAGAACGTCTGGCAAAGCAAAGCTGATGATTACTCGATAGTTCAGTGTGCCATGCTTTACGGCTTAGAACCAGGACTTCAACGACGTTTTGAATGTCATGGAGCATATGAGATGTTCCAGGAGTTGAAGTTAATATTTCAAGCAAATTCCCGGATTGAGAGATATGAAGTCTCCAATAAGTTCTACAGCTGCAAAATGGAGGAGAATAATTCTGTCAGTGAACATATACTCAGAATGTCTCGGTACCACAACCACTTGACTCAGCTGGGAGTTAATCTTCCTGATGATAGTGTCATTGACAGAGTTCTTCAATCACTGCCGCCAAGCTACAAGAGCTTCGTGATGAACTATAATATGCAAGGGATGGATAAGACAATTCCCGAGCTCTTCGCAATGCTAAAGGCTGCGGAGGTAGAAATCAAGAAGGAGCATCAAGTGTTGATGGCCAACAAGACCACCAGTTTCAAGAAGAAGGACAAAGGGAAGAAGGGGAACTTCAAGAAGAACAGCAAGCAAGATGCTGCTCAAGTGAAGAAGCCCAAGTCTGGACCTAAGCCTATGACTGAGTGCTTCTACTGCAAAGGGACTGGTCACTGGAAGCGGAACTACCCCAAGTATTTGGCGGATAAGAAGGATGGCAAAGTGAAAGGTATATTTGATATACATGTTATTGATGTGTACCTTACTAATGCTCGCAGTAGCGCTTGAGTATTTGATACTGGTTCTGTTGCTAATATTTGCAACTCGAAATAGGGGCTATGGATTAAGCGAAGATTGGCTAAGGACGAGGTGACGATGTGCGTGGGAAATGGTTCCAAAGTCGATGTGATTGCCATTGGCACGCTACCTCTGCATCTACCTTCGGGATTAGTATTAGACCTGAATAATTGTTATTTGGTGCCAGCGTTAAGCATGAACATTATATCTAGATCTTGTTTGACGCGAGACGGTTATTCATTTAAATCAGAGAATAATGGTTGTTCTATTTATATGAGTAATATCTTTTATGGTCACGCACCCTTGATGAGTGGTCTATTTTTACTAAATCTCGGTAGTAGTGATACACATATTCATAGTATTGAAGACAAAAGATATAAGTTTAATAATGATAGTGCAACTTATTTGTGGCACTGCCGTTTAGGTCATATTGGTGTAAAGCGCATGAAGAAACTCCATGCTGATGGACTTTTGGAATCACTTGATGATGAATCACTTGATGCTTGCGAACCATGCCTCATGGGCAAGATGACTAAGACTCCGTTCTCTAGAACAATCGAACGAGCAACAGACTTATTGGAAATAATACATAGTGATGTATGCGGCCCGATGAGTGTTGATGCTCGTGGCGGGTATCATTATTTTCTGTCCTTCACTGATGATTTGAGCAGATATGGGTATATCTACTTGATGAAACATAAGTCTGAAACATTTGAAAAGTTCAAAGAATTTCAGAGTGAAGTGGAAAATCATCGTAACAAGAAAATTAAGTTTCTACGATCTGATCGTGGAGGTGAATATTTGAGTTATGAGTTTGGTCTTCATTTGAAACAATGCAGAATAGTTTTGCAACTCACGCCACCTGGAACACCACAGCGTAATGGTGTGTCCGAACGTCGTAACCGCACTTTATTAGATATGGTGTGATCTAAGATGTCTCTTATTGATTTACCGCTATCGTTTTGGGGTTATTCTTTAGAGACAGCTGCATTCACGTTAAATAGGGCAACATCGAAATCCGTTGAGATGACACCTTATGAAGTGTGGTTTGGCAAGAAACCCAAGTTGTCGTTGAGGGAGTCCTGGACTAAGGGGTCCTCGGACGTCCGGCCTGTTATCCATGGGCCGGACTGATGGGCTGTGAAGACATGAAGACCGAAGACTACACCATGTCTGGATTGGACTCTACTTAGCGTGGAAGGCAAGCTTGGCGACCGAAGATTCCTTTTTATGTAACCGACTCCATGTAAACCCTAGATCTCCTCGGTGTTTATATAAACCGAAGGGGATAGTCCGGAAAGGACACCACGTATACTCATTACCATATTCTTAGGCTAGACTTCTAGGATTTAGCCATTACGATCTCGTGGTAGATCAACTCTTGTAATACTCATATTCATCAAGATCAATCAAGCAGGAAGTAGGGTATTACCTCCATAGAGAGGGCCCGAACCTGGGTAAACATCGTGTCCACTGTCTCCTGTTACCATCGATCCTAGACGCACAGTTCGGGACCCCCTACCCGAGATCTGCCGGTTTTGACACCGACATTGGTGCTTTCATTGAGAGTTCCACTATGCCGTCAACAAAAGGCTCAATGGCCCCTTCAATCATCGACAATGACACTGTCCAAAGAGGAACCTTCCTCCCCGGACAGATCTTCGTATTCGGCGGCTTCATACTACGTGCCAACTCGCTTGGCCATCTGGAGCAGATCGACAGTTACGCCCCTAGCCATCAGGTCGGATTCGGAAGCTTGAACTACGTCGCGGATATCCATGGAGACTTGATCTTCAAGGGATTTGAGCCTGCGGCGATCTCTCCCCTTCATCCTGATGAACGTGACTTAAATCTGTCATCGGATCACACCCAGGAGATGGTTCCTACGGCTCCAACGACCTTAGAGCCAAAGCAGATCAAGCCATCCGAGGCCTCAAAGTCCGCGGAGTTGGAACCGCACATGGACTCAACGCCCTGCAACAATCGCTTTAACGGAACTTCGGACTCGTCTCCGGCTGTAAGTTCCGGACTGTGTACGCCCGTGGACACCGAGCTAGATCGGTTATCGATCTTCGAGTTTAGCGCCGCTGACGTCTCCCAGCACTCTCCTTTGGGCGACGTGCTAAAATCTTTTCAAAATTTGTCCTTGGAGAAGGACTCACAGCCTAACTATGTCCGCTTCGAGCTAGAAGCGGACGATGAGGAATTTTGCTTCCCACCCGCCACCCACCTCATAGCCACCATCGATGATTTAACCAACATGCTTGACTATGGCTCTGAAGACACCGACGGTATGGACGACGATGCTGACAAGGAGCAGGGCCAAGACCCGCCATTCACTGGACGTTGGACGGCTACCTCTTCATACGACGTGTACATGGTTGATACACCTAAATGATCTGGCAACGACAAAGAAGAGCCAGATGTGAATAAAGCCTCCGAGACACAGTCCAAGCGCCGGCGGCCCAAACGCCGCCCCAAGCACCACCGCTCAAAGGACGGCAACACTGGCACCGGAGATAATAGTATCCCGGGTGACGCCTAAAACAACGAAGACCCTGTCAGGACTACATCCGAACAGGAACACGACAGCAGACAAGACAACCCTAACGAACAAGCCATAGAAGATGACTCAGAGGATGATAGTTACTGTCCACCCTCCGAGGAGGAAACAAGACTTGGCAACGAAGACTTCATCATGCCTGAGGATCCTCCTGAGCAGGAGCGCTTCAAGCTTCAGCTCATAGCCACCGCAAAGAGCCTGAAAAAGAAACAACAACAGCTTCAAGCCGAACAGGACCTGCTCGTCGACAGATGGACTGATGTCCTGACAGCCGAGAAATACAGCCTCAACCGCCCAGCCAAGAGCTACCCGAAAAGCAGACTGCTACCTCAATTCGATGAGGAGGCGCTGGAGCACATATCTCCCTCGCGTAATGCGGACTGACCACCACGTGGTCAGGACAGGGCGGCCGAACAGCCACCCCACGGTCGGGATAAAGCAGCAACTCAGGCCGAACAGCAGACCACCCCGCCACCCTACCATAATAAAGACGAAAAAGTCCGGAGTCACATGTACGACCTCCGATAGACACCAGACAGCAGAGCAGGACACAAAAGATCGATCTATGGATCACAAGGACGTGCTTCGAGACACAACGATGGACACCTCTTCGGACATGACAAACCTAACCACGCTCGGGCTGAATACCGCAGACAGGCTCCCTTGGAGGTCCGCCATAATGCGGCCCGATACAGAGGCGGCACACACCCGCTCTGCTTCACAGATGAAGTACTGGATCATGAATTCCCGGAGGGGTTCAAGTCCGTCAACATCGAATCATACGACGGCACAACTGATCCTGCAGTATGGATCGAAGATTTCATTCTTCACATCCACATGGCCCGAGGAAACGACCTCCACGCCATCAAATATCTCCCATTAAAACTCATAGGACGAGCTTGACACTGGTTAAATAGCCTGCCCGAGAACTCCGTCGGCAGCTGGGAGGACTTGGAAGAGGCTTTCCTCGACAACTTCCAAGGAACGTACGTCCGGCCACCAGACGCCGATGACCTAAGTCATATAGTTCAACAACCTGGAGAATCATCCAGAAAATTCTGGACTAGGTTCCTAACCAAAAAGAACCAGATCGTCGACTGTCCGGACGCTGAAGCCCTAGCGGCCTTTAAGCATAGCATCCGGGACGAATGGCTTGCCCGTCACCTCGGCCAGGAAAAGCTGAGATCCATCGCAGCCCTCGCGGCACTTATGACCCGCTTTTGTGTGGGAGAGGATAGTTCGCAGGCTCGTAGTACCAACACAGCCAACGAAACAGGCCCCTCCAAGGCCAAAAACAGCACCGGCAAGCTCCGGCGCAACAGACACAAACACCGAAGCAATGGCGATAACACCGATGACACTACCATTCATGCCGGATTCAGTGGCTCCAAGTCCGGCCAGTGAAAGAAGCCCTATAAAAGGAACGGCAGAGGACCATCCAGCTTGGACCACATACTCGACCGTCCGTGCCAGATACATGGCACCCCAGACAAACCGGCCAACCATACCAATAGAGATTGTTGGGTATTTAAGCAAGCCAGCAAGGTAAATAGCGTAAACAAGGAAGGGGAATCGCAGAGCGAGGACAAAGACGAGGAGCCCCGACAGCCGAACACTGGGGGGCAGAAGAAATTCCCGCCTCAAGTCAAAACGGTGAACATGATATACGCCACACACATCCCCAAAAGAGAGCGCAAGCGCACACTCAGGGACGTTTATGCGGTAGAGCCAGTCGCCCCAAAATTTAACCCATGGTCGTCAGTCCCGATCACCTTTGACCGCCTAGACCATCCAACCAGCATCCGCCACGGCGGTTCAGCCGCACTAGTCCTTGACCCAATCATCAACGGATTTCACCTGACACGAGTCCTAATGGACGGTGGTAGCAGCCTCAACCTGCTCTATCAGGATACAGTACGTAAAATGCGCATCGACCCCTCACGGGTCAAGCCCACAAAGACTACCTTTAAAGGAGTCATACCAGGCGTAGAGGCCCGTTGTACGGGCTCAATAACGCTGGAAGTAGTATTCGGTTCCCCAGATAACTTCCGAAGCGAAGAACTAACCTTCGATATCGTCCCATTTCGCAGCGGCTATCACGCCCTGCTCGGATGGACCGCATTTGCTAGATTCAATGCGGTGCCACATTACGCTTATCTCAAGCTCAAAATGCTCGGTCCACGTGTCATCATTACAGTAAATGGAAACACGGAACGCTCCCTCCGTATAGAGGAACACACTGCCGCCCTAGCAGCAGAAGTATAGAGCGGCCTTCTCAAGCAGCATTATAATCTGGCCGCCGAGCCCCTGGACATCATCAAGAGGGTCCAGACCACACTGCAGCAGGACAGCTCAGCTCGTCAGGAGCCTAATTAGCAATTTGGCCTCTGTCCCAGCCCCGAGGAGGCAATGGCACTAATACCGCGTGTATATAAATTACGCACTCAAACCCCCATGGGAATTGACGGAGGCATAACTTGTTCGTGATCCACTGTATGGCTCGACCGACCCTCGGATTTGCATTCTTTTACCTTTTCTTTTCCGTGGGTTTTTTCTTCTCTTTTGAAGGTCTTTACAGACAAACCACTTGCAGAACACACCAAGGAGGCAAGGAGCTCCGTCTTACAAGGGAATCCCCAGGTGATCTCTATTAAACGGTCGCCATACTTGCTTTTTATACCCGCACGTAGCTCGCCCTTGGTTACGGCATGTTAAATAGCCCTACATGCTTTTCGCATCGCTTGTCCAAAGCACGCCTTGATGGTGAATACACGACAGCATTAGCCTACTATTTCATTTTTCCGTTTACTCACCTCGATATTAATTACCCACCGCAAATGTACACCATGGTACGTATTACTACGCCAGGGGCTTCATTACACCCAACACCACGGCAATAAAAAGTCCGAACACTTTTATAGTATAGTTCGGCATCCCAAACTTATAGCATTATATGCATCGGCTTCGAATCATGTCTTTGGTCAATAGTTGGGTTGCCCGGGTCCTGTGCTTACTACCTTACGTTCCGCTATATCGGCTGGGGTAGTAAAGGGAGAACTACTATGATTGTGTCCCGGTTCTTCCAGATGAGCACCTCAGTAGAGAAAGCCAAAAATTGACTGTCATGATGCGGCGAGAGCCGGTCAACTGTTTGAGAGGTTACAAATCGTTGGAGATTTTTCCGCTTCTTGCGAAGAATTGGTTCCCCCAATTAGGCGTGCATAGCACCCCTAGTTCGGTCTTCCGAATACCAGGGGCTTTGCCAACTTTCCTATTTGTCAAACTCCTATGGCTAAGTGAGGGCGGTAAAGGCCGCATAGTCTGATTGCCTTGTTCGTTACGCTAAACACCTCCTTTAAGGACCAGAATGTGGAGTAAAGAGTGTTTATATTTATCCCGAAAACCCCCGTACTATCTACGTGGGGGCAGAAGCCAACGACTGGTCAACCCTCAGAGTTAATAAATGCCTGCACAAGAGGTAAATTTAAATCATAAGCACTACATTACATTACACTATTGTTCCATATTACAGGGCGAGGTAATACACATGATCTCAGGGGAATATGATATCCTTTGAACATTGCTCCGCCACAAGGTGGGACCCCTCCAGGACACCATCAAAATAGTGCTCGGGCCGACGATGCTCCTTGCCCTCCGGCGGCCCCTCGGTCATTAGCTTCTTGGCATATAACTTCACCCAATGTGTCTTGATGCGGGCAAATGCCATACGAGCACCTTCAATACAGACCAACCGCTTCACGGTTTCAAGCCGCGGACAGGCACTTACAAGCCACTGAACAAGCCTGAAGTAGCTGCTAGGTATAGGCTCGGCATGCCACAGCCGGACTATTAGGTCCTTCATGGCTAGCTCTGCCAACTTGTGCACCTCGACCAACTGCTTCAGCTGGTCACTGAAGGGCACCGGATGTTCGGGTCCAAGATATTGGGACCAGAACAGCTTCTCTATAGGCATCCCCTCTTTGGCTCTATAATGCTCGGCAGCATCTGATATACTGCACAGCAGATCCGTAAACACCCCTGGAAAACCCAAATCCGGATAAGTACAAGGAACATTTCTTTTACATACTTGCTTTGCATGGCGAAAGACTCACCCGCCGCAATGTTCTTGGCCTCCTGAATCTCCTGGAGGGCGTTCTGGGCTTCGGCTCATGCATCCTGTGCGCTCTGACGGGCCTTCTCCAGTTCAGACTCTTGCACCTTACAATCGCGCTCCAAGGACTCAAATCTCTCGATCACGCCTTAGAGCTGCTGCTGCGCCTCATCAACCCGGGCCTCGTGCTTCTCGCACGAGGCGCGTTCCTTGGCCGCTTTATCCTCGGCCTCAGCTAACGCCTTCTTGAGGGTGGCCACCTCGGTCGTGGCCCCTAATAAAGATTATGACAATTTAGTCCGGACGGACTATTCATTTTTTCTTAAAATATACCCGCAGGTCACTGCATACCTTGGCTATCCTCCAACTGCTTTTTCACGAGGCCAAGTTCCTCCTCTGCCTGCTTCAATTTCCGCTTCAGTTCAGAAACCTCCGCAACATGAGCAGTGGCAGCCTGCAGCGATACCTGCTTATTCACAAAAGACAACTTATGTTAGACTCCTGCGATATTTTTTCTCGATCCTCTGTTTGGCTCTTTCCTAGCGAACACCAAACAAAGCATCAG
Source organism: Triticum dicoccoides (assembly GCF_002162155.2). Lineage (NCBI taxonomy): Eukaryota > Viridiplantae > Streptophyta > Magnoliopsida > Poales > Poaceae > Triticum > Triticum dicoccoides. The sequence continues at coordinate 591,253,110 of NC_041392.1, read as the reverse complement.
GGGCTACTGTCTATACTGTGACATTCTTCCTACAACTGCATTACTTACCTCAAATCCTAATAGAAGGCTAGTGCAGGCTTCAGTCAGTCTGTTTTTGACAAACTGAACCTTCTCTATTACCGTGCCCATAAGAGCACGGTGTTCATCCACAATAGAGGCGCCTTGTAGCGCCTCCAGTAGATTGTTCGGTGCCTCTGGTTGGACAGAGGTCACCGGTGGGACTGGCACACTCCCTTCTTTCGAGGAGTGCTGTTCGCCATACTCTGGAGCCGCATGGGTCTCTGGAGTAGTGTCCTACTCAGGACCAAGGGGGAACTCGGCCCCCGTCATCGGTCCTCACAAGGGATTTTCCCCCCATGTGTCCGGCGACTGAGGAATCGTCCTAGGGCGCCACCCCGACGATCTCCGGAACCTCCCCTTGGTCGGGGAAGGTCTTTTGCGACACCACCTTGTCGTCACCCTGGGGGGAGACGGAATGAGCAGGCGGCGGAGACATGCTAGCCATCTCCTTTGAGTCCAGCGATTCCTCTGTCGAGGATCGCGGGGAGTCATCGCGTGCCAGACTGCTATGACAAAGTTTAAGGCACATCAATACTACAAACAGGAAAGGCCAGACGTTTTCGGATTCTGGTACTTACGAGGCGGCCCATGGCTTGGTCCAGCGAGGTTGTTCCGGGCTACTATCAACATCCCACACGGAGTTATCCGCGTGGGAGCCTCTCCCCCTCTTGGGCGCCTCCGCCTCCAAACTCGCGGAGGCCTCCCTTTTCTTCCTCCCTCCCGCTGGAGGGGAGTCACCTCCCTCCTCGCCGCCATCATCGGTGGCTGAGGGGTCTGTCTCATCGTCAGATGAGACGACCAAGGTGTTCCTTCGGCGAAGCCCACTCCTGGTCCCCTTGGCCGTGGTTTTGACCTTCTTCTCTGGCACGTCATAAGGCGGGGGAAATAGCATCTTCGTAAGGAGTGGGGTTCCCTCGCCTTCGGGCAGTGGCGCCGGACTATTAATCCATCTCGCTAGGTCGACCCAGGCCTGAAAAATAAATTGGTGAGAAGGCTTAGTATCCTTCCTCGAAATTGGTGAGATCGCTTACCGAATTAGCATGACGCTTGAAGTTGAGCCCACGATCTTTGGTCAAGGGTGGAGGTGTCTCGCTGCCCTTAAAGAGCACCCTCCAGATGTCTTCGTGCGTCGTGCCAAAGAGCCTTAGCAGCGTCTGGTGCTTGGCCGAATCGAACTCCCACAAATAACAGGTCTGGCGCTGACAGGGAAGGATCGGACGTACAAGCATGACCTGGATCACATCCACGAGCTTGATCTTCCGGGTTATCATATTCTAGAGGCAAGTTTGGAGCCCCGTGATCTCTTCCAAAGATCCCCAGGTCAGGCCCTTCTTTTGCCAGGAGGTAAGCCGCATTGGGGATCCAGATCGGAATTCGGGAGACGCCGCCCAGTTGGCGTCACGTGGCTCGGTGATGTAGAACCACCCGGATTGCCATCCCTTCATCGTCTCCACAAAAGAGCCTTCGAGCCAGGTGATATTGGGCATTTTGCCCACCATGGCACCTCCGCACTCGGCCTGTTGGAAGCGCACAACCTTGGGCTTTACATTAAAAGTCTTCAGCCATAGGCCAAAGTGAGGTGGGACGCGGAGAAAGGCTTCGCAGACAACTATAAATGCTGAGATATTGAGGATAAAGTTGGGAGCCAGATCGTGGAAGTCCAACCCATAGTAAAACATCAATCCACGGACAAATGGATGAAGAGGGAATCCCATCCCGTGGACGAAGTGTGTGAGAAACATGACCCTTTCTTGGGGCTCGAGGGTAGGGACGATTTGCCCTTTTGAGGGAGTCGATGAGAAATCTCCTTGGCTAAGTAGCCGGCCTCCCGGAGCTCCGTGATGTCCTTCTCCTCAACGGAGGAGGCCATCCACTTGCCTCCAGCTCCAAATTTGAACATGACTGGAGTGCTTTCTCGAACGAGGGAAAGCTAAAACTTGGGCGCTAGAGCTTGAGGACGAAAGGACTGAAGATGAAGAAGGGTGAGGGTAAAGGGAGAGTGTCCTTATCCCTTTATAAAGGCCACGAATATCAAGCGCCTCCCCACTCGTCCTAAAAACTCGCCTATTCCCAAGGGCTGTATAAACAACACGATTGGGTTACCCATGCCCGCATTGATGAGAATCCCACGATAAGGGGACACGATTTCTGCTTTGACAGGACGTGCCAATAGCAATCGCGTCTCAAAACATGGAGCGGCAGACAAAGAGCGGTTCAAGGTTGTGACCGGACAGACATAATGTCGTGCTGTGAAGAGCTGTCAACGTACGGAACTCGTGTGAAAATATATATATTCTCTCTATGGTTATGTGTGGTACATGGCAGGTTCGGATACTATCGTCACATCTGAATACTATCTTGGAGTTCGGAGAAAGGGGAACCCGCCTTGCAATGCCGAAGACAAATCTGCGTGTCGGACTCCTCGTCACTGAAGCCAGGTTGAGGGGCTACTGAGGGAGTCCTGGACTAAGGGGTCCTCGGACGTCCGGCCTGTTATCCATGGGCCAGACTGATGGGTTGTGAAGACATGAAGACCGAAGACTACACCATGTCCGGATTGGACTCTACTTGGCGTGGAAGACAAGCTTGGCGACTAAAGATTCCTTTTTATGTAACCGACTCCATGTAAACCCTAGATCTCCTCGATGTCTATATAAACCGAAGGGGATAGTCCGAAAAGGACACCACGTATACTCATTACCATATTCTTAGGCTAGACTTCTAGGGTTTAGCCATTACGATCTCGTGGTAGATCAACTCTTGTAATACTCATATTCATCAAGCTCAATCAAGCAGGAAGTAGGGTATTACCTCCATAGAGAGGGCCCGAACCTGGGTAAACATCGTGTCCCCTGTCTCCTGTTACCATCGATCCTAGACGCATAGTTCGGGACCCCCTACCCGAGATCCGCCGGTTTTGACACCGACAGTCGTTTCTTAAAGTTTGGGGCTGCGATGCTTATGTGAAAAAGCTTCAACCTGATAAGCTCGAACCCAAATCGGAGAAATGTGTCTTCATAGGATACCCAAAGGAGACTGTTGGGTACACCTTTTATCACAGATCCGAAGGAAAGATATTCGTTGCTAAGAATGGATCCTTTCTAGATAAGGAGTTTCTCCCGAAAGAAGTGAGTGGGAGAAAAGTAGAACTTGATGAGGTAACTGTACCTACTCCCTTATTGGAAAGTAGTTCATCACAGAAATCAGTTCTAGTGATTCCTACACCAGTAAGTGAGGAAGCTAATGATGATGATCATGAAACTTCTGATCAAGTTACTACCGAACCTCGTAGGTCAACCAGAGTAAGATCCGTACCATAGTGGTATGGTAATCCTGTTCTGGTGATAATGTTACTTGACCATGATGAACCTACGAACTATGAGGAAGCGATGATGAGCCTAGATTCTGCAAAATGGCTTGAGGCCATGAAATCTGAGATGGGATCCATGTATGAGAACAAAGTGTGGACTTTGGTTGACTTGCCCGATGATCGGCAAGCCATAGAGAATAAATGGATCTTCAAGAAGAAGACTGACGCTCACGGTAATGTTACTGTCTACAAAGCTCGACTTGTTGCAAAAGGTTTTCGACAAGTTCAAGGAGTTGAGTACGATGACACCTTCTCACCCGTAGCGATGCCTAAGTCCGTCCGAATCATGTTAGCAATTGCCGCATTTTATGATTATGAAATTTGGCAAATGGATGTCAAAACTGCATTCCTTAATGGATATCTTAAAGAAGAGTTGTATATGATGCCACCAGAAGGTTTTTTCGATCCCAAAGGTACTAACAAAGTGTGCAAGCTCCAGCGATCCATTTATGGACTGGTGCAAGCCTCTCAGAGTTGGAATATACGCTTTGATAGTGTGATCAAAGCATATGGTTTTATACAGACTTTTGGAGAAGCCTGTATTTACAAAAAAAGTGAGTGGGAGCTCTGTAGCATTTTTGATATTATATGTAGATGACATATTGTTGATCGGAAATGATACTGAATTTTTGAGTAGCATAATAGGATACTTGAGTAAGAATATTTCAATGAAAGACCTCGGTGAAGCTGCTTATATATTAGGCATCAAAATCTATAGAGATAGATCAAGATGCTTAATTGGACTTTCACAAAGCACATACCTTGATAAAGTTTTGGAGAAGTTCAACATGGATCAAGTAAAGAAAGGGTTCTTGCCTGTGTTACAAGGTGTGAAGTTGAGTCAGACTCAATGCCTGACCACTGCAGAAGATAGAGAGAAAATGAAAGTAATTTCCTATGCTTCAGCCATAGGTTCTATCATGTGTGCAGTGTTGTGTACCAGACTTGATGTGTGCCTTGCTATTAGTTTAGCAGGGAGGTACCAAAGTAATCCAGGAGTGGATCACTAGACAGCGGTCAAGAACATCCTGAGATACCTTAAAAGGACTAAGGATATGTTTCTCATTTATGAGGTGATAAAGAGCTCGTCGTAAACGGTTATGTCGATGCAAGCTTTGGCACTGATCCGGATGACTCTAAGTCACAAACCGGATACGTATTTTTATTGAATGGTGGAGCTGTCAGTTGGTGCAGTTCCAAGCAGAACGTCATGGCGGGATCTACGTGTGAAGCGGAGTACATAATTGCTTCGGAAGCAGCAAATGAAGGAGTCTGGATGAAGGAGTTCATATCCGATCTAGGTGTCATACCTAGTGCATAAGGTCCAATGAAAATCTTTTGTGACAACATTGGTGCAATTGCCTTGGTAAAGGGATCCCGATTTCACAAGAGAACCAAGCACATCAATAGACGCTTCAATTTCATCCTCGATCAAATCAAGGAGGGAGACATAGAGATTTGCAAGATACATACAGATCTGAATGTTGCAGACCCATTGACTAAGCCTCTCTCACGAGCAAAACATGATCAACACCAAGACTCCATGGGTGTTATAATCATTACTATGTAATCTAGATTACTGACTCTAGTGCAAGTGGGACACTGAAGCAAATATGCCCTAGAGGCAATAATAAAGTTGTTATTTATATTTCCTTATATCATGATAAATGTTTATTATTCATGCTATAATTGTATTAACTGGAAACTTAGTACATGTGTGAATACATAGACAAACTGAGTGTCACTAGTATGCCTCTACTTGACTAGCCCCTTGATCAAAGATGGTTAAGTTTCCTAACCATAGACATGAGTTGTCATTTGATTAATGGGATCACATCATTAGAGAATGATGTGATTGACTTGACCCATCCATTAGCTTAGCATGATGATCGTTTAGTTTGTTGCTATTGCTTTCTTCATAACTTATACATGTTCCTATGACTACGCGATTATGCAACTCCTGAATACTGGACGAACACTTAGTGTGCTATCAAACGTCACAAATGTAATTGGGTGACTATAAAGATGCTCTACAGGTGTCTCTGATGGTGTTTGTTGAGTTGGCATAGATCGAGATTAGGATTTGTCACTCCGTGTATCGGAGAGGTATCTCTGGGCCCTCTCGGTAATGCACATCACTATAAGCCTTGCAAGCAATGTGACTAATGAGTTAGTTAAGGGATGTTGCATTACGGAACGAGTAAAGATACTTGCCAGTAACGATATTGAACTAGGTATTGAGATACCGACGATCGAATCTCGGGCAAGTAACATACTGATGACAAAGGGAACAACGTATGTTGTTATGCGGTTTGACTGATAAAGATCTTCGTAGAATATGTAGGAACCAATATGAGCATCTAGGTTCCACTATTGGTTATTGACCGGAAGTGGGTCTCGGTCATGTCTACATAGTTCTCGAACTCGTAGGGTCCGCACGCTTAACATTCGATGACAATCGGTATTATGAGTTTATGTGTTTTGATGTACCGAAGGTAGGTAGGAGTCCCGGATGTGATCATGGACATGACGAGGAGTCTCGAAATGTTCGAGACATAAAGATTGATATATTGGACGACTATATTCGGACACCGGAAATGTTCTGGAGAAGTTTCGGATAAAACCAGAGTGTCGGAGGGTTACCGGAACCCCCCGGGGGAACTAATGGGCCTCATGGGCCTGAATGGAGAGAGAGAGAGGGGCGGGTAGGGCAGGTCGCACGCCCCCTCCCCCTTGGGTCCGAATTGGACTAGGGAAGGGGGGCGACGCCCCCCTTTCCTTCTCCCTCTCTCCCTCTCCTTCCTTCCCCCTCTCTTCCTTGTTGGAAACCTACTAGGAATAGGATTCCTATTCCTAGTAGGAATTCTCACTAGTAGAAAAGAAGGCTTTGGTTCAGGCCGGGTCAGCCCATTAGTCCTGGTTCAGTCCAGAACCGGGACCCATGGGGGCATTGGTCCCGGTTCGTGAGGCCTGGGGCCTGCCGGGCCTCGTGGGGGCATTGGTCCCAGTTCGTCTGGCCCCTTTGGTCCCGGTTGGTGGGACGAACCGGGACCAATGGGCCTCGCTCCTGGCCCACCACCATTGGTCCCGGTTGGTGGCTTGAACTGGGACCACAGGCTTCCCTTTAGTCCCGGTTCATGCCACGAACCGGGACCAATGAGGTGCCTATATATATATCTCGCCCGCGAGCAGAGCACTCCAGTGCTTTGTTTTTCTGTGGCCGGCGAGGGGAGGGCTTTGTGGTGCTCTAGCTGACCTCCTATGCACATGAGATGTTTGATGAAATGCCCGAGCCACACTAGTTAAGCTTTCTCCTCTCAAAGCTCCATTTTCCTCGAGATTTGTCTAGGTTTAGCGGCCCGTCACGTCCCATTCCCGTCTTCACCGCCGTCGATCGCCCGCGCCGATCTCGTCGCCGGCACCACCGTGGTGAGCCTCTTGTTCTTATCTTCTTTCTGAAAGAAAAAAATCTTACTTTAGATAGATACTTGTCTAATTTTCTTACTTTTATTATTGCTTGTTATTATATAGTGCTATGGTTTTGGTATCCGTCCCCGTTGGCCCTCGTCCTGGCTATGATTCGGATGTGGTATATATTATCTTTTTATAACTATTTGGTTCGTCTATTGTTTATGACAATTATGCCGACCAACGTGACATAGATTTTATTTATGTAGGAGATATTTGAACCGGAAATTCCAACCGACCCTATTGTCGAGAGGTTAAATTTAGTTGAAGAAGAAAACAATTACTTGAAGGAAAAAATAAAAAAAATTGAGGAGGAGAAGATGATACTGGAGTTGCATGTCGCGGATGTCGTCGATGATCACAAGATCAAGATGGATGCAATGCGGTTGAAGATGAGAAAGATTAGAAAATATTCCATTCATACCGAGGCTTGGTATCATTATGCCGTTGGATCAATTGTTACCTTGGTTGCGATTATGATCGCATTTGTTTTCGCATTGAAATGTTTTACATAGTTTCAATGTATGGTTTAATTAATTAGATGCTCTGGAGAGTTATATGTTGTTAGATGAGAACTATGTATGTACTTTGGTTTTAATGTGATGATGAACTTCTATTAATTTGGTCACTTAATTATCTATTCATGATGTTCTGTAATGGTTTTTGACACACTTAATTATATATAATGCACACAGATGAACCGACAATGGATGTACGGTGACAGACACACCTCCGAGTACATTAAGGGCGTGCATGATTTTCTCGAAGTGGCTGAGGCAAACAAGCAAAATGGTTTTATGTGTTGTCCATGCCCTAAATGTGGGAATACGAAGTCTTACTCTGACCGGAAAATCCTTCACACCCACTTGATTTACAACTGTTTAATGCCACACTATAATGTTTGGAAAGGCACGGAGAAATAGGGGTTATGGTGGAAGACGGCGAAGAAGAAGAGGACGATGACAACTATGTGCCCCCTGAATACGGTGATGCTGCAACGGGGGAAGCTGCTGAAGATCAAGAGGAACCAGACGATGTGCCCAATGATGCTGCAACGGGGGAAGCTGCTGAAGATCATGAGGAACCAGACGATGTGCCCGATGATGATGATCTCCGCTGGGTCATTGTCGATGCAAGGACGCAATGCGAAAGTCAAAAGGAGAAGCTGAAGTTCGATCGCATGTTAGAGGATCACAAAAAAAGGGCTGTACCCCAATTGCGAAGATGGCAACACAAAGCTCGGTACCATACTGGAATTGCTGCAGTGGAAGGCAGAGAATGTTGTGCCTGACAAAGGATTTGAGAAGCTACTGAAAATATTGAAGAAGAAGCTTCCAAAGGATAACGAATTGCCCGACAGTACATACGCAGCAAAGAAGGTCGTATGCCCTCTAGGATTGGAGGTGCAGAAGATACATGCATGCCCTAATGACTGCATCCTCTACCGCGGTGCGTACAAGGATCTGAACGCATGCCCGGTATGCGGTGCATTGCGGTATAAGATTAGACGAGATGACCCTGGTGATGTTGACGGCGAGCCCCCTCCCCCCAGGAAGAGGGTTCCTGCGAAGGTGATGTGGTATGCTCCTATAATACCACGGTTGAAACATCTGTTCAGAAACGAAGAGCATGCCAAGTTGATGCGATAGCACAATGAGGACCGTAAGAAAGACGGGAAGTTGAGAGCACCTGCTGACGGGTCGCAGTGGAGAAAAATCGAGAGAAAGTACTGGCTTGATTTTGCAAGTGACCCAAGGAACGTATGGTTTGGTTTAAGCGCGGATGGCATTAATCCTTTCGAGGAGCAGAGCAGCAATCACAACACCTGGCCCGTGACTCTATGTATGTATAACCTTCCTCCTTGGATGTGCATGAAGCGGGAGTTCATTATGATGCCAATTCTCATCCAAGGCCCTAAGCAACCCGGCAACGACATTGATGTGTTCCTAAGGCCATTAGTTGAAGAACTTTTATAGCTGTGGAATGGAAATGGTGTACGTACGTGGGATGAGCACAAATAGGAGGAATTTAACCTACACGCGTTGCTGTTTGTAACCATCAATGATTGGCCCGCTCTCAGTAACCTTTCAGGACAGACAAACAAGGGATACCATGCATGCATGCACTGTTTAGAAGAAACTGAAAGCATATACCTGGACAAATGCAGGAAGAATGTGTACCTGGGCCATCGTCGATTTCTTCCAACCAACCATCAATGTCGAAAGAAAGGCAATCATTTCAAAGGCGAGGCAGATCACCGGAAGAAGCCCGCCATGCGTAGCGGTGATCACGTACTTGCTATGGTCAATTATTTACACGTAATCTTTGGAAAGGGTCCCGGTGGACTAGCTGTTCCGAATGATGCTGAGGGACACGCACCCATGTGGAAGAAGAAATCTATATTTTGGGACCTACCCTACTGGAAAGACCTAGAGGTCCGCTCTTCAATTAACGTGATGCACGTGACGAAGAACCTTTGCATGAACCTGCTAGGCTTCTTGGGCGTGTATGGGAAGACAAAATATACACCTGAGGCACGGGAGGACCTGCAATGTTTGCACAAAAAAGACGACATGCCTCCGAAGCAGTATGAAGGTCCTGCCAGCTACGCTCTTACGAAAGAAGAGAAATAAATCTTCTTTGAATGTCTGCTCAGTATGAAGGTCATGACTGGCTTCTCATCGAATATAAAGGGAATGATAAATATGCCAGAGAAAAAGTTCCAGAACCTAAAGTCTCATGACTGCCACGTGATTATGGCACAACTGCTTCCGGTTGCATTGAGGGGGCTTCTACCGGAAAACTTCCGATTAGCCATTGTGAAGCTATGTGCATTCCTCAATGCAATCTCTCAGAAGGTGATCGATCCAGAAATAGTACCAAGGCTAAGGAGTGATGTGGTGCAATGTCTTGTCAGTTTCGAGCTGGTGCTCCCACCATCCTTCTTCAATATCATGACGCACGTACTAGTTCATCTAGTCGACAAGATTGTCATTCTAGGGCCCGTATTTCTACACAATATGTTCCCCTTTGAGAGGTTCATGGGAGTCCTAAGAAATATGTTCGTAACCGCGCTAGGCCAGAAGGAAGCATCTCCATGGGCCATCAAATAGAGGATGTCATTGGGTTTTGTGTTGACTTCATTCCTGGCCTTGAGAAGATAGGTCTCCCTAAATCGCGGTATGAGGGGAGACTAACTAGAAAAGGCATGCTGGGAGGGGACTCAATAATATGCAGGGACGGATATTCTTGGTCTCAAGCACACTACACAGTTCTACAGAACTCTACCTTGGTGACCCCGTATGTCGATGAACACAAGAACAGTCTGCGCTCCAAACACCCGGAGCAGTGCGACGACTGGATTACATGTGAACACATCAGGGCTTTCAGCAGTTGGTTGGAAACACGTCTCAGAGGTGACAACACTGTTTGTGATGAGCTGTACTTGTTGTCCAGGGGACCATCTTTGACTGTATTGACTTACAAAGGATACGAGATAAATGGGAATACATTTTACACGATCGCCCAAGATCAAAAGAGCACCAACCAAAACAGCGGTGTTCGCTTTGATGCAGCAACCGAGAGGGGAAAGGACACATATTATGGTTACATAGTGGACATATGGGAACTTGACTACGGACATGATTTTGAGGTCCCTTTGTTTAAGTGCAAATGGGTCAACCTGTCAGGAGGCAGGGTATAGGTAGACCCACAGTACGGAATGACAATAGTGGATCTGAAAAATCTTGGGTACACTGACGAACCGTTCGTCCTAGCCAATGATGTGGCACAGGTTATCTATGTGAAGGACATGTCTACCAAGCTGAGAAAAAGAAAAGATAAGGAAGCGAATACATCATACGATGAGCCAAAGCGCCACATAGTTCTTTCAGGAAAAAGGGACATCGTGGGAGTGGAGGGCAAGACAAACATGTCTCAAGATTATGAAAATTTTCATGAAATTCCTCCCTTCAGAGTCAAGGCTGACCCAAGCATCTTGATAAACGATGAAGATTATCCATGGTTACGGCGCAATAAGCAAATGACACAAGCGAAGAAAAAGTGAAGACTTTCTCCCGCAACTATTATGATGATACCATGCCAACTTTGTAACAGACGAGTATGATACCATTGTCCGTTTTGTACATGCACATGCTATGTGGGTGAAATTATGACACCATGCCAACTTTCAACTTTTTCAGAGTTCATTTGAAATGCTTTAATGTCTTATGGTTCGGCCCTCGTAATACCATTATTCAAATTTTAACTATTCAAATTTGAAAACTAATGGCACTAACAGAAAGTTTATAATTTTTGTGACCTAAAAGAAAAATAATTAAAAATAAACTTTAATAAAATAAATAAAAATAAAAACAATAAGTATTTTGTTGTAATTAGAAACAAAATAAAATAAATAAAGCAACAAAGAAAACAAAAAAAGTGCCACCTATTGGGCCCCCACGGCCTGAATACGACTAGAAACCCTACCATGGGCCAGGATTCAGGCCCGCAGGTGGCCCAATAGGCCCACAGGCACACAGCGTATGGTTAGGCCCGAAAGCCTACAATTGAGAGGAGCTCGAGAGGGTGGGCGCAGCAGCGCTTATAAACCACTCTCGAGCTCTCTCAGCTAGCGAGGTGGTACTAAACTTTTGACGCGGGGCAGCACAAGGCCTTTGGTCCCGGTTGGAACCACCAACTGGGACTAAAGGGGGCGTTGGTCCCGGTTCGTGGCACCAACTGGGACCAATGCTCGTCGCCCCTGGCCCATGAACATTAGTCCCGGTTTGTGCCACAAACCGGGACTAAAGGGTTGGTCCCCGTTGCGGTCAGAGTTTAGTCCCACCTCACCAACCGAAGGGGGCTCACACCGGTTTATAAGCCCTTCTCTCTCTGCCTTGTTGAGCTCCTCTCAAAGTGAAAATAGATGCCCTTATACAGGAAATTTAACATAAATTCAGAGTGAATTTCTCTGAAATTCATAGAAATTTACTATAAATTTAGGTAGAATTTTCTCTATAAGTGCATCTATGCTCATTTTTTAGTAAAGTTAATCACAAACTTGTGATTCACACAAATTTCAAAGAATTCAAATTTTAACTATTCAAATTTGAAAACTAATGGCACTAACAGAAAGTTTATAATTTTTCTAAAACTAATGGCACTAACAGAAAGTTTATAATTTTGCTAACCTAAAAGCAAAAAAGAATTAAAAATTAAAGCAAAAAACAAAAGAAAATAAATAATGCAAAAAACAAAACAAAAAACAGGAAAAAACTATTTTTATGGTAAAGTTAATCACAAACTTGTGGTTCACACAAATTTCAAAGAATTCCAATTTTAACTATTCAAATTTGAAAACTAATGGCACTAACAGAAAGTTTATAATTTTTCTAAAACTAATGGCACTAATAGAAAGTTTATAATTTTGCTAACCTAAAAGCAAAAATAATTTAAAAAAGCAAACAAAAGAAAAAAATAATGCAAAAAACAAAACAAAAAATGGAAAAAAAACTATTTTTATAGTAAAGTTAATCACAAACTTGTGATTCACACAAATTTCAAAGAATTCAAATTTTAACTATTCAAATTTGAAAACTAATGGCACTAACAGAAATTTCATAATTTTTCTGACCTAAAAGCAAAATGAATTAAAAAATAAAGCAAGAAACAAAATAAAATAAATAATGCAAAAAACAAAACAAAAAAACTGGAAAAAAACTGCCACCTATTGGGCCACCACGGCATGAATACGACTAGAAACCCAACCTGAGCCAGGATTTAGACCCGCAGAAGGCCCAATAGGCCCACAGACAGCATAGTGTGAGATTAGGCCCATAAGCCTGCATTTGAGAGGAGCTTGAGAGGGCAGCCGCAGTGGGGCTTATAAACCACTCCGAGCCCCTCTCAACTAGCGAGGTGGGACTAAACTTTTGGTCACGGGCAGCGCAAGGCCTTTGGTCCCGGTTGGTGGCACCAACCGGGACTAAAGGGGGAATTGGTACCGATTCGTGGCACCAATCGGTACCAATGCTCGCCTTTAGTCCCGGTACCAATGCCCACCTTTAGTCCCGGTTGGTGCCACCAACCGGAACCAAAGGTATCTGTTTCCCGCCCTTTGGGCTACCGAAAATGACCTTTGGTCCCGGTTGGTGGCACCAACCGGGACTAAAGGCTTTGGTATATAAGAAAACACAAGTGAAAATTTCACTTGTCATCTCGCAGTTGCCCCCCCCCCCCCGACGCCGCCAGGCTGCCCTGACGCCGTCCGCCGCCCCCGTCGTCGCTGTCGCCCACGCCCTCGCCGTCGCCCGCGTCCTCATCGTC